>NC_092387.1:11795116-12103716 GCF_030028105.1 Mobula birostris | reverse complement strand
TGTGATACACTGCACCTGAACGACGCACTCTGATCCACTGCATTTGACCACACACTGACCCACTTCACCTGAACGACGCACTCTGATCCACTGCATTTGACCACACACTAACCCACTTCACCTGAACCACACACTCTGATCCACTGCACCTGAAACATGCACTCGAATTCACTGCAGCTGAACCTTACACACTGACACACTGCACCTGAACCATGCACTTTAATCCCTGCACCTGAATCACCCTATGATAGACATAGACATAGACATAGAATAGTATAGCACAGTACAGGCCCTTCGGCCCACAATGTTGTGCCGACCCTCAAACCCTGCCTCCCATATAAGCCCCCAACTTAAATTCCTCCATATACCTGTCCAGTAGTCTCCTAAACTTCACTAGTGTACCTGCCTCCACCACTGATGCTGGCAGTGCATTCCACACACCAACCACTCTCTGAGTAAAACACCTTCCTCTAATATCCCCCTTCAACTTCCCGCCCCGTCATTAAAGCCATGTTCTCTTGTATTGAGCAGTGGTGCCCTGGGGAAGAAGCGCTGGCTATCCACTCTATCTATTCCTCTCATTATCTTGTACACCTCTATCATGTCTTCTCTCATCCTCCTTCTCTCCAAAGAGTAAAACACTAGCTCCCTTAATCTCTGATCATAATCCATACCCTCTAAATCAGGGAGCATCCTGGTAAATCTCCTCTGTACCCTTTCCAATGCTTCCACATCCTTCCTATAGTGAGGTGACCAGAACTGGACACAGTACTCCAAGTGTGGCCAAACCAGAGTTTTATTGAGCTGCATCATTACGTCGCGACTCTTAAACTCTATCCCTCGACTTATGAAAGCTAACACCCCATAAGCTTTCTTAACTACCCTATCCACCTGTGAGGCAACTTTCAGGGATATGTGGACATGTACCCCCAGATCCCTCTGCTCCTCCACACTACCAAGTATTCTTCCATTTACTTTGTACTCTGCCTTGGAGTTTGTCCTTCCAAGGTGTACCACTTCACACTTCTCCGGGTTGAACTCCATCTGCCTCTTCTCAGCCCACTTCTTCATCCTATCAATGTCTCTCTGTGATCTTTGACAATCCTCTACACTATCTACAACACCACCAACCTTTGTGTCGTCTGCAAACTTGCCAGCCCACCCTTCTACCCCCACATCCAGGTCGTTAATAAAAATCACGAAAAGTAGAGGTCCCAGAACAGATCCTTGTGGGACACCACTAGTCACAATCCTCCAATCTGAATGTATTCCCTCCACCATGACCCTCCGCCTTCTGCAGGCAAGCCAATTCTGAATCCACCTGGCCAAACTTCCCTGGATCCCATGCCTTCTGACTTTCTGAATAAGCCTACCGTGTGGAACCTTGTCGAATGCCTTACTAAAATCCATATAGATCACATCTACTGCACTACCCTCATCTATATGCCTGGTCACCTCCTCAAAGAACTCTATCAGGCTTATTAGACACGATCTGCCCTTCAGAAAGCCACGCTGACTGTCCCTGATCAGACCATGTTTCTCTAAATGCCTATAGATCCTATCTCTGAGAATCTTTTCCAACAGCTTTCCCACCACAAACGTAAGGCTCACTGGTCTATCCCTTCTATCTTTTTTGAACAAGGGGACAACATTCGCCTCCCTCCAATCCTCCGGTACCATTCCCGTGGACAACGAGGACATAAAGATCCTAGTCAGAGGCTCAGCAATCTCTTCCCTCACCTCGTGGAGCAGCCTGGGGAATATTCCGTCAGGCCCCGGGGGCTTATCTGTCCTAATGTATTTTAACAACTCCAACACCTCCTCTCCCTTAATATCAACATGCTCCAGAACATCAACCTCACTCATATTGTCCTCATCATCATCAAGTTCCCTCTCATTAGTGAATACCGAAGAGAAGTATTCATTGAGGACCTCGCTCACTTCCACAGCCTCCAGGCACATCTTCCCACCTTTATCTCTAATCGGTCCTACCTTCACTCCTGTCATCCTTTTTTTCTTCACATAATTGAAGAATGCTTTGGGGTTTTCCTTTACTCTACTCGCCAAGGCCTTCTCATGCCCCCTTCTTGCTCTTCTCAGCCCCTTCTTAAGCTCCTTTCTTGCTTCCCTATATTCCTCAATAGACCCATCTGATCCTTGCTTCCTAAACCTCATGTATGCTGCCTTCTTCCACCTGACTAGATTTTCCACCTCACTTGTCACCCATGGTTCCTTCACCCTACTATTCTTTTTCTTCCTCACCGGGACAAATTTATCCCTAACATCCTGCAAGAGATCTCTAAACATCGACCACATGTCCATAGTACATTTCCCTGCAAAAACATCATCCCAATTCACACCTGCAGGTTCTAGCCTTATAGCCTCATAATTTGCCCTTTCCCAATTAAAAGTTTTCTGGTCCTCTCTGATTCTATCCTTTTCCATGATAATGCTGAAGGCCAGGGAGTGGTGGTCACTGTCCCCCAGATGCTCACCCACTGAGAGATCTGTGACCTGACCCGGTTCATTACCTAGTATTAGATCTAGTATGGCATTCTCCCTAGTCGGCCTGTCCACATACTGTGACAGGAATCAGTCCTGGACACACTTAACAAACTCTGCCCCATCTAAACCCTTGGAATTAATCAGGTGCCAATCAATATTAGGGAAGTTAAAGTCACCCATGATAACAACCCTGTTATTTTGCACCTTTCTAAAATCTGCCTCCCAATCTGCTCCTCGGTATCTCTGCTGCTACCAGGGGGCCTATAGAATACCCCCAATAGAGTAACTGCTCCCTTCCTGTTCCTGACTTCCACCCATACTGACTCAAAAGAGGATCCTGCTACATTACCCACCCTTTCTGTAGCTGTAATAGTATCCCTGACCAGTAATGCCACCCCTCCTCCCCTATTTCCACCCTGTCTATCCCTTTTAAAGCACTGAAATCCAGAAATATTGAGAATCCATTCCTACCCTGGTGCCAGCCAAGTCTCTGTAATGATCCACTGCAACTGAACCACACACTCTGATCCGCAAAGCTCAGTGCTGGGACCCCAGTTGTTTACAATATATATTAATGACTTAGACGAGGGAATTAAATGCAGCATCTCCAAGTTTGCGGATGACACGAAGCTGGGCGGCAGTGTTAGCTGTAAGGAGGATGCAAGGCGACTTGGATAGGTTAGGTGAGTGGGCAAATTCATGGCAGATGCAATTTAATGTGGATAAATATGAGGTTATCCACTTTGGTGGCAAAAATAGGAAAACAGATTATTATCTGAATGGTGGCCGATTAGGAAAAGGGGAGGTGCGACGAGACCTGGGTGTCATTACACACCAGTCATTGAAAGTGGGCATGCAGGTACGGCAGGCGGTGAAAAAGGCGAATGGTACGCTGGGATTCATAGCAAGAGGATTCGAGTACAGGAGCAGGGAGGTACTACTGCAGTTGTACAAGGCCTTGGTGAGACCACACCTGGAGTATTGTGTGCAGTTTTGGTCCCCTAATCTGAGGAAAGACATCCTTGCCATAGAGGGAGTACAAAGAAGGTTCACCAGATTGATTCCTGAGATGGCAGGACTTTCATATGATAAAAGACTGGATCGACTAGGCTTATACTCGTTGGAATTTAGAAGATTGAGGGGGGATCTTATTGAAACGTATGTAACGTTCAGTTATATTAGCTCGTGTATGTCTAGGGGAAATCCAGCCCAGCACCCGCCTCAACACTCCCCACAGGGTCGGTTGCCACCCGAATCAATCACAACATCAATCATCAGCCAGCACACCCAGTAAATTTTAACAAATACACTTTATAGATATTACTAATTCTATGACATTAATATGCATTTGATACAGAGAGGAAAGTAATGAAAAGAAAAGGTGCCAACACTTATCAAAGTCCAAGTTCTTCGCGCGCTACGTTGGAGCTCAATTCAACTTCAGACGACCACTCGAATTCCGTTGACTCATGGCTCGGGACCACCCTGAGTGATCGACCAGAGCCTCTCCACACGTCCGTGGTCCTCCTCATCTCTCCTCCGACTCCCTGCCAAAACTCAGTCCACAGTCATATCATACAGCATGGCATCCGAAAACAAAACGATACATAACCACCCATTGGCTAATAGCACCCTCTTATCTCATTTTAAAGTAAACAAACTGCTAGCGCAAACTCCCTTCAGCGTTAAGGCACAACAAAGCCGCATTCCCCAGATGAACATAACAAAGTCGCCATTTTAAATGTAACAAAAGAAAGACCCCGTACACGTATAAAATCCTAAAGGGATTGGACAGGCTAGATGCAGGAAGATTGTTCCCGATGTTGGGGAAGTCCAGAATGAGGGGTCACAGTTTGAGGATAAAGGGGAAGCCTTTTAGGACCGAGATTAGGAAAAACTTCTTCACACAGAGAGTGGTGAATCTGTGGAATTCTCTGCCACAGGAAACAGTTGAGGCCAGTACATTGACTATATTTAAGAGAGAGTTAGATATGGCCCTTGTGGCTAAAGGGTTCAGGGGGTATGGAGAGAAGGCAGGTACAGAGTTCTGAGTTGGATGATCAGCCATGATCATACTGAATGGTGGTGCAGGCTCGAAGGGCCGAATGGCCTACTCCTGCATCTATTTTCTATATCCACTGCTCCTCAACCACACACTCTGATCCACTGCAGCTGAAACTTGCAATAGGATTCACTGCACCTGAACCACACTTTGATCCACTGCACTTGCACCAGACTTTCTGATCGACTGCACATGAACAACACACACTCATCCACTTTACCTGAACCACACTCTGATCCACTGGGCCTGAACCACACACTCTGATCCACTGCAGCTGAACCAAACACTCGAATTCACTGCACCTGATCTATGCACTCTGATCCACTGTACCTGAACCTCACATTCTGATCCACTGTCCCTGAACGACACACTCTGACCACAGCACCTGAACTATACTTGATCCACCGCATCTGAACCAAGCATTCTGATTCACTGCATCTGAATCCCACAATCTGATCAACTGCACCTGAAATACACACTCTGATCCATAGCACCTGTAGCATACACTTTGAGCCACTGCACCTGAAACACTCACTGAACCACGGCATCTGAACCTCACACTCTGATCCACTGCACCAGAACCAGACACTGATCCACTGCACCTGGACCATGCATTCAAATTCACTCCATCTGAACCACACACTCTGATCTACTGCACTTGAACCGTGCATTCTGATTCACTGCACCTGAACCACACTCTGATTCACTGCACCTGAACCACACTCTGATTCACTGCACCTGAACCACACCCTGATTCACTGCACCTGAACCACACCCTGATTCACTGCACCTGAACCACACCCTGATTCACTGCACCTGAACCACACACTGATCCACTGTCCCTGAACCACACTCTGTTCTACTGCACCTGAACAACGCATTCAAATTTACTCCACCTGAACCACCCACTCTGATCTGCAGCATATGAAGCATGCATTCTGATTGACTGCATCTGAATCCCACACTCTGATCCACTGCACCTGAAACTTGCACTCGAATTCACTGCACCTGAACCACACTTTGATCCACTGCACTTGCACCAGACTTTCTGATCGACTGCACATGAACAACACACACTCATCCACTTTACCTGAACCACACTCTGATCCACTGCAGCTGAACCTCACACTCTGGTCAACTGCACATGAACCAAATACCCTGATCCACTGCACATGAACCACACTCTGATCTATCGCACCTGAAGCACATACTGACGCACCTCACCTGGACCATACACTCTGACCACTGCACCTGAACCTTGCACTCGAATTCACTGCACCTCAACCACACACTCTGATCCACTGCACCTGAAACTTGCAATAGGATTCACTGCACCTGAACCAAACTTTGATCCACTACACTTGAACCAGACATTCTGATCGACTGCACATGAACAACACATACTCATCCACTTTACCTGAACCACACTCTGATCCACTGCACCTGTATGACACACTCTGATCCACTGCACCTGTATGACACACTCTGATCCACAGCATCTGAAGCACACTCTGATAAACTGCACCTGAACCACACTCTCATCCACTCTGATGCAATTTTATACACGGCAAGTGAACCACACTCTGATCCACTGCACCTGAACCACACACTCTGATCGGCTGCACAACAACCACACACTCTGATCCACTGCACCTGAATCTCACACTCTGATCCACTGCACATGAACCACACTTTGATCCAATGCACCTGAACTACACTTTGATCCATGGCACCTGAACCACACACTCTTACCCACTGCACCTGAACCACACACATTGATGCACTGCACCAGAATCATGCACTTTTATCCACTGCACCTGAAGCACACACGCTGATACACTGCACCTGAACACAATCATTTCCTTTGCACCAGGATCACATAGTCGGATCCACTTCAACTGAACCACAATCTTTTCCACTGCACCCGAACCACACTCTGATCCACTGCATCAGAACAATGTACTCTGATCCACTGCACCTGAAACCACAATCTTTCCACTGCAGCTAAACCACACAGTGATCCACTGCACCTGAACGACACACTCTGATCCACTGCACCTGATCCATGCATTCAAATTCACTCCATCTGACCCACACACTCTGATCTACAGCACCTGAACCATCCTTGATCCACCGCATCTGAACTATGCATTCTGATTCACTGCACCTGAATCCCACACTCCGATCCACTGCACCCGAACCACTCTCTAATACAGGGGTCCCCAACCCTTTTTGCACTGCGGACCGGTTTACCATTGACAATATGCTTGCGGACCGACCTACCCGGGAGGGGGTTAGGGTTGCCAACAGATAAGTAGCAGTGAAATACGTTGAGTTTACCCAGAGAAAGACTACAATGACCATGAAGCCTTGTGCGGGCACCAGTGCGCATGCATGTACCTGCCTTTTTTTTTCTCTGCGAATTGTTTTTGGCAATTCTGTTCGAGGTGGGGGGTGTTAATCATGACCGGAATATAGGTGATACATAGCTAATACACTCAATTTCGTTTCTAAATGGGTTTATCTAATGAATTTAATATTAAACACGCAACACATATTTTCTTCGCCTGAATATAGTGATATGTCAATTATCAGGGGAGGACAGGGGAGCTCGAAGTACGTGTTGAACAAACTTCCAGTAGAAGTGGCAGAAGCAGGTTCGATATTATCATTTAAAGAAAAATTGGATAGGTGTATGGACAGGAAAGGAATGGAAGGTTATGGGCTGACTGCAGGTCAGTGGGACTAGGTGAGAGTAGCGTTCGGCACAGACTAGAATGGCCGTGATGGCCTGGTTCCATGCTGTAATTGTTATATGGTTTTATAAGTCACTTATAAGTCAATAGAATCATAACATTTTAAATAACGTTTGGATATTAAACACACAGCGCATATTTCCCCGTATGAACATATAAAATCATTGCAACACACCAATATCGCTGAATCAGTGGGAGCCCTGGGCTTGTTTCCCTGCAACAAGACGGTCCTATCGAGGGGTGATGGGAGACAGCAATTCTCGAAGAGGGTTCCTTATGTCCAGTCTATTCCACAATTTAGTTTTCTTTGCATCCATTGCAGAAAACTCCGCTTCACAGAGATATGATGTTGGAAATGGAAGCAACGTCTTTAGTGCTTTTGTGGCTATCATAGGGTATTTAGCCTTGACTTTGATCCAGAATGCCGGCAGAGATGTTACGTCAAACATACTTTTCAGCCCGCCGTCACTTGCAAGCTGGAGGAGTTGATCTCCTTCCCGCACTGACATGGATGACGCACAGGTAATGACCTCACATGCGTACTGGCTCAACACTGGGCGTGACAGGGAATGAGGAAAGGTGCAGCTGACTCACATTACCAAATCATATTGCTTCCTCGCGGCCCGGTACCGGTCCGTGGCCCGGTGGCTGAGGACAGCTGCTCTAATCCACTGCACCTGAACCACACACTCTGATCCACTGCGCCTGAACACAATCATTTCCACTGCATCTGAGCCACACTCTCCGATCTACTGCAATAGGTCCACAATCTTTCCACTGCAGCTGAGCCACACACTCTGATCCACTGGATCTGAACCACACACATTGATCCACTGCACCAGAATCATACACTCATATCCACTGAACCTGAACCACAATCTTTTCTATTGCACCTGAACCACACACTCTGATCCACTGGACCTGAACCACATACTCACATGCACTTCACTTGAACCACAATCTTTTCCACTACCACCTGAACCACACTTTGATCCAGTGCACCCGAACTACACACTCTGATCCACTGCACCTGTATAGGGCTCTCAACACACTTGGTGGACTGTTAACTGCGATCGCTTCTTACCAAAATGGCTTCTCTGAAGTGTTATATTAAAATGGCTTCTCGTAATGTTAACTGCTGAGCCAGGGGTTCTCTGTAACTAAAGTGTTTGGGTTATACAGTGTGATAATGGAAATTGTATTCATTTGTTAGCCAATGGAGGTCATGTTCTGTTATCTTGTATATGTGTGCTGAGTTGAGGAGCACGGGCTTTTTCGGGAGGCGAGCGGAGAGGACGCACGTGTGAGGAACCGACAGCAGTTCCCGGGCGGCGGACACCGGACCTCGGGGGTTCGGATGGTGGCCGGAGTCTCGGAAGGACGTTGTGGATGGAATCGGAGGCGTGAGCTCCAATGTATTAAAATATTATGTGCACAAGACTGATAAGTTACTTATGTGGCGCCTTTTCTTGTAGTTGTTTCTACTAACCCAACACCAAAAAATTGCTATAACGTATAATTCTTCACTTGCACTTTGTATATTGTTTCATATTTGTGTCGTGGCTGATCATTGGGCGACTCACACCTTATCCGCACCAAAGCAATTGCACCGTTTGTCGGGGTTGACGGCTATTCACCCTAGGCAACGGGGGGGGGGACAGTGGGGCAAAGATCCTTACATTTGGGGGCTCGTTCCGCGATTTGAATTCTGTCAGGATAAGTGGTAAGTCGCCCAGGTTGAATTAAAAGGGATGAACGCGAATAAGATCGAGGATGTCCCGGTTACTCATGCCTGCGTATTAAGTGGGGTGGATATCCGTACCCCGGATGATGTGTTAATTCGATGTTTGAGTACGGTCAGAGCTATCGGTAAGGTTGAGATTGTAAACGGAAAGACTGGTAAAGTGGGCGACTCAGCCTTTGTGCTGGTGCAGACATTAAGGACTTGGGGCTGCCGCCGTGTATCGGTGACCTCGGTGAGGCGGGACCACGGGGCGTGCACGCTGTCACGGAGGAAGGGTTTGTAGAGACACCAGAGGGGTTGCCCGAAGCTAGGGGCGGAGATTTCAGCGAGCGGGTCCAATCGAGGGATGAAGGAAGGGGGTGGTCAGATTTGGAGAATGTAATTAGTTCTCATTCCCCACGGAAGGGGGAGAGCTCTGAGTTGGCCTCAGCCATCAACTCTTTGGTGAACCGGGCGGTGGATCTGCGACGGAAGTTAAGAGTTTTCTCAGGGAGGGTACCCCTCCTCGACGGGGAAGAGGATTATGAGTCCTGGGTAGAACATACCTCTCGGTTGCTAGGTGAGTGGCAGTGTTCTGAGGAGGAGAAGCGGCAAAGACTGGGGGACAGTTTGAGGGGGGCGGCTGCTGAGGTGGTAAAAGGGGTGAGAGTTAACCAGCCCTTGGCTTCTTGGAGGGAGTGTCTAGTCGCCTTAGAGGAGGCGTTTGGGCTGATGGGAAGCCCGGTGGAGCTTTTAGGGGGGATTCAGTATCTGCGTTAGAAGAAAGGGGAAAAGCTTTCTGAGTATCCTCTCCGACATGAGCGTATGCTAAATTGCTTGAGGCGCCGGGGGGTGGGGGTGGTCATTTCGGCCGCTGAGGTGGATCGGATAAGGATCGACCAGGTAGTCAGGGGCGCGCAGAGACATGATGCGATCGCTAAGAGCCTCTGGCAGTCTCGTAGAGCGCGTCCCCCCCCCCCACCCCATCTTTTGTTGAGTTGCTCAGAGAGGTAAGGGAAGATGAATTGGAAGCGGACGAGGGCTCCGTTAACAAGGTACAGTCCTCGGTAGTAGCCCCTTGTGGTGAAATGACCGGGGCCAGCTCCACGCGGGAGACACATAAGGGGGTCGCAGCAGGTGGGGTCCCTCTGCAGGAGGAGATTAGCGGGGAAGGCCCCTCACAGAAGGGACGGACGGCACTGAGGCCAGGCGGAGGCCGGGATCCGGCGAGGCGAGGCGTGTGCTATAACTGCGGGGAAGAGGGGCACCTCAGGCGGGAATGTGAACGGCAGGGAGCCCCTCGGAGGGAGAGTCCCCAGGTGTCCCAGCAGGAAGGGGGGGTCGGGAAACTTAGAGGGGACTCAGTGAGGGAACGGACTGGAGTCTCTGGGAAAATACATTTCCAACAATGTGCCGCGGGATCCTCGAGAGGAAAAGACCCTATCCCAGAAGGATTGGTGGGACCCCAATCCAGCGTGTCGATACGGATGGAGGGGATAGATGCAAAAGCCATACTCGACACGGCGTCGCAGGTCACATTACCGTACCAGTCGTTCTACGTTCAGTAACTGCGCATTTACCCCTGACACCTTTCAGTGCACTGGAGACTTGGGGCATCAGTGATGGTGATTACCCGTACGATGGCTATTTGTCCGGGAAACTGGAGTTCCTGGACGCTGAGATGGGGGTGTCTGAGGCTCATGAGGCCCTGGTACTGGTTTGCCCAGACCCCGGTGAGATTGGGGGTGTGTCATTTATGGTGGGGACCAACACCCCTATCGTGCAGAGACTCCTGGGAGCCAGCAAGGAGAAAGAGAGTGAAGACTTTTTGGAGACCCTGGCAGTGCACCCAGTGTTCCGAGCTGCTGTTGAGGAAGCGTGGGGTCACCCTGGGCTGGACGCGACGTGTGAACGAGGCACTGTGTGGTGTGCCCAGTCGAAGCCCAGGGTGGTGCAGTCGGGTGAAGTAGCGAGAGTGATGGGGATCCCTAGATTCCCGGGGGTGCCTGAGGTGAAGCCCTTTTAGTGGACACCCCGGAAGATCTCGAAGGGGAGTCGAGGTTCCCTGCTGGGGTGCTGGTGCGACCCGAGTTGCAGAAGCCCTCGGTGGTGCAGGCACGCAGGCTGGTGGTGATCGTCAGGTACACGACTGCACGGGAGGTCACCTTTAAGCGAGGAATGCCTCTGGCGCATTTGTTCCCGGTGACGGTGATGCACAGAGCCCCCGTGAGGCCAGTTGGAGAACAGCAGCCAGGAAAAAGGACTAAGTTGACTGCTGAAGCTTTTAACTTTGGGGCATCACCTGTACCGGAGGGCTGGAAGCAGAGGCCGGTGGAGAAGATGTTGATGATGACAGATGTTTTTCCCCTTGATGAATGTGATGTGGGTTGTTCCAGGAGCACTCGCCACACCATACGGGTGACTGAGGACACTCCGTTTTGAGAACGATCACGGCGACTGGCCCCTGCAACTGTGGAAGACGTGCGGCAGCGTTTGGGCAAGTTGAAGGAGGCCGAGATCGTCATGGAGTGCCGGTGCATCACCTATCGTAGTGGCCCGGAAGAAGAATGGGAAGGTTCGTATGTGTGTGGACTATAGAACGCTGAACAGGCGCATGGTCCCAGATTAGTACACGGCCCCCTGGGTGGAGGATGCGCTGGCCTGTCTGAGTGGGGCAAAGCGGTTTAGCGTGCTGGATTTGAGGAGTGGGTATTACCAGATCCCGATGAGTGAGGCCGATAAGGAGAAGACGGCCTTCATTTGCCCTTTGGGCTTTTACCAGTTCGAACGGATGCCCCAGGGCATATTGGGGGCCCCTGCCACCTTCCAGAGGGTCATGGAGAAGTCAGTGGGGGATATGAACCTGCTCAAAGTGCTGGTATATTTGAATGACCTCATAGTATTTGGATCCACCTTGGAAGAACACGAAGCAAGGCTAATGAAGGTGCTCACCCGGCTGAAGCAGGAAGGGTTGAAGCTTTCCCTGGACAAGTTCCAGTTCTGCCAGATGTCTGTTAGCTATGTTGGACACATTGTCTCGCGGAATGGTGTAGTGATCGACCCGGCTAAGATCGAAGCAGTGACCAACTGGCCGAGGCCCCAGACCGTGAGTGCTCTGTGCTCGTTCCTAGAGTTCTGCGGGTACTATCAGAGATTCATGAAGGGTTACGCCAAGGTAAGTCATCCCTTGAACCAGCTTCTACTCTCCCCTGGGACAGAGGGGGAAGAGGAGGAAAGGACCGGAGGTGGGAGAATACTTGAACCCATCAGAGCCCTTTGGACAGAGATGGGATGACAAATGTGAAGCAGCTTTCCAGTCAGTGAAGGAGATGCTGACTCAGGCGCCGGTGCTGGCTTTTGCAGACCCCCGATTGCCTTATGTGCTACACATTGATGCCAGTCAGGAGGGGTTAGGGGCCGTTCTGTATCAGGATCAGGGCGCTGGCCTGAGGCCTGTAGCGTTTGTCAGCCGGAGTTTGTCACCTCCAGAGAGAAACTATCCCACTCACAAGTTGGAGTTCCTGGCACTGAAATGGGTGGTGGTGGATAAGCATAGTGACTATCTCTACGGCGCCAAGTTTCAGGTGCGGACCGACAACAACCCGCTCACTTACATCTTGACCTCGGCGAAACTGGATGCCACAGGCCATCGGTGACTGGCAGTTTTGTCTTCATATGACTTCAGCCTGAAGTACCGGCCGGGGAGCCGGAATGTCAATGCGGACGCGCTGTCCCAACGGGGCCATGAGGAGCTGGGGAAGGACGAGGAGTAGGAGAGTGTTCCTGCATCCGGGGTGAAGGCGATGTGCCAGTTTGCTATCACCGTGCAGGCTGAGGAGAAGGAGAGGCCAGATCGAGCAGTGGACTCATTGGGGGCATCCGATGACGCCCTGCCCCTAGTGTACTGTGACATGACTGCTCTGAAGGCCACACAGCTGCCAGGGTTCAGCCCTGGGGAAGTGGCCACTGTGCAGCGAGATGACCCAGACATAGGCTGGGTCTGGCATGCCGTGGAAGAGGGGGATGTGACACGGGCGGAGAAGGCTAAGCACGGTCCCGTGTCCCCGTTACTGAAAGAATGGCTTCGATTGAGGTTGAAGAACCGAATGTTGTACCAGGTAACATCACCCCCGGACCGACCTCGGTGTTGGCAGCTGGTCCTGCCGGAGAAGTATCGGAAGGTTGTGTTGAAGTCCCTCCATGATGACTCTGGACATTTGAGAATGGAAAAGACCTATGGATTGCTCAAGGATCGGTTTTACTGGCCCCGAATGAGGACGGAGGTTGAAGAGTACTGCAAGTCCTGCATTCGTTGCATACGGCGGAAGACGCTGCCCGGGCAGGCTGCCCCTTTGTCCTACTTGCAGAGTGCGGGGCCTTTGGACCTGGTGTGTATGGATTTCCTGTCCAGAGAACCTGATGCCAGCAACACGGCAAATGTCTTGGTCATCACGGACCACTACACCAGGTATGCTCAAGCTTTTCCTACTAGGGATCAGAGGGCGACTACAGTGGCGAAAGTACTATGGGAGAAGTATTTTGTGTATTATGGTCTTCCTCGGCGGATCCATAGTGACCAGGGACGAGACTTTGAGAGCAAACTCATCTATGAGCAGTTGCTGGGCATGCTGGGGGTTGAGAAATCGAGGACCACGCCCTATCATCCGCAGGGTGATCCCCAGCCGGAAAGGTTCAATCAGACGTTACCAGACATGCTCGGGACTCTGGAGATCAGCAAAAAGAATCGTTGGAGTCGACATATTGGGCATCTGGTTCACTGTTACAACTGTACACACAACGAAGCTACTGGTTACTCGCCCTATCATCTTATGTTTGTGCACAAGGCAAGGTTGCCCATTGACCCTAGTTTCGGGACTGATGCGGGTGAGGTGTTGCCGAAGCCTTACTTGAAGTATGTGTCTGATATGAGGCAAGAACTGAAAAGAGCTTACGAGTTGGACGGGGAGGCTGTCGCCTGGCAGAATCAGGGCAATAACAGGAGGTACGACCAGAAAGTAAAGTTCTCTCAGCTCCTGCCGGGAGACCGAGTCCTCATCAGGAATCTGGGATTACTGGGAAAACACAAGCAGGCTGATCCCTGGGCAGCCACACCTTATGTGGTGGAGAATCAGATGCCAAACCTGCCGGTTTTCCGGGTACGGCCTGAGGATGGAAAGGGGCCTGTCAAGATTCTCCATCGGAATCACCTGTTGCCCCTGGGGCAGGATGTGCAGGTAGAGCAGGAGCCTGAAGAGATGGCTGCACCCAGTACCAGGGTGGAGGACGTGCCTATCCCGGGAGAGATGGGCCCGGGCCCAGCCCCTGTGAGGGATACTGATTCAGAAGATGACGACTGGGATGGTTGGTACATTCTGCTGTTCGCTGATGCTCCCGGGATGGAGGAAGAGACTCCTGGCCTTTCCCCCACTGGGTTAGAAGGGGCTAGTGAGGGGCAGTCCATGGCACAGCGGGGTGCTGGAGGAGAGGATGCAGGGCCTGGACCAGAGATAGAGGGTTCTGAGGTGCAGAGTGGCTTGGGTGACTGCTCAAGGGAGGGTTTGCCTCGTAGTTTCAAAGGGTCCCCTGTGGTGTCCGAGGCAGAAGGGGTAGATGATGGGGTGCGTAGCCCTCAGAGGAGTCGGAAACTCCCAGAGAGGTTGGCCTACGTAGCACCAGGGGAACAAGGTGTGATCTCTACTGTGTTGGGGAGTCAGATCACTGCTTTCTGCACGTCGATTGGGCTGTGTGTTCTGCGGGAAGGGATCGCAAATTATCTGAGCGTCATGAGGGCATGACTTATTTCGGTGGAGAAGAATGTAGGGCTCTCGGTATACTAGGTGGACTGTTAACTGTTGATCGCTTATTACCAAAATGGCTTCTCTGAAGTGTTATATTAAAATGGCTTCTCGTAATGTTAATTGCTGAGCAAGGGGTTCTCTGTAACTGCAATGTTTGGGTTATACAGGGAGATAATGGAAATTGTATTCATTTGTTAGCCAATGGAGGTCATGTTTTGTTATCTTGTACGTGTGTGCTGAGTTGTGGAGCACGGGATTTTTCGGGAGGCGAGCAGCAGAGCACGGACGTGTGACGAACGGACAGCGGACACCGGACCTCGGGGGTTCGGATGGTGGCCGGAGTCTCGGAAGGACGTTGTGGATGGAATCGGAGGCGTGAGCTCCAACGTATTAAAATATTATGTGCACAAGACTGATAAGTTACTTATGTGGCGCCTTTTCTTGTAGTTATTTCTACTAACCCAACACCAAAAATTTGCTATAAAGTATAATTCTTTACTCGCACTTTGTATATTGTTTCATATTTGTGTCATGGCTGATCATTGACAACTCACACCTTATCCACACCAAAGCAATTTCACGTTTGGCGGGGTTGATGGCTATCACCCTAGGCAACAGGAGGTCAGTGGGGCAGAGACTCCTACACCTGAACCACGCACTCTGATCGACTGAAACATGCACTCGAATTCACAGCACCTGAACCATGCATTCTGATCCACTGTCATAGGGCGGTGGCTGGGAACGGACCCAAGTGCAAGACACAGACACTGAAGTACTAGGGACAGCACTAGGATACAGGGCGATGGCAAGGACATGGACAGGAAAACCAGGAACCTGGAACAGGGAGCTAGGAGCCCAGGCTTGGACTCCGAGCCAGAGACTGGACAAGGACCCAGTACCTGGGTCTTGCCTCTGGCTCAGACCCCAGAACTAGCAAGGACGAGGCTTGGCTGGCAGGCAGGACGAGGCAGAAAGCTACAGGCTAGAGGCTAGAGACTTGGCTTGGCAAGAGGCTAGACAAGAGACGAGGCGAGGCTTGGCAGGAGGCTGGAGACTTGAGACTAGAGGCAAGGCTTGAGGTGAGTCGAGGCGAGGCTGGAAGCTTGAGGCAAGGCTGGAGACTGGAGACGAGGCTTGGCTGCAGGCAGGAGACTGGAGTCTACAGGCTAGAGGCTGGAGACATGAGACTTGGCTCCTCCGGGGAAGGGCGCAGATAATCACCCGACAGAGGCAAGGGACAGAACCAACCCCAGGTAACGGCGAGACGGCCTGGCTTACCTGGGCGGAGGCAAGGGACAGGAGGGGACAGAACCAACCCCAGGTAACGGTGAGACGGCCTGGCTTACCTGGGCGGAGGCAAGGGACAGGAAGGGAGCTAGGAACAGGGTGGCTCCAGGACAAGACTGCAGGCAAGACGAGGCAAGGGTTTCCAGCAAGACGAGGCGAGGGTTACGGGAGAGGAAACAGAAGGCAGAGGAAGGGATCTAAGGAGTAAGGACAAGAACAATCCAGCAGCCACGCCCTGGTCTCTGAAGGTATTTATGCAGCCAGCCCCAACTAGCATCAGCTGCCTCAATTAGCTCAACAAGGACAGAAACAGGGTAGAAAGGGAAACCTGGAGCAAGGGTCGATGGACCGGACCACGAACTGGAATATGGACTTCACGGACCGGACTATGACATCCACTGCACCTGAACCACACACTCTGATCAACTACACCTAAACCATACTCTGATCCACTGCACTTGAACCACACACCCTGATCCACACACTCTTATCCACTGTACCTGAACCATGCACTCTGATTGTCACATGTCCAGCAGCAATGAATATAGAATTGAGACAGTTTTTATAAAAAACAAACAAACATTTATTAAACTCTGCTCAAAATTAGTGAAATGTATTTAAATGACTAACTTAACCGGAAGTGAACTGCTTACGGCAACTCTGGAGCAGTTATTAAAAGGGTAAATGCGAAAACAGTTCTTAAAGTGGTAAATTCGAGCACAGTACTTAGAATGCTAAGTTCAAAAGTCCAAGAGATTTATACAGTCAATTAGGAGAGACTTTCCTGAAGTATAGAATTCCTCGAAGACGTGACGTTACTGCTAATCCCAGCCGGAAACTGCCTTGTCCGCAGGATTCACAACGACGGAAATAAAACAGTTTAAAGGAACTGACCTTTTCTTCTGGAGAATAGACACTGCACAATCCTTCCTGCCTTAGCAGGGAATATATCAGATGCAGGTCACTTTTTCTTGACCGAAGATTCAATAAAGGTCGATCCTCAGCTTTACTCGACTCGGCGAATTCCTGTACTTTGGTAAGGTCTTCACTCTCCAGTACTACTTACAATAGAAAGTAGAATTCCACTTTAAAACAAAACGGCGTCATAAGACGAATACACAGCATAACAGAGTATCTGAAGAATTAAATAATGAACTAAACTTAAAACTAACTATGTCACCCCAGTGGTCTCCCTTTTACACCCATGGTGAACATGTCATCATGTGACCTCACACTGGTGGGAAAATTACATCACCCCACCATCACATGACCATTACCTCATGCTCATAAGATACTCAATTACATCATGGTCATAAGACAGTCACAAGATACCCATGAGGTATGTAACACCACCCTCCAAAAAATTTTTGGTCTTTTAGGAATAAAATTTTAACAATTAACTATTTACAAAAAAATACAAATGTATAAAATTTACAACTTACACAATAGACACAGTATTATCAGACAGCATCTTGCAAACTCATATACAGTAGGAGTGTTACAAGTGTTAAAATACCACTCCATAAAAAAAATTGTACATTTAACATCTAGATAGCCAACCAGCAATCACATTATCTTTACCTTCAATATGAGTTATCAAAATATTATACTCCTGTAACATCAAACTCAAATTTAGTAATCTATTTTTGTTTTTCATCTTACTCAAAAACACTAACGGATTATGATTGGTGTAAACTCTGAGTGGTTTCTGAGTAGTACCAACATACACTTCAAAATGTTGTAAAGCCAAAACAAGAGATAATAATTCCTTTTCTATAGTTGAATAATTTCTTTGATGGGCATTAAATTTCTTAGAAAAGTAAGCTACCAGACGATCAACTTCATCACCCTCATCTCTTTGAAGTTACACTGCTCCTGCAACTTCATCACTAGCATCTACAGCTAATGAAAATGGTTTTTCAAAGTCAGGGGATCTGAGCACAGATTGACTACATAGTATAGTTTTCAATTTATCAAAGGCCTCTTGACAAGGCTGTGTCAAAACAAACTTTTCATTTTTCCTCAAGAGGTTAGTTAATGGAAGAGCAATGTTCGCAAAATTCTTCCAAAGTTTTCGGTAATATCCAAGAATCTTCTGAGAGTTTTCTTACCAGTTGGAGTGGGTACTTCGAAAATTGCCTGAACGTTTGCCTGAACTGGAGCTAATTTTCCTTGACCCACAACATAGCCAAGGTAGGTCACCATGGCATGACCAAATTCATTTTTAGCTAAGTTAATAGTTAAGTTAGCTTTTGAAAGTTTTTCAAATAGTTTCTCCACCGCAGTAATATGTGCTTTCCAAGTATTATTTCCTGTAACTAAATCATCAAGATAGGCATCTGTATCTTTTAACCCATGAATCACAGAATTAATCATCCGCTGGAAAGTACCTGGTGCATTCTTCATCCCAAATGGAAGAACATTATATTCACATAACCCGGATGGGGTTACAAATGCAGAAATCTCTCTACCTCTATCCGTCAATGGAACACACCAATAACCTTTTAACAAATCAATCTTTGTAAGGAACTTTGCTTGTCCAACTTTATCCACACAATCATCCACCCTAGGGATTGGATATGCATCAGTTTTTGTCACAGCATTCATCTTCCTGTAATATGTACAAAACCTAATGCTATTGTCTGGCTTAGGCACCATAACACACGGTGAACTCCAATTAGAATTAGAAGGTCTAATAATATTATTCTCTAACATATACTTAATTTCTTGTTCGGCAAGTTCACATTTTTCCCTGTTCATCCAATGTGGATATTGCTTATAGGCATTGTATCTCCAACATCTACATCATGTGAAGCTACGGTGGTTCTTGTAGGAACGTCTGGAAATGAATCCCTATATTTTAAAATTAACTGTTTCATCTGCTCTCTCTGCTCTGGCTGTAAATGAGCTAATTCCTCATCAATATTTTCCAGAATTGTTGAGTTTGGTAATCTGGCAGAAATAATGTTGGGTTTAAAATAAGTTTCAGATGAATCATTCATAAAGTTCCCAATGGGATCAAACTCATTATTATTGACCACAACAGTCATAGTATCAGCCTGTTTCTCATAATACAGTTTTATCATATTTTTATGACACAGCTGTGTTGGCTTTCTTCGATCTAGGTTTTTTATCATGTAATCCACATCACTTGCTTAAGATTTAATCTCATAAGGACCATGAAATTTAGCTTGTAGTGGGTTTGTTTGCACCGGGAGAAGAAACATAGACCAACACCTTACCTCCAGGCTTAAATGATCTCATTCTAGCTTCCTTATCATACCAAGTCTTCATTTTCTCCTGAGCCAATTTAAATTTTCCTTGGCTAAACTACAAGATTTATGTAATCTTTCCTTGAATTTTAAAACATAATCCAGCAAATTCGTATGTACCTCTTTATTAATCCACTGTTCCTTCAAAAAGGCCAAAGGTCCTCGAACTCTATGCCCAAACACAGGTTCAAAAAGACTAAAACCTAATGATTCCTGCACTGACTCCCCTACTGCAAAAAGTAGTAAATGTATGCCTTCATCCCAGTCTTTTTCATTTTCCACACAACGCATCCAAATCATAATTTTAAGGGTAGAATGGAATCTCTCCAAGGCTCCTTGCGATTCTGGATGATATGCAGATGAGGTAATCTGTTTTGCTCTCAGTTTATAAACTATCTGCTGAAACAATCCAGACATAAAATTACTACCTTGATCAGATTGTATTTCCTTAGGCAACCCAAAATAAGTAAAGAATTTTATAAGAGCCTTTATCACAGTTTTGGCTGTTATATTCCTGAGTGGGATTGCCTCTGGAAACCTAGATGCTGTGCACATGATGGTCAGCAAATATTGATGTCCAGTTGTAGTTTTCGGCAATGGGCCTACACAATCTATAATAATTTTGGAAAACAGCTCACCAAATGCTGGAATCATTTGCAGTGGAGCTACTGGAGTAACTTGATTAGGTTTACCCACAATTTGACAAGTATGATACGTCCTGCAAAATGTTGCCGCATCTTTTCTTAAACTAGACCAGTAAAAATGTCTAAAAACCTTGTTCATAGTTGTCTTTACATCTTGATAGTCACCCAAAGGAATACTATGAGCCATAGTTAAAATCTCATTTTGATAAACTTTAGGAACTACTACCTGGTGATTAACTTCCCATTCCTCACTTGCAGGAACTGTAGGTGATCTCCACTTCCTCATTAATACTCCCTTCTCAAAATAATATCCTACTGGCACCTTCTCAATTTCACTATCTGGAAGAGCGTGTTCCTTTAATTTGATCATCTCAGGGTCTCTACTCTGCTCTGCTATCATCTCCTTCCGAGATAAAGACAAATCTTCATGGTCAGACTTACTACAATAATCCAGATCAAATAATGAAGGTAAGAAAGTTTCTGACACATCCTCAAAATTCGCAACCCGAGTGGAACAGTCATGGGTAACAACCTCATCCCGTACATCAGTCATTTTAGCCATAGCTCGGGTTACAACACAGGAAGAAACTGTGTTAGAATCCCTCTGTGGTTCCTCAGAAATGGGCTTTATTGTCAAATACACTTCAGGAAAAACTTGTCTATCTGCTAAGTCATTCCCTAACAACAGAGAAACATCATTCACGGGTAAACTGGGTTGTAGTCCTACTTTAACAGGCCCTGTAACTAACCCTGACCTTAAATTTACTCTGTGCAAATGTACAGGCATAAGGGCACTCCCAACTCCTTGTATATGGTTTACCTCATCAATGTCAGACTCATCACTGAACTGTAGAACACTGTCTAACATTAGTGATTGAGAAGCTCCAGTATCTCCAAGGATTCTTATCGGTACTGGATTGGATCCCTCTTTCAAGGATACAAATCCTTCGGTTATAAAATGTTCCTACCCCCTCTTAACTTGGTCAGGCTCTGACAAAACTTCATTGGTATTTATCGAACTCTGTGGATTTACAGGTGTTTCAATATGCTGCACACGAGCATCTGGGACTGCTTCCTTCTCTTTCTTTTTCAATCAAAAACAGTTAGCTATCACATGTCCAGGATACTTACAATAATTAAAAATAGGACCAAAATGTCTTTCCTTCACATGTCTCCCTTCATCCTTACCTTTCTCACTAACTTCAGATTTAATTTCTGGTTTACTTTGACTTTCTGTGCTATTTTTCCTTTTAAAAGTTCTACCCGGAGAAAATTTACTCTTATGAATTAAAGCATACTCATCAGCTAATTTAGCAGTCTCCTGCAGTGTCCCTTTCATTTAAGTATGTCCTCACTTCAACAGGAATGCTCCTTTTAAATTCCTCCTGCAAAATCAACTCTTTTAATTTATTATACTCCCCATTCACATTTTTAAAGGAAACCCATCTCTCAAAACACACAGATTTCTCGTAGGCAAATTCTACATAAGCTTATTGCACAGATTTCTTCAAATTTCTGAATCTTTCTCTATAAGCTTCTGGAACCAGTTCATACGCTTTCAATATATGCTGCTTCACAATATCATAATCAAGTGCTTGTTCATCAGTTAAAGTTGTATAAACTTGTTGTGCCTTGCTTCTAATTACACTTTGTAACATCACTGACCATCTATCTTTCGGCCACCCTAAACTCAGAGCAATAGTTTCAAAATGTTGGAAATATTTGTCCACTTTTGTTTCATTAAATGGATGAGCCAAAATAACCTCTTGACTAGCAACAAACTGTTTCCTAGAACCAGAGACTGATTTTCCATCCTTAATTTCTCCATCGCTAGCTCAAACTCCCTCTCTTTATTTGCCTCTCTTTCGATCATTTCCGCTTTAAATTTCTCAAACTTTATCTGTTCAAGATGTAACTGCATATCCAGTGTACTCATTGGAAACCTCCCTAACACCTCATCATCAAACTTTCCCAAACCTATATAAAGTTCCGCAATTTTTCTCTGAATTACGGACTTTGTTGTAATCTTTGTAATTCCTTTAAGAGCCAACCTTCTAGCAATCTCGGATACATCACCCTTTCTCGCCTTTGCTAAAAACTCCGGGTCTGGCCATTCCATAAAGTCGTCAATATTCATTGCTGCTGAATACCACCCACAGACCAATCAAACAAAAGAATTGGGTATTTCCCTTTTCCAAATCAGGCTGATAATTAAACAAGCACCTAAGCTCAAAATTGGAACAATCCTTATGAGCCCCCAGATTATGTCATGTGACCGGCAACAATGAATTGAGTCAGGTTTTATAAAAACAAACAAACATTTATTAAACGCAAACAACAGGAATTCTGCAGATGCTGGAAATCCAAGCAACACACATCAAAGTTGCTGGTGAACGCAGCAGGCCAGGCAGCATCTCTAGGAAGAGGTGCAGTCGATGTTTCAGGCCGAGACCCTTCGTCAGGACTAACTGAAGGAAGAGTGAGTAAGGGATTTGAAAGTTGGAGGGGGAGGGGGAGATTGGAAATGATAGAAGAAGACAGGAGGGGGAGGGATGGAGCCAAGAGCTGGACGGGTGATAGGCAAAGGGGATACAAGAGGATCATGGGACAGGAGGTCCGGGAAGAAAGACAAGGTGGGGGGAGAACCCAGAGGATGGGCAAGGGGTATATTCAGAGGGACAGAGGGAGAAAAAGGAGAGTGAGAGAAAGAATGTGTGTATAAAAATAAGTAACAGATGGGGTACGAGGGGGAGGTGGGGCATTAGCGGAAGTTAGAGAAGTCGATGTTCATGCCATCAGGTTGGAGGCTACCCGGACGGAATATAAGGTGTTGTCCCTCCAACCTGAGTGTGGCTTCATCTTTACAGTAGAGGAGGCCGTGGATAGACATGTCAGAATGGGAATGGGATGTGGAATTAAAATGTGTGGCCACTGGGAGATCCTGCTTTCTCTGGCGGACAGAGCGTAGATGTTCAGCAAAGCGGTCTCCCAGTCTGCGTCGGGTCTCGCCAATATATAAAAGGCCACATCGGGAGCACCGGACGCAGTATATCACCCCAGCCGACTCACAGGTGAAGTGTTGCCTCACCTGGAAGGGCTGTCTGGGGCCCCTGAATGGTGGTAAGGGAGGAAGTGTAAGGGCATGTGTAGCACTTGTTCGGCTTACACGGATAAGTGCCAGGAGGGAGATCAGTGGGGAGGGATGGGGGGACGAATGGACAAGGGAGTTGCGTAGGGAGCGATCCCTGCGGAATGCAGAGAGAGGGGGGGAGGGAAAGATGTGCTTAGTGGTGGGATCCAGTTGGAGGTGGCGGAAGTTACGGAGAATAATATGTTGGACCCGGAGGCTGGTGGGATGGTAGGTGAGGACCAGGGGAACCCTATTCCTAGTGGGGTGGCGGGAGGATGGGGTGAAAGCAGATGTACGTGAAATGGGGGAGATGCGTTTAAGAGCAGAGTTGATAGTGGAGGAAGGGAAGCCCCTTTCTTTAAAAAAAGAAGACATCTCCCTCGTCCTAGAATGAAAAGCCTCATCCTGAGAGCAGATGCGGCGGAGACGGAGGAATTGCGAGAAGGGGATGGCGTTTCTGCAAGAGACAGGGTGAGAAGAGGAATAGTCCAGATAGCTGTGAGAGTCAGTAGGCTTATAGTAGACATCAGTGGATAAGCTGTCTCCAGAGACAGAGACAGAAAGATCTAGAGACATCAGTGGATAAGCTGTCTCCAGAGACAGAGACAGGACAGAGACTCCAGCAACGACCATGGAGACATTCAAAGTGATTGCGCAACCACCAACTGCGACTCCAGCCTTGAACTCCAGGCCGGGTCTTTATGTGCTGCTATTGTGACTCCCGTCTCCCCTTCCCCCACCACCACTCTGCAACCCCGTCTCCCTCAGATCCCACCGTCAACTCCTGGGCCCTCAGAGGCTCCATCTTCCTCTCACCCCAACCCTCCCCTCTCCACTGACACCCCCAGCCTCCTCCCTCCCCCCTCTGATCCCAGCTCTCATCCATGCCGGGTCTTTACCATCCCCTCCGACCTTCAACTGTCGGAGGCAGAACGCTCTGTCCTCAGTAAGGGCCTCACCTTTGTCCCCCTTCGCCCACACCTCAGCGAGTTCCGTATTCGCCATGATGCGGAACTTTTCTTCCACCGTCTCCATCTCCGAGCCTACTTCTTCGGCAAGGACTCTTCCACCCCCACCGATGACCACTTCTCCTGTCTTCAACCCTCCTCTTCTTCATGGACACCCCGCTCTGGTCTTCTGCCTGCTCTGGATCTCTTTATCGCTAACTGCCGACGGGACATCAACCGTCTCGACTTCACCGCACCTTGTCCCCATTCCAACCTCACTCCTTCGGAACGGTCTGCTCTCCACTCCCTCCACACTAATCCTAACCTTACTATTAAACCCGCTGATAAGGGGGGTGCTGTTGTAGTCTAGTGTACTGACCTCTACCTTGCCGAGGCACAGCAACAACTCGCGGATACTTCCTCTTATTTACCCCTCAATCGTGACCCCACTGAGGAGCACCAGGCCGTTGTCTCCCACACCATCACCGACTTTATCCGCTCAGGGGATCTCCCATCCACTGCTACCAACCTTATAGTTCCCACACCTCGCAATTCCCGTTTCTACCTCCTACCCAAGATCCACAAACCTGCCTGTCCTGGTCGACCTATTGTCTCAGCTTGCTCCTGCCCCATCGAACTCGTTTCTGCATACCTCAACATGGTTTTATCCCCCCTTGTTCAATCCCTTCCGACCTATGTTCGTGACACTTCTCACGCTCTTAAACTTTTCGATGATTTTAAGTTCCCTGGCCCCCACCGCTTTATTTTCACCATGGATGTCCAGTCCCTATCTACTTCCATCCCCCATCAGGAAGGTCTCAAAGCTCTCCGCTTCTTTTTGGATTCCAGACCTAATCAGTTCCCCTCTACCACCACTCTGCTCCGTCTAGCGGAATTAGTCCTTACTTTTAATAATTTCTTCTTTGGCTCCTCCCACTTCCTCCAAACTAAAGGTGTAGCTATGGGCACCCATATGGGTCCTAGCTATGCCTGCCTTTTTGTTGGCTTTGTGGAACAATCTATGTTCCGTGCCTATTCTGGTATCTGTCCTCCACTTTTCCTTCGCTACATCGACGACTGCATTGGCGCTGCTTCCTGCACGCATGCAGAACTCGTTGACTTTATTAACTTTGCCTCCAACTTTCACCCTGCCCTCAAGTTTACTTGGTCCATTTCCGACACCTCCCTCCCCTTTCTAGATCTTTCTGTCCCTGTCTCTGGAGACAGCTTACCCCATTGATGTCTACTATAAGCCTACTAACTCTCACAGCTATCTGGACTATTCCTCTTCTCACCCTGTCTCTTGCAAAAGCGCCATCCCCTTCTCGCAATTCCTCCATCTCCGCCTCATCTGCTCTCAGGATGAGGCTTTTCATTCTAGGACGAGGGAGGTGTCTTCCTTTTTTAAAGAAAGGGGCTTCCCTTCCTCCACTATCAACTCTGCTCTTAAACGCATCTCCCCCATTTCACGTACATCTGCTCTCACTCCATCCTCCCGCCGCCCCACTAGGAATAGGGTTCCCCTGGTCCTCACCTACCACCCCACCAGCCTCCGGGTCCAACATACTATTCTCCGTAACTTCCGCCACCTCCAACGGGATCCCACCACTAAGCACGTCTTTCCCTCCCCCCCTCTCTCTGCATTCCGCAGGGATCGCTCCCTACGCAACTCCCTTGTCCATTCGTTCCCCCCATCCCTCCCCACTGATCTCCCTCCTGGCACTTGTCCGTGTAAGTGGAACAAGTGCTACATATGCCCTTACACTTCCTCCCTTACCACCATTCAGGGCCCCACACAGCCCTTCCAGGTGAGGCAACACTTCACCTGTGAGTCGGCTGGGGTGATATACTGCGTCCGGTGCTCCCGATGTGGCCTTTTATATATTGGCGAGACCCGACGCAGACTGGAAGACCGCTTTGCTGAACATCTACGCTCTGTCCGCCAGAGAAAGCAGGATCTCCCAGTGGCCACACATTTTAATTCCACATCCCATTCCCATTCTGACATGTCTATCCACGGCCTCCTCTACTGTAAAGATGAAGCCACACTCAGGTTGGAGGGACAACACCTTATATTCCGTCTGGGTAGCCTCCAACCTGATGGCATGAACATCGACTTCTCTAACTTCCGCTAATGCCCCACCTCCCCCTCGTACCCCATCTGTTACTTATTTTTATACACACATTCTTTCTCTCACTCTCCTTTTTCTCCCTTTGTCCCTCTGAATATACCCCTTGCCCATCCTCTGGGTTCCCCCCCCCCCTTGTCTTTCTTCCCGGACCTCCTGTCCCATGATCCTCTCATATCCCCTTTTGCCAATCACCTGTCCAGCTCTTGGCTCCATCCCTCCCCCTCCTGTCTTCTCCTATCATTTTGGATCTCCCCCTCCCCCTCCAACTTTCAAATCCCTTACTCACTCTTCCTTCAGTTAGTCCTGACGAAGGGTCTCGGCTTGAACGTCGACTGCACCTCTTCCTAGAGATGCTGCCTGGCCTGCTGCGTTCACCAGCAACTTTGATGTGTGTTGCAAACATTTATTAAACTCTGCTCAAAAATAGCGAAATGCATTTAAACGACTAACTTAACCAGAAGTTAACTGCTATACGGTAACTCTGGAACAGTTCTTAAAACGGCAAATGCGAAAACAGTTCTTAAGGTGGTAAATTCAAACACAGTTCTTAGAATGGAAAATTTGAAAGTTCAAGGGATGTATACAGTCAATTAGGAGAGACTTTCCCGAGTAAAGAATTCCTCGAAGACGTGACGTTACTGCTGATCCCAGCCGGAACCCGTCTTGTCTGCAGGATTCACAACGATGGAAATAAAACGGTTTAAAGGAACTGACATTTTCCTCTGGAGAATAGACATTGTGCAATCCTTCCTGCTTTAGCAGAGGATATCTCAGATGCAGGTCACTTTTTCTTGAACAAAGATTCAATAAAGGTCGATCCTCTCCAAAACCACCCAACGATATCAGCTTTACTCGATTCGGCGAATTCCTGTACTTTGGTAAGGTCTTCACTCTCCAATACTACTTACAATAGAAAGTAGAATTCCACTTTAAAACGAAACTGCATCATAAGACGAATACACAGCATAACGGAGTATCTGAAGAATTAAATAATGAACTAAACTTAAAACTAACTGTGTCACCCCAGTGGTCTCCCTTTTATACCCGTGGTGAACATGTCATCACGTGACCTCACACTGGCGGGAAAATTACATCACCCCACCATCACATGACCATTACCGCATGCTCATAAAATACTCTATTACATCATGGTCATAAGACAGTCACAAAATATTCATCAAGTATGTAACACTAACATACTGTACCTGAACCACACACTCTGATCCACTGCACCTGAACCACGCTCTGATCCAATGCACCTGAACCACACTGGGATTCACTGCACCTGAACAATGCGCTCTGTAACTCCAAGCTCTGCACTCTCTCACCACTGACGTAATGTTTTATTTTTCCTTTCAGAGTAGACATTTTCCTACTTTCCCACATCATTTTTGACCCTTCCATCTGTAGTCTCCTTATGTTTCTTTCACAAATAACTCTTGGGCAACACAGTGGCATAGTCAGCAGCACTGCTGCCTCCCAGCTCCAGCGATCTGGGTTCAATGCCAACCTCGGGTGTTGTCTGTGTGGAGTTTCCATTTTCTCCCTGTGATGGCATGGGGCTGCCCAGTTGCTCTAGGCTCAAGTCTCTTCCCACATACTAAAGATGTGTAGGCTGGCTGGTTAATTGTTAATTTGCAAATGCCCCTACTGTGACAGCTGAGCGATATTACCTATTTTAAGGGGAGGGAGAGGATGCCATGATGAAAATGGGTGAGTGGTTAATGATCAGTGTGGACGTAATGGATAGAAGAGTCTGTTTCTATGCTGTAAGATTCCAAGCCTTTCTGACCCATCCTCATGCCATCAGCACAGTTAATGACCGTATGTACTTCGATGTCTTAAGCCAACTCAGCTACATAAACTGACCTAGCACTAATTCCTGTGGTAAATCATTTGTCACCTTTTACCAATCATAAACCTGTTTCCTATTAGCCAATTAAACTTCTAACCACACCAATGTAAATTTGTATTAGAATATTGGTTTATTATTGTCACTTGTACTGAGATGGAGTGGATGTCTTGCTTTGCATACCATTCATACAGATCAAATAATTAGAACAGTGCACTTCATATAAGATGAAATCATAACAGTGAATGTTACAGTTACAGAGAAGGTCAGTGCAGGCAGGCAATAAGGTGCAAGGTCATAACAAAGTGGACAGTGAGGTCACGAGTCCAAAGCCAAGAGTTTAGTCTAAGAGTTTAATATTAAAAATGCCAAAAGGGCAATATCACAACAGACATGGGGGATTTCAAGCAACACACATCAAAGTTGCTGGTGAACGCAGCAGGCCAGGCAGCATCTCTAGGAAGAGGTACAGTCGACGTTTCAGGCCGAGACCCTTCGTCAGGACTAACTGAAGGGAGAGTTAGTAAGAGATTTGAAAGTGGGAGGGGGAGGGGGAGATCAAAAATGATAGGAGAAGACAGGAGGGGGAGGGATGGAGCCAAGAGCTGGACAGGTGATAGGCAAAGGGGATATGAGAGGATCATGGGACAGGAGGTCTTTACCATCCCCTCTGACCTGCAACTGTCGGAGGCAGAACGCTCTGTCCTCAGTAAGGGCCTCACCTTTGTCCCCCTTCGCCCACACCTCAGCGAGTTCCGTGTTCGCCATGATGCGGAACTCATCTTCCACCGTCTCCATCTCCGAGCCTACTTCTTTGGCAAGGACTCTTCCACCCCCACTAATGACCCCTTCTCCCGTCTTCAGCCCTCCTCTTCTTCATGGACACCCCACTCTGGTCTTCTGCCTGCTCTGGATCTCTTTATCGCTAACTGCCAACGGCACATCAACCGTCTCGACTTCACCGCACCTTGTCCCCATTCCAACCTCACTCCTTCCGAACGCTCTGCTCTCCACTCCCTCCGCACTAATCCTAACCTTATTATTAAACCCGCCGATAAGGAGGGTGCTGTTGTAGTCTGGTGTACTGACCTCTACCTTGCCGAGGCACAGCAACAACTCGCGGATACTTCCTCTTATTTACCCCTCGATCGTGACCCCACTAAGGAGCACCAGGCCATTGTCTCCCACACCATCACCGACTTTATCCGCTCAGGGGATCTCCCATCCACTGCTACCAACCTTATAGTTTCCACACCTCGCAATTCCCGTTTCTACCTCCTACCCAAGATCCACAAACCTGCCTGTCCTGGCCGACCTATTGTCTCAGCTTGCTCCTGCCCCACCGAACTCGTTTCTGCATACCTCAACACGGTTTTATCACCCCTTGTTCAATCCCTTCCGACCTATGTTCATGACACTTCTCACGCTCTTAAACTTTTCGATGATTTTAAGTTCCCTAGCCCCCACTGCTTTATTTTCACCATGGATGTCCAGTCCCTACATACCTCCATCCCGCATCAGGAAGGTCTCAAAGCTCTCCGCTTCTTTTTGGATTCCAGACCTAATCAGTTCCCCTCTACCACCACTCTGCTCCGTCTAGCGGAATTAGTCCTTACTCTTAATAATTTCTCCTTTGGCTTCTCTTACTTCCCCCAAACTAAAGGTGTAGCTATGGGCACCCATATGGGTCCTAACTATGCCTGCCTTTTTGTTGGCTTTGTGGAACAATCTATGTTCCGAACCTATTCTGGTATCTGTCCCCCACTTTTCCTTCACTACATCGACGACTGATTGGCGCTGCTTCCTGCACGCATGCTGAGCTCGTTGACTTTATTAACTTTGCCTCCAACTTTCACCCTGCCCTCAAGTTTACCTGGTCCATTTTCGACACCTCCCTCCCCTTTCCAGATCTTTCTGTCTCTATCTCTGGAGACAGCTTATCTACTGATGTCTACTATAGGCCTACTGACTCTCACAACTATCTGGACTATTCCTCTTCTCACCCTGTCTCTTGCAAAAACGCCATCCCCTTCTCGCAATTTCTCCGTCTCCACCGCATCTGCTCTCAGGATGAGGCTTTTCATTCTAGGACAAGGGAGATGTCCTCCTTTTTTAAAGAAAGGGGTTTCCCTTCCTCCACCATCAACTCTGCTCTCAAATGCATCTCCCCCATTTCACGCACATCTGCTCTCACTCCATCCTCCTGCCACCCAACTAGGAATAGGGTTCCCCTGGTCCTCACCTACCACCCCACCAGCCTCCTGGTCCAACATATTATTCTCCGTAACTTCCGCCACCTCCAACAGGATTCCACCACTAAGCACATCTTTCCCTCCCCCTCTGCTTTCCGCAAGGATCGCTCCCTACGCAACTCCCTTGTCCATTCGTCCCCGCCACCCCTCAACACTGATCTCCCTCCTGGCACTTACCCTTGTAAGCAGAACAAGTGCTACGCATGCCCTGACACTTCCTCCCTTACCACCGTTCAGGGCCCCAGACAGTCCTTCCAGGTGAGGCAACACTTCACCTGTGAGCCGGCTGGGGTGATATACTGCGTCCGGTGCTCCCGATGTGGCCCTTTATATATTGGCGAGACCCGACGCAGACTGGGAGACCGCTTTGCTGAACACCTACGCTCTGTCCACGAGAGAAAGCAAGATCTCCCAGTGGCCATACATTTTAATTCCACATCCCATTCCCATTCTGATATGTCTATCCACGGCCTCCTCTACTGTAAAGATGAAGGCACACTCAGGTTGGAGGAACAACACCTTATATTCCGTCTGGGTAGCCTCCAACCTGATGGCCTGGTGGCATGAACATTGACTTCTCTAACTTCCGCTAATACCCCACCTACCCCTCATACCCCATCCGCTATTTATTTTTATACACACCTTCTTTCTCTCACTTTCCTTTTTCTCCCTCTGTCCCTCTGACTATACCCCTTGCTCATCCTCTGGGTCCCCCCCCACCCTTTTCCTTCTCTCTGGGCCTCCTGTCCCATGATCCTCTCATATCCCTTTTGCCAATCACCTGTCCAGCTCTTGACTCCATCCCTCCCCCTCCTGTCTTCTCCTGTCCTTTCAGATCTCCCCCTCCCCCTCCAACTTTCAAATCCCTTACTCACTCTTCCTTCAGTTAGTCCTGACGAAGGGTCTCGGCCTGAAACGTCGACTGTACCTCTTCCTAGAGATACTGCCTGGCCTGCTGCATTCACCAGCAACTTTGATGTGTGTTGTTTGAATTTCCAGCATCTGCAGAATTCCTCTTGTTCATGGGGGATTTCAATGTGCTGGTAAATTGGGAAAATCAGGTTGGTGCTGGATCCTGAGAGGGGAATTTCTGGAATGGTTATGCAATGCTTTTTTAGAGCAGATCATGGTTGAGCCCACTAGGGGATCAGCTATCCTGGATAGGGTGTTGTGCAATGAACCAGAATTGATCAGAGTAAAGTAACGGCATCCGTTAGTCTTGTGAGACCATGGATCTGCACCTGGAAAGTCTTCACTCCCCAGGGCGCAGGCCTGGGCAAGGTTGTATGGAAGACAAGCGGTTGCCCATGCTGCAAGTCTCCCCTCTCTGCGACACCGATGCTGTCCAAGGGAAGGGCATTAGGACCCATACGGCTTGGCACCAGTGTCGTCGCAGAGCAATGTGTGATTAAGTGCCTTGTTCAAGGACACAACACATTGCCTCGGCTGGGGCTCAAACTCACGACCTTCAGGTTGCTAGTCCAATGCCTTAACCACTGGGCCATGTGTCCACACAATTGACTAGAGAGCTTAAGATAAAAGAACCCTTCAGGGTAAGTGATCATAATATAATCAAATTCACCCTGAAATTTGCAAAGGAGAAGCTAAAATCAGATTTGATGTGTGTTGCTTGAATTTCCAGCATCTGCAGAATTCCTGTTGTTTGCTAAAATCAGATGTATCATTATGAGAGTAAAGGAAGTTATAGAAGCATGAGAGAGAAGTTGGCCAAAATTGATTGGAAAAGATTACTGGCAAGGATGATGGCAAAGCAGCAATGGCCAGAATTTCTGGAAGCAATTCGGAAGGCACATCATGAAGACCCTGGAGAGACTTATTCTGGAGCTGCTCCGGCCTATGGTCAGGCCACACTTAGATCCCCTCCAGTTCACCTACCAGCCCCGACTAGGAGTTGAGGATGCCATCGTCTACCTGCTGAACCATGTCTATGCCCACCTGGACAAGCCAGCAAGCACTGTGAGGGTCATGTTTTTTGACTTCTCCAGTGCGTTCAACACCACCTGCCCTGCACTGCTGGGGGAGAAGCTGACAGCGGTGCAGGTGGCTGCTTTCCTGGTGTCATGGATTCTTGATTACCTGACTGGCAGACCACAGTATGTGTGTCTGACAGAGTGATCAGCAGTACTGGGGCTCCACAGGGGACTGTCTTGTCTCCCTTTCTCTTCACCATTTACACCTCGGACTTCAACTACTGCACAGAGTCTTGTCATCTTCAGAAGTTTTCTGATGACTCTGCTATTGTTGGATGCATCAGCAAGGGAGATGAGGCTGAGTACAGGGCTACGGTAGGAAACTTTGTCACATGGTGTGAGCAGAATTATCTGCAGCTTAATGTGAAAAAGACTAAGGAGCTGGTGGTAGACCTGAGGAGAGCTAAGGAACTGGTGACCCTTGTTTCCATCCAGGGGGTCAGTGTGGACATGGTGGAGGATTAGAAATACCTGGGGATACAAATTGACAATAAACTGGACTGGTCAAAGAACACTGAGGCTGTCTGCAAGAAGGGTCAGAGCCGTCTCTATTTCCTGAGGAGACTGAGGTCCTTTAACATCTGCCGGATGATGCTGAGGATGTTCTACGAGTCTGTGGTGGCCAGTGCGATCATGTTTGCTGGGGCAGCAGGCCGAGGGTAGCAGACACCAACAGAATCAACAAACTCATTGGTAAGGCCAGTGTTGTTGTGGGGCTGGAACTGAACCCTCTGACGGTGGTGTCTGAAAAGAGGATGCTGTCCAAGTTGCATGCCATTTTGGTCAATGTTTCCCATCCACTACATAATGTACTGGGTGGGCACAGGAGTACATTCAGTCAGAGACTCATTCCACCGAGATGCAGCACAGAGCATCATAGGAAATCATTCCTGCCTGTGGCCATCAAACTTTACAACTCCTCCCTTGGAGGGTCAGACACCCTGAGCCAATAGGGTGGTCCTGGACTTGTTTCCTGGCATAATTTATATATTACTAATTAACTATTTATGGTTTTATTACTATTTAATTATTTATGGTGCAACTGTAACGAAAACCAATTTCCCCCAGGATCAATAAAGTATGACTATGACTATGACTAATAGAACAAAAATTACTAGGAAGTTAGAGGATTGGGAAGCTTTTAAAAAACCAACAGAGGGCAACTAATTAAGTCATTAAGAAGGAAAAATGGAACACAAAAATAAACTAGGCAACAATATATAAGAGGATACCAAACTTTCTTCGGATAGATGAAGTGTAAAAGAGCATCAAGAGTGGATATCAGACTTCTGGAAAAAGATGCTGGAGAGGTAGTAATGGGGGACAAGGAAATGGCAGATGAACTGAATAAGTATTTTGCATCAGTCTTCACAGTATGGTGGAATATTCGAGAGTGTCAGGGGTCAGAAGTGTATGAAGTTGCCATTACTCGGGAGAAGGTTCTTGGGAAACTGAAAGGCCTGAGGTAGATAAGCTACCCGGACAGGATGGCGTGTACCCCAGAGGTGGCTGGGGAGATTGTGCAGACATCAGTAATGATGTTCCGAGAAGCACTAGATTCTGGAATGGTTCTGGAAGGCTGGAAAGTTGCAAATGTCACTCCACCCTTCAAGAAGGGAGAGAGGCAGAAGAAAGGAAATTATACGCTACTTAGTCTGACCTCAGTGGTTGGAAAGATACTGGAGTCGATTATTAAGGATGAGGTTTCAGGGTACCTGGAGGCACATGGTTCCCTCAAGGGAAAATCTTGCCTTACGAATCTGTTGGAATTCTTTATAACAAGGAGGATAGGCAAAGGAGAATTGGTTGATGTTGTGTACTTGAATTTTCAGTAGGCCTTTCACAAGGTGCCACACATGAGGCAGCTTAACAAATTAAGAGCCCTTGGTATTACAGGAAAGGTACTAGCATGGATAAAGCAGTGGCTAATTGGCACGAGGCAAAGCGTGGGAATAAATGGAGCCTTTTCTGGTTGGCTGCCAGTGATTGGTGATGTTCCATAGGGGCCTGTGTAAGGACTGCTTCTTTTTACATTATATGTGAATGACTTGGAATGGATGGCTTTTTTGCAAAGTTTGCAAACAGTACAAAGATAGGTGGGGGGGGGCAGGTAGTTTTGAGGAAGTAGAGAGGCTACAGAAGGATTTAGATTAGGAGAATGCAGCACATTGGTAGAAAAAATACAAGGGTAGACTATTTTCCACCCTTTGGAGAGAAAATTCAAAAATCTGAGGTGTAAAGGGACATGGGGGTCCTTGATCAGGACTCCTTAAAGGATAATTTGCTAGTTGAATCTGTGGTGAGGATGGCAAATGTGACATTATCATTCATTTCAAGAAGACAAGAATATAAAAGCAAAGATGTAATGTTGAGGCTTTATAAAGCACTGATGAGGATTCACTTGGAGTATTGTGAGCAGGTTGGGTCCCTTATCTTAGAAAGGATGTGCTAACAGGTGTCAAAGGAGGTTCACGAAAATCCAGGGTGGGTACAGTCTTTGATGATGCTGGCTGCTTTACTGAGGCAGCAGGAAGTATAGACAGGATCCATAAAAGAAAAGCTATTTTTTGTAATGTGTTGAATTGTGTCCACAACTCTCAAGAGATTCTTGCAGACACTTGTAGAGTAGTTGCTATACCAAGCTGAGGTACAACCAGATAGTGTGTTTTCTATGGTACATTGATAAAAATTGTTAAGGGTCAATGAAGATATGCCAAATTTCTCTAACCTCCTGAGGATGTAGAGGCATTGTTGAGTTTTCTTGGCCATGATGTCTACTTACTTGGCAAATGTGAGACAGCATCGTAGTACTGGATCTTAAGAAGTTGGGTTTTGGGATAGGGTATTGGGTGATGGGCAGGAGGGCTGCCATTGGTGGATGACAAATTTTGACATTAACTCAAGGTTGGGTGCTAGAACAAGGGAAATGAGGCAGTGCTGGGTGATTGAAATGGTGTTGTGTGATGGGGCAGTACTGGTTGAAGTTTTGGCTGGTGACAAAGTGTTAGATACTGCAGCCATGATGGGACAGAGCAGAATAGTTTTCTGGTCACTGTGTGTGTGTCGTGGTAATGGAGGGTAATGAGTGAAGGAGCAGCATTGGGTAATTATTTAGTATGTTAGGTAGTGGGGCAGTATTGGAGGGTAAAGTGGGGGGAATAGGTATTAATGATGAGTTTATGGAGAACAGAACAGGACAACACAGGAACAGGCCCTGTGGCCCAGGAAGTTTAGCTGAACTAATTAAGCTAATGAGACCTAATTAAACTAATCCCTTCTGTCTGCACATGGTCCATATCCCTCAATTCTCTGCTTATTAATGTGCCTATCTAAGAGCCACTTTAATGCCTCTGTTGTATCTGGCTCCACCATCATCCCTGACAGCACATTGCAGGCACCCACCACCCTCTGTGTAAAAACAGAAATGTGTCACGCACATCTCCTTTGAAGTTGCCCAATCACACCTGAAATGCATCTCCTCTAGCAGACATTTCGATTGTGGGATGAAGAATCAGAATCAGGTTTAATATTACTGACATATATTGTGAAATTTGCTGTTCTGCATCAGCAATACACATTGCGATACTGCTGATGCAGAATTGTACAGAAATAATACTTTTTTTAAAAAATGCTGCAAATTACAGTAAGAAAAAATATATATAATTCGATTGATTAGTAGTGCAAAAAGCGAGCAAAAATAGTGAGGTAGTGTTCATGGGTACATTTTCCATTCAGAAAGCAGATGTCAGAAGCTGTTCCTGAAACATTGACTGTGTGTCTTTGGGCTCCAAAACCCCCTCCTTGGTGGCAACAATGAGAAAAGGGCATGTCCTGGGTGGTGAGAGTCCTTATAGACAGATGCCTCTTTTTTGAGGCATCATCTTTTGAAGATGTCCTCAATATTGGAGAGGCAGGTGCCATTGATGGAGCTGGCTGAGTTTACGATCTTCTGCAGCTTTTTTCTGATCCTGTGCAGTGACCCCAGACACTGATGCAACACCTGTAGAAATTTGCAAGTGTCCTTGATGACATACCAAGTCTCCTCAAACTCCTCATGAAACACAGCCCCTATCATGTCTTCATTGCAATTGCATCATTATGGTGGACCCAGGATAGACCTTTAGAAATGTTGACACTCAGGAACTTGAAAGTGGTCACCCTTTCCACAGCTGATCCCTCAATGTGTACTGCTGTATACTCCCTTGACTTCCCCTTCCTAAAGTCCACAATCAATTCCTTGGTCTTACTGATGTTGAGTGCAAGATTGTTGCTGCGACTCCAGTCAACCAGCTGATCTATCTTGCTCCTGTATGCCTCCTTGTCACTATCTGAAATTCCGCCAAAAATAGTTATGCCATCAGCAAACTTATAGATGACATTTGCGTTGTGCCTAGCCACACAGTCATGGGTGTAGAGAGAGAAGTGCAGCGGGCTAAGCACACACCCCTGAGCTGTGTGAGTGTCGATTGTCAGTGAGATGTTACTTCTGACCATTCTGGCCTCCCAATGAGAAATCCAGTATCCATTTCCAGAGGGAGGCACAGAGGTCCAGGTTTTGGAGCTCGTTGGTTAAAATTTAGCACATGATTGTGTTGAACACTTTAATATATAAACAGCAGCCAGACATAGGTATAAGAGGTGGGGGGGGGGCGCGTGGGGAGAGCAGTTGCACTACTAGGGACAGTATCACAGCTGTTTTCAGGGAAGACATAATGGAGGGATCAGACACTGGCTGGAACTCGGGAATGGGAAGGGTGAAATCACACTAATGGGATTGTACTACAGACCCCCTAATAGCCATCGGGAGTTTGAGGAACAGATTTGTAATTAGATGAAGGAAATATGTAAAAATAAAAGAGTTGTTGTTGTGGGGGATTTCAGCTTTCCTAATATAAGCTGGGACCTTCTTAGTGCAAGGGGTTTAGACGGGGCAGAATGTGTTAACTGCATTCAGGAAGGTTTCTTAACTCAGTATGTGGATGATCCAATGAAAGGAGGGGCTGTACTGGACCTGGTGTTGGGTACTGAGCCTGGCCAGGTGATTGACTTTCAGTGGGTGAACAGTTCAGGAACAGTGAGCACAACTCCATAACTTTTAGGATAGCTATAGATAAGCATAGGAATGGTCCTTGTGGGGGAATTTTAAATTAGAGTAGGGCAAATTACAAGGGGATTAGGCAGGATCTAAGAAGTGTTAATTGGGAATACCTTTTTTTCTGGCAAGTCCACATCAGACGACTAAAGAGTGTTTAAAGATCAATTGCACAGAGTACAAGAGAAGCATATCCCTGTTAGAAGGAAGTAAGGTGATGGAAAGACAAAAGAACCTTGGATGTCCAGAAAGGTGATGAATTTAGTCCAGAAGAAAAAGGAAAAGTATGTAAAGCTTTGAAAGTTAGGATCAAACAAAGCATGTAAGGAGTATAAAGCCAGGAAAGAACTAAAGAAGGGAATTAGGAAAGCCAGAAGGGGCTGTGAAAAGTCAGATTAAGGTGAATCCCAAAGCATTCTATACAGACATCAAGAGCAAGAGGATAACTTGGGACCACTCAAGGATGGGGGGGGGGGGCATTTTCTTGGATACAAAGAATGTGAGTGAGGTACTTAATGAGTACTTTGCTTCAGTATTTACCAAGGAAAAGGATATGGAGGACCAGGAGATTAGTGCTGAGTGTATAAATACTTCAGGGCATTTAGAGGTCAAGGAGAAGAAAGTGTTGGGTATGAGTATTAAGGTGGCTATGTCCCCAAGGCCTGATGGGATTTACCCTAGTTATTGAAGCAGGAAAGAGACGAGATTGCTGAGCACTTGACTAGTATCTTAGTGTCCTCTCTGGCCACAGGTGAGGTCCCAGAGGACTGGCAAGTAGCTTATGTTGTACCTCTATTTAAGAACAAGAGAAAATCCTTAGGACTGTAAACTGGTGAGTCTCACATCATTTGTAGGGAAATTGCTGGAGAAAATTCTTAGGGAAACCCACAACCTAGTTAGGGAGAACCATCACTGTGCGGGGCAGGTTGTGTCTTACCAACTTGACTGAGATTTTTGACAAGGTGATGAGAGAGATTGCTGAGGGTAGGGCAGTGGATGTTGTCCACATGGATTTTAGGAAGACGTTTGACAAAGTCCCTCTTGGGAGGCTAATCCAGAAGATTAAGATGCATGGGGTTCATGGCAAATTGGCTGTTTGGACTGAGAAATGGATTACACATTGAAAACAGAGGCTAATGGTTGAAGGGACTTACTCAAGCTGGAGGTCTGCAGTTAGTAGAATTCCACGGGGATCTGTGCTGTGGTCTTCTATGTTTGTGGTGTATATAAATGACCTGGATGAAAATGTAGATAAGTAAGTTAGTAAAATTGTGGTTTGTACAAAGATAGGATGAGTTGTGGATAATGTAGAAGACTGTCAATGAATACAGCATGATATAGATCAGTTGCAGATATAGACTGGGAAATGGCAGATGGAGTTTAATGTAGATAAATGTGAGGTGTTGCACCTCAGCAGGGCAAATGAAAGAAGACAGTACACTGTAAAGGACAAGATCTTTAACAGTGTTGATGAGCAGAGATCTTGGGATCCAAGTTCATAGCTCCTTGAAAGTGGCTACACGGGTCGATAAGATGGTTAAGAAGGCTTACAGAATGCTTCCTTTTATTAGTCGAGGCATTGTGTTCAAAAGTCAAGAGGTTATGTTCAACTTTATAGAACTCTGGTTAGGCCACATCTGGAGTATTACATATAGATCTGGTCACCCCTGTACAGGAAGGATTTTGTGGCTTTGGAGAGGGTGTGGAAGGGTGCTGCCTAGTTTAGAGGACGTGTGCTTTCACGAAAGGCTGGATAAACTTGGGTTGTTTTCTCTGGAGTGGCAGGGCTGAGGGGAGATCTGATAGAGGTTTACAAGATTATGAGTGGCATTGATAGAGTAGACAGAGGGTACCTTTTTCCCAGGGTAGGAATGTCTAATACCAGAGGGGAAGCATTGAGGATGAGAGGGGATAGGCTCAAAGAGGATGTGAGGGGTAAGTTTTGTACTCAGGGAGTCGTGCATGCCTAGAATGTGCTGCCTGATATGGTGGTAGAGGTAAATGTATTAGAGGCTTTTAAGAGATGTTTGGATTGGCACATGAATGTAAGGAAGATGGAGGGGTATGGACATGGTATTGGTGGGAGGGATTAGTATTGGGTGTATATGATTTGCTTTTTAGCTGGTTCAGCACAACATTGTAGGCCAAATGACCTGTTCCTGTGCTGTTATCTTCCATGTTCTATGTTGTCCTAAAACGTTGGGCAGCAATTTTTCAGAAACAGTAATGCGATTTTGACCAGATAATCTGCTTAAGTGTAGACTGAGATGTGGTGGTTGCTGCAGCACCCTTGGAACAGGAGGGATTAATAGATGCTGGAGTGAAACAGGATTGTGAGTTGGTGTTGGGTGCTGAGAAGTGTAGCTGATGGGCAATGATTATTGATGTTGCAGTTTTGGATCAGTATTGAGTAATGAAACAGAGTTGGGTACTTCCGGGGCATCTCATTGAAACCTATCGCATGTTGGAAGGACTAGATAGGGTGGATGTTGAGAGGATGCTTCCTATGGTGGGGGTATCCAGAACTAGAGGGCACAGCCTCAAAATTGAAGGCGACCCTTTAGAACAGAGGTTAGGAGGAATTTTTCTTAACCAGAGGGTAGTGAACCTGTGGAATGATCTGCCACAGATCGCGGCGGAGGCCAAGTCCATGGGTATATTTAAGGCAAAAGTTGATTGTTTACTGATCAGTCAGGGCATCAAAGGTTATGGAGAGAAGGCAGGTGTATGGTGTTGAGTGGGCTCCAGGATCAGCAACGATGGAATAGCGGAGCAGACTCAATGGGATGAAAGACCTAATTCTGCTCCTATGTCTTATGGTCTAATGAGATAGTGTTTGGTATGGGGCACTATTGGGTGATGGAGTAGTGTTGATTCATGGGGCAGTGATGAGTCGATGTTGAAGAATGGGTGATGAGACAGTGTTTAGTGCTGAGTAATGGTGTAGTATTGTGTGGTGGAGGAGTGATGGTCAATGCAGAATGTTCTGTTTTGGGACAGTGTTGAGTGATAAGGCACTATTGGGTGATGGGGATTGGTTGCTGAGGCAGCAATGTTGGGCAATGAGTGAGGGAGCAGTGTTAGATGAAGGTCCAGTTATGGGTGATGAGGCAGTGTTTAGTGATGAGGCAGCATTGTGTGACGGAGGAGTATTGGGTGCTTTGCCAGTGTCTGTGGTGAGTCAATGCTGAGTGTTAAATTTCTGTTTTGATTGTGGATGGCTGTGGGATTGATAACAATCCTTTGTTATAAGGACTGTGCTAGATGTGAGACAATGCAAGATGTAATAGGACTGATAGATGATTGAGTAATATTAGGGAAGATAGAGATGTTTTGCTGGGGCACAGATATATTGGACAATGACACTCAGTGGTGGAACATATTGGTGTATGGTGCTGTGCAGGTTTGTGGACATGTGTTTCTAATGTTTGATGGACTGAGTGAGATAATGGGGTAGTGTTGGTGCGTCTGAAGCATTGGTTGATAGAGTACTAGAGGTAGTGACTATTGAATGTCTCTTGGGAAAAGGCAACATTTGATGTCAAAGCAATGTTGATGCACAGGACAGGTTTGTGGATGGATCACAGAGAAGGTTTGGTGAAATTTAGTCAGTAGAATATGGAAATGGGTGGCAAAGCATCATTTAAGCCTTGTGGGGATATGCTGCAGCTTTAGGATATGAGAAATAAATATTTGCGGGAGCAACATAGGTTAAAGAAGCAGAGTTGAGTGATGCAGCAGTGTTGAGTGGTGAGGTGTGTTGGGTGTGGTGCAGTTTTAGTGATGGTGGGGAAGTAGGTGATATGCAGTGCTGGTTGACGAGGAAGGGCAGGGTGATGGGACAATGTTGGTAGATGGGACAGTGTTGGGTGATGGGACAGTGTAGGTCAATGGGAGAGTGATGGGATGGCTATTGATGATGAGGCAGTTTTCAGTGATGGTCCAGTGTTAGTGGTGAGACAAAACCCAGTGTTGGATTTCTGATGTGATATAGAACAGTGCTGATTGTGAAGGAACATGGAATGGTGTGTTGGTCTTTGGTAACAGTACAGTAATGGGCCATAGTGATATGCAGGATGTAGAAGAACTATAGACTCATGTTGCACAATGTTTTTTTTGGCACAGTTTTATGGGACCATGCCACTGAGAGATGGGACAATGTGCAGTGTTGCTTGGCAGACATGTTGAGTTGACGAACCTGTGAAAGGGCTTTGGCCTGAAACATTAACTCTTTAGAAACATAGAATCATAGAAAACCTACAGCACAATACAGGCCCTTCGGCCCACAAAACTGTGCCGAACATGTACTTACTTAGAAATTACCTAAGGTTAGCCATAGCCCTCTATTTTCCTAAGCTCCATGTACCTATCCAGGAGTCTCTTAAAAGACCCTATCGTATCCTCCTCCACCACTGTTGCCGGCAGCCCATTCCATGCACTCACCACTCTCTGTATAAAAAACTTACCCCTGACATCTCCTCTGTACCAGCTTCCAAGCACCTTAAAACTATGCCCTCTCATGTTAGCCAACTCTTTATATGCTCCATAGATGCAGCTGGGCCTGTTGAGCTTCTCCAGCATCTTCCGTGTGTTACTCTAGATTTCCAGTATCCGCATGTTTTGGGTGATGGTGTATTGTTGGGTAATAGGCCATTGTTGGGTAATAGGGCATTGTTGAGCAGAGGAACATTGTTGGGTGATGGGGCATTGTTGGGCAGAGGCACATTGTTGGGCAGTGGGCATTACTGGGTGATGACGCAGCTTTGGCTTTTGAGGTAGTTCTGTCTGATGGAGCAGAATTTGGTTTATGGGCCAGTGTTTGTGCTGAGTTAATACTCAGTGCTGGATCACAACTGTGATGTAGAACAGTGTTGATAGTGGGGGAATGTGAGGTGGTGTGTTAGTCTTTGATATTACAACTGTCCGTAGTGATGCAGATGGTGTGATAAACTACTGTATGACATTGTGGTAATGGGAAGAGAACATTGGTGATGCTGTGATAGACTGACAACACTTTAGCAGGGGCGTAGCAATGGATGAAAGAGTACAGGATGTGGGGAGGTGTTGGTGACTGTGGCATTTGGGAATGGGGAATTGTCGGTAGTGCAAATTTGATTGACAGAGTAGCTTCATTGATGGTGCACAGAGAGAGGTTAGCCACATTTGGTCTTAGCACATGTAAACAGGGAGCTATACATAGCTCAAGTATTGTTGGTTAATTCATCATCTTTGGAACAGGAGGGGTTATTAGATGCTGGAGTGAAACAGAACGTTGAGGTAGTGTTGGGCTATGGAGCAGTGTTGGGTGGTGAGAAGTGAAGGTGATGGATAGTGATTATTGATGTTGCAGTTTTGGAGTAGTATTGTGTGATGGAGCAGTGCTGGGTATGGGACACCACTGGGTGATAGAGCAGTGTTGAGTATGGGACACTGATGGATGTTGGAGCAGTGTTGGATATGAGATACCACTGGGTAATGGTACAGTGTTTACTATGGGGTACTATTGGATGTTGGAGCAGTGTTGGGTATGAGGCACCATTGGGTAATGGAGCAATGTTTGGAATGTGGCACCATTAGATGTTGATGGAGCTGTGTTGGTTATTTGGCACCATTGGGTGATGGAGCAGTGTTGGGTATGGGGCACCACTGGGTGACGGAGCAGTGTTGGGTATAGGGCAGCACTGAGTAATGCAGCAGTGTTGGGTATGGGGCACCATTGGGTGATGGAGCAGTGTTGGGTATGGGGCACCACTGGGTGATGGAGCAGTGTTGGGTATAGGGCAGCACTGAGTAATGCAGCAATGTTGGGTATGGGGCACCATTGGGTGATGGAGCAGTGTTGGGTATGGGGCACCACTGGGTGACGGAGCAGTGTTGGGTATAGGGCAGCACTGAGTAATGCAGCAGTGTTGGGTATGGGGCACCATTGGGTGATGGAGCAGTGTTGGGTATGGGGTACCACTGAGTAATGCAGCAGTGTTGGGTATGGGGCACCATTGGGTGATGGAGCAGTGTTGGGTATGGGGTACCACTGAGTAATGCAGCAGTGTTGGGTATGGGGCACCATTGGGTGATGGAGTAGTGCTGGTATGGGACAGTACTGGGTGATGATTTATGGGGCAGTGTTGGGTGTATGTTCAAAGATGGGTGATGAAGCAGTGCTTAGTGATGGAGCAGTGCTCTGTAATGGAGTAATGCCCGATGCTGGCCCCCTAGGCCTGGGTCGACGTAGTAGTAATAGTAGCATTGTGTGGTGGAGGAGTGATGGTTTGTTGTAGAAGTGTTCCATTATGTGGCAGTGTTGGGTGATGAAGCACTATTGGGTTCCGGGAAGTGTTTGCTGAGGGAACAATTCTGGGCAATGGAGCAGTGTTAGGTTATTGGGTTGTACAGGGTATTTTGGGTATTAAAGATGTTTGGTGATGGGAGATGAGGCAGTGTTTAGTGATGAGGCAGTGTTGTGTGGTGGAACAATGTTGTGTGATAAAGGAGTATTGGGTGCTTTGCCAGTGTTTGTGGTGAGTCAATACCGAGTGTTGGATTTCTGTTTTGATTGTGGATGGCTGTGGGATTGATAACAATCCTTTGTTATAAGGACTGTGCTAGATGTGAGACAATGCAGGATGTAATAGGACTGATAGATGATTGGGTAATATTAGGGAAGATAGAGATGTTTTGCTGGGGCACAGATATATTGGACAATGACACTCAGTGGTGGAACATATTGGTGTATGGTGCTGTGCAGGTTTGTGGACATGTGTTTCTAATGTTTGATGGACTGAGTGAGATAATGGGGTAGTGTTGGTGTGTCTGAAGCATTGGTTGATAGAGTACTAGAGGTAGTGACTATTGAATGTCTCTTGGGAAAAGGCAACATTTGATGTCAAAGCAATGTTGATGCTCAGGGCAGGCTTGTGGATGGATCACAGAGAAGGTTTGGTGAAATTTAGGTAGTACAATATGGAAATGGGTGGCAAAGCATCATTTAAGCCTTGTGGGGATATGCTGCAGCTTTAGGATATGAGAAATAAATATTTGCGGGAGCAACATTGGCTAAAGAAGCAGAGTTGAGTGATGCAGCAGTGTTGAGTGGTGAGGTGTGTTGGGTGTGGTGCAGTTTTAGTGATGGTGGGGAAGTAGGTGATATGCAGTGCTGGTTGACGAGGAAGGGCAGGGTGATGGGACAATGTTGGTAGATGGGACAGTGTTGGGTGATGGGACAGTGTAGGTCAATGGGAGAGTGATGGGATGGCTATTGATGATGAGGCAGTTTTCGGTGATGGTCCAGTGTTAGTGGTGAGACAAAACCCAGTGTTGGATTTCTGATGTGATAAAGAACAGTGCTGATTGTGAAGGAACATGGAATGGTGTGTTGGTCTTTGGTAACAGTACAGTAATGGGCCATAGTGATATGCAGGATGCTGAAGAACTATAGACTCATGTTGCACAATGTTTTTTTTGGCACAGTTTTATGGGACCATGCCACTGAGAGATGGGACAATGTGCAGTGTTGCTTGACAGACATGTTGAGTTGACGAACCTGTGAAAGGGCTTTGGCCTGAAACATTAACTCTTTAGAAACATAGAATCATAGAAAACCTACAGCACAATACAGGCCCTTCGGCCCACAAAACTGTGCCGAACATGTACTTACTTAGAAATTACCTAAGGTTAGCCATAGCCCTCTATTTTCCTAAGCTCCATGTACCTATCCAGGAGTCTCTTGAAAGACCCTATCGTATCCGCCTCCACCACCATCGCCAGCAGCCCATTCCATGCACTCACCACTCTCTGTATAAAAAACTTACCCCTGACATCTCCTCTGTACCAGCTTCCAAGCACCTTAAAACTATGCCCTCTCATGTTAGCCAACTCTTTATATGCTCCATAGATGCAGCTGGGCCTGTTGAGCTTCTCCAGCATCTTCCGTGTGTTACTCTAGATTTCCAGTATCCGCATGTTTTGGGTGATGGTGCATTGTTGGGTAATAGGCCATTGTTGGGTAATAGGGCATTGTTGAGCAGAGGAACATTGTTGGGTGATGGGGCATTGTTGGGCAGAGGCACATTGTTGGGCAGTGGGCATTACTGGGTGATGACGCAGCTTTGGCTTTTGAGGTAGTTCTGTCTGATGGAGCAGAATTTGGTTTATGGGCCAGTGTTTGTGCTGAGTTAATACTCAGTGCTGGATCACAACTGTGATGTAGAACAGTGTTGATAGTGGGGGAATGTGAGGTGGTGTGTTAGTCTTTGATATTACAACTGTCTGTAGTGATGCAGATGGTGTGATAAACTACTGTATGACATTGTGGTAATGGGAAGAGAACATTGGTGATGCTGTGATAGACTGACAACACTTTAGCAGGGGCGTAGCAATGGATGAAAGAGTACAGGATGTGGGGAGCTGTTGATGACTGTGGCATTTGGGAATGGGGAATTGTCGGTAGTGCAAATTTGATTGACAGAGTAGCTTCATTGATGGTGCACAGAGAGAGGTTAGCCACATTTGGTCTTAGCACATGTAAACAGGGAGCTATACATAGCTCAAGTATTGTTGGTTAATTCATCATCTTTGGAACAGGAGGGGTTATTAGATGCTGGAGTGAAACAGAACGTTGAGGTAGTGTTGGGCTATGGAGCAGTGTTGGGTGGTGAGAAGTGAAGGTGATGGATAGTGATTATTGATGTTGCAGTTTTGGAGTAGTATTGTGTGATGGAGCAGTGCTGGGTATGGGACACCACTGGGTGATAGAGCAGTGTTGAGTATGGGACACTGATGGATGTTGGAGCAGTGTTGGATATGAGATACCACTGGGTAATGGTACAGTGTTTACTATGGGGTACTATTGGATGTTGGAGCAGTGTTGGGTATGAGGCACCATTGGGTAATGGAGCAATGTTTGGAATGTGGCACCATTAGATGTTGATGGAGCTGTGTTGGTTATTTGGCACCATTGGGTGATGGAGCAGTGTTGGGTAAGGGGCACCACTGGGTGACGGAGCAGTGTTGGGTATAGGGCAGCACTGAGTAATGCAGCAATGTTGGGTATGGGGCACCATTGGGTGATGGAGCAGTGTTGGGTATGGGGCACCACTGGGTGACAGAGCAGTGTTGGGTATAGGGCAGCACTGAGTAATGCAGCAGTGTTGGGTATGGGGCACCATTGGGTGATGGAGCAATGTTGGATATAGGGCAACATTGGGTAATGGAGCAGTGTTGGGTATGGGGCACCATTGGGTGATGGAGCAGTGTTGGGTATGGGGTACCACTGAGTAATGCAGCAGTGTTGGGTATGGGGCACCATTGGGTGATGGAGCAGTGTTGGGTATGGGGTACCACTGAGTAATGCAGCAGTGTTGGGTATGGGGCACCATTGGGTGATGGAGTAGTGCTGGTATGGGACAGTACTGGGTGATGATTTATGGGGCAGTGTTGGGTGTATGTTCAAAGATGGGTGATGAAGCAGTGCTTAGTGATGGAGCAGTGCTCTGTAATGGAGTAATGCCCGATGCTGGCCCCCTAGGCCTGGGTCGACGTAGTAGTAATAGTAGCATTGTGTGGTGGAGGAGTGATGGTTTGTTGTAGAAGTGTTCCATTATGTGGCAGTGTTGGGTGATGAAGCACTATTGGGTTCCGGGAAGTGTTTGCTGAGGGAACAATTCTGGGCAATGGAGCAGTGTTAGGTTATTGGGTTGTACAGGGTATTTTGGGTATTAAAGATGTTTGGTGATGGGAGATGAGGCAGTGTTTAGTGATGAGGCAGTGCTCTGTAATGGAGTAATGCCCGATGCTGGCCCCCTAGGCCTGGGTCGACGTAGTAGTAATAGTAGCATTGTGTGGTGGAGGAGTGATGGTTTGTTGTAGAAGTGTTCCATTATGTGGCAGTGTTGGGTGATGAAGCACTATTGGGTTCCGGGAAGTGTTTGCTGAGGGAACAATTCTGGGCAATGGAGCAGTGTTAGGTTATTGGGTTGTACAGGGTATTTTGGGTATTAAAGATGTTTGGTGATGGGAGATGAGGCAGTGTTTAGTGATGAGGCAGTGTTGTGTGGTGGAACAATGTTGTGTGATAAAGGAGTATTGGGTGCTTTGCCAGTGTTTGTGGTGAGTCAATACCGAGTGTTGGATTTCTGTTTTGATTGTGGATGGCTGTGGGATTGATAACAATCCTTTGTTATAAGAACTGTGCTAGATGTGAGACAATGCAGGATGTAATAGGACTGATAGATGATTGGGTAATATTAGGGAAGATAGAGATGTTTTGCTGGGGCACAGATATATTGGACAATGACACTCAGTGGTGGAACATATTGGTGTATGGTGCTGTGCAGGTTTGTGGACATGTGTTTCTAATGTTTGATGGACTGAGTGAGATAATGGGGTAGTGTTGGTGTGTCTGAAGCATTGGTTGATAGAGTACTAGAGGTAGTGACTATTGAATGTCTCTTGGGAAAAGGCAACATTTGATGTCAAAGCAATGTTGATGCTCAGGGCAGGCTTGTGGATGGATCACAGAGAAGGTTTGGTGAAATTTAGTCAGTAGAATATGGAAATGGGTGGCAAAGCATCATTTAAGCCTTGTGGGGATATGCTGCAGCTTTAGGATATGAGAAATAAATATTTGCGGGAGCAACATAGGCTAAAGAAGCAGAGTTGAGTGATGCAGCAGTGTTGAGTGGTGAGGTGTGTTGGGTGTGGTGCAGTTTTAGTGACGGTGGGGAAGTAGGTGATATGCAGTGCTGGTTGACGAGGAAGGGCAGGGTGATGGGACAATGTTGGTTGATGGGACAGTGTTGGGTGATGGGACAGTGTAGGTCAATGGGAGAGTGATGGGATAGCTATTGATGATGAGGCAGTTTTCGGTGATGGTCCAGTGTTAGTGGTGAGACAAAACCCAGTGTTGGATTTCTGATGTGATATAGAACAGTGCTGATTGTGAAGGAATGTGGAATAGTGTGTTGGTCTTTGGTAACAGTACAGTAATGGGCCATAGTGATATGCAGGATGTAGAAGAACTATAGACTCATGTTGCACAATGTTTTTTTTGGCACAGTTTTATGGGACCATGCCACTGAGAGATGGGACAATGTGCAGTGTTGCTTGACAGACATGTTGAGTTGACGAACCTGTGAAAGGGCTTTGGCCTGAAACACTAACTCTTTAGAAATATAGAAACATAGAAAACCTACAGCACAATACAGGCCCTTCGACCCATAAAACTGTGCCGAACATGTACTTACTTAGAAATTACCTAATGTTAGCCATAGCCTTCTATTTTCCTAAGCTCCATGTACCTACCCAGGAGTCTCTTAAAAGACCCTATCGTATCCTCCTCCACCACTGTTGCCGGCAGCCCATTCCATGCACTCACCACTCTCTGTATAAAAAACTTACCCCTGACACCTCCTCTGTACCTTATTCCAAGCACCTTAAAACTGTGCGCTCTCATGTTAGCCAACTCTTTATATGCTCCATAGATGCAGCTGGGCCTGTTGAGTTCCTCCAGCTTCTTGAGTGTGTTACTCTAGATTTCCAGTATCCGCACAATCTGCTGTTTTGGGTGATGGGGCATTGTTGGGTAATAGGGCATTGTTGGGTAATAAAGCATTGCTGGGTAATAGGGCATTGTTGCGCAGAGGGGCATTGTTGGGTGATGGGGCATTGTTGAGTAATGGGACATTGTTGGGTGATGGGGTATTGCTGGGCAGTGGGCATTACTGGGTGATGACGCAGCTTTGGCTTTTGAGGTAGTTCTGTCTGATGGAGCAGAGTTTGGTTTATGGGCCAGTGTTTATGGTGAGTTAATACTCAGTGCTGGATCACAACTGTGATGTAGAACAGTGTTGATAGTGGAGGAATTTGAGGTAGTGTGTTAGTCTTTGCTATTACAACTGTATTAGTCCATAGTGATGCACAGGGTGTGATAAACTATCGTATGACATTGCAGTAATGGGAAGAGACCATTGGTGATGCTGTGATAGACTGACAACACTTTAGCAGGGGTGTAGCATTGGATGAAAGAGTGCAGGATGTGGGGAGGTGTTGGTGACTGTGGCATTTGGGAATGGGGAATTGTCGGTAGTGCAAATTTGATTGACAGAGTAGCTTCATTGATGGTGCACAGAGAGAGGTTAGCCACGTTTGGTGTTAGCACATGTAAACAGGCAGCTATAGCTTAAGTATTGTTGGTTAATTCATCATCTTTGGAACAGGAGGGGTTATTAGATGCTGGAGTGAAACAGAACGTTGAGGTAGTGTTGGGCTATGGAACAGTGTTGGGTGGTGAGAAGTGAAGGTGATGGATAGTGATTATTGATGTTGCAGTTTTGGAGCAGTGTTGTGTGATGAAGGAGTGTTGGGTATGGGGTACCACTGGGTGATGGAGCAGTGTTGAGTATGGGACACCGATGGGTGTTGGAGCAGTATTGGATATGGAGTGTTATCGTGTGGTAGAGCAGCGATGGTTAATGTAGAAGTGTTCTGTTTTGGGGCAGTGTTGAGTGATGAAGCACTATTGGGTTATGGGTATTGTTTGCTGAGGAAGCAATGCTGGGCAATGACACAGTGTTGGCTAATGGAGCAGTGCTGGGTTATTGGGCTGTCGAGGGTATGGGGCATTGTTGGGTAACAAGATGCTTGGTGATGGGAGATGAGGCAGCGTTGTCTGGTGGGACAGTGTTGATTGAGGGAGTGGTGTTGGATGAAGGTTCAATGATGGGTGATGAGGCAGTGTTTGGAGATAAGGCAGTGTCATGTTAAGGAACATTGTTGTCTGATGGAGGGTTGGGTGGATTTGCCAGTGTTTGTGGTGAGTCAATACATAGTGTTGGATTACTTTTTTGATTATGGAGGGCTGTGGAATAGTGTTGTAGTCTTTGTCATCAGGACTGTGCCAGAGGTGGGATGATGCAGGGTGTAATAGGACTGCTGGATAATTGAGTAATATTAGGGAAGATTGCAATGTTATGCTGGGGCACAGATATATTGGATAATGATACTCAGTGGTGGAGCATATTGGTGTATGGTGCTGTGCAGGTTTGTGAACATGTGTTGCTTATGTTTGATGGACTGAGTGAGATAGTGGGGTAGTATTAGTGGGTCTGAAGCATTGGGTGATAGTTTATTAGTAGTAGTACGAACTGAATGACTTTTGGAAAAGGGCAATGCTTAGTGTCAGAACAATGTGAATGCGCAGAGCAGGTTTGTTGATGGAGCACAGAGAGAGTTTGGTAAATTTTAGGTTTAAGGTATGAAAATAGGTGGCAATGCATCATTTAATCCATGTTGGGATATGCTGCAGCTTTGGGATGTGAGGGGTAAATGCTTGCAGGTGCAAGATATGCTTAGAGACAGAGTTAGGTGATGCACCATTTGTTGGGTGGGGAAGCCTTTTGGGTGATGTGCAGTTTTATTGGTGATGGAGAGTTCAATGATATGGAGTGCTGGTTGACGAGTGCAGTGGAACAGTGCTGTGTGATGTGGCAGAGTTGGGTGATGGGACAGCGTTTGGTGATGGGGTATGGTTGGGCAATGGGGCAGTGTGTGTTAATGTGGCAGTGTAGAGTGTTGGGGAAATGTAGAGTGATGGGGAAGTATAGAGTGATGGGGCAGTGTAGAGTGATGGGGAAGTGTAGAGTGATGGGGAAGTGTAGAGTGATGGGGAAGTATAGAGTGATGGGGAAGTATAGAATGATGGGGCAGTGTAGAGTGATGGGGAAGTGTAGAGTGATGGGGCAGTGTAGAGTGATGGGGAAGTATAGAGTGATGGGGCAGTGTAGAGTGATGGGGAAGTATAGAGTGATGGGGCAGTGTAGAGTGATGGGGCAGAGTAGAGTGATGGGGAAGTATAGAACAATGGGGCAGTGTAGAGTGATGGGGCAGTGTAGAGTGATGGGGAAGTATAGAGTGATGGGGCAGTGTAGAGTGTTGGGGAAATGTAGAGTGATGGGGAAGTATAGAGTGATGGGGCAGTGTAGAGTGATGGGGCAGTGTAGAGTGATGGGGCAGTGTAGAGTGATGGGGAAGTATAGACTGATGGGGAAGTATAGACTGATGGGGCAGTGTAGAGTGATGGGGCAGTGTAGAGTGATGGGGAAGTATAGAGTGATGGGGCAGTGTAGAGTGATGGGGCAGTGTAGAGTGATGGGGAAGTATAGAGTGATGGGGCAGTGTAGAGTGATGGGGAAGTATAGACTGATGGGGAAGTATAGACTGATGGGGCAGTGTAGAGTGATGGGGCAGTGTAGAGTGATGGGGAAGTATAGAGTGATGGGGCAGTGTAGAGTGATGGGGCAGTGTAGAGTGATGGGGAAGTATAGAGTGATGGGGCAGTGTAGAGTGATGGGGAAGTATAGACTGATGGGGCAGTGTAGAGTGATGGGGCAGTGTAGAGTGATGGGGAAGTATAGAGTGATGGGGAAGTATAGAGTGATGGGGCAGTGTAGAGTGATGGGGCAGTGTAGAGTGATGGGGAAGTATAGAGTGATGGGGAAGTATAGAGTGATGGGGCAGTGTAGAGTGATGGGGAAGTATAGAGTGATGGGGCAGTGTAGAGTGATGGGGAAGTATAGAGTGATGGGGCAGTGTAGAGTGATGGGGCAGTGTAATGTGATGAGACAGTTGATGATGACGGGTCAGAGTGGGCTAATGGGACAATGTAGGGTCTTGGGGAAGTGTAGAGTGATGGGGCAGTGTAGAGTGATGGGGCAGTGTAGAGTGATGGGGCAGTGTAATGTGATGAGACAGTTGATGATGACGGGTCAGAGTGGGCTAATGGGACAGTGTAGGGTCTTGGGGAAGTGTAGAGTGATGGGGCAGTGTAGAGTGATGGGGAAGTGTAGAGTGATGGGGCAGTGTAGAGTGATGGGGCAGTGTAGAGTGATGGGGCAGTGTAATGTGATGAGACAGTTGATGATGACGGGTCAGAGTGGGCTAATGGGACAGTGTAGGGTCTTGGGGAAGTGTAGAGTGATGGGGAAATGTGCAGTGGTGGTCTTTGGTAATAGGACAGTGTTGGGCAATCGTGATGTGCAGTGTGTGGAAGAACTGTTGGCTGATGTTGCAGTATTGCACAATGTTTTGCTGAAGTTGTTCACAATGTTTTATGAGACCATGTCACAGAAAGATGGGAAACATGAATGGAATGTGTAGTGCTACTTGGCAGACATTTTGAGTTAATGGACCTGTAAAAGGGTTCTGGCCTGAAACGCTGGCTCTTTGTTTCTCTCCATAGATGTTGCCTGGCCTGCTGAGTTCCTCCAGAGCCTTGTGTGTGTTACTCTTGATTTCCAGCATCTGCAGAGTCAGTTGTCATGGGTAAAGGAGCAGTGTAGGGTGATGAAGTGGTGTTTGGTGAAGATTCACTGATGTGTCATGGAGCAGTGTTATGAGGTGGGGCAATGATGGAGTACTGTTGTGTTATGGGCAGTGCCAGATGAGATGGATCAGGGCTGGGTGGTGGGACACTGTTGTGTGAAGGAACAGTGCTGGGTGAGGGATCGGTGGAGGGTGACTGAGGAATGTTAGTTGATGGAGCAGTGCCGTGTTATGATGATCTGCTGGATGAGGGATCAGTATCAGGAGACTGGTTGGTGTTAGCAATTAAACAGTGTTGAATAACGGAAGTGTTGTGTGTCAGAAATGCTGTGTGATAACACAGTGTAGGTTGATGGAGAAGTGTTGTGTAGTGGGGCATTGTTGAGTAATGAGACATTGTTGGATAATAGAGCACCGTTGGATGTTGGGACTGTTGGGTGGTGAATCTGTGCTGGTTGATGGAGAAGTGTTATGTAATAGGGCATTGTTGGGTAATGGGGCATTGTTAAGAAATAGAGCATTGTTGGATAATGGGACACAGTTAGGTATTGGAGCTGTGCTGGTTGATGGACAGTGTTAAGTAACAGGGCAATGCTGAGTAATGGAATATTGGGTAATGGGGCATCATTGGGTGATAAGGCATTGTAGGGTCATGAAGTTGTGCTGGGTGATGACGCAGCTTTGGCTTTTGGAGTGGTTTTGTCTGATGGAGCAGTGTTGGGTGATGGATTAGAGTTTGGGTTATGGGGCAGTGTCTGTGGTGAGTTAACACGCAGTGTTGAATTACAGCTGTGATAGTGGAGGAATGTGAGGTGGTATGTTACTCTTTGGTATTACAATAGTGTTAGTCCATAGTGATGCACAGGGTGTGATAAACCAGCGGTCCCCAACCACCAGGCCGCGGACAGTACCGGGCCGCAAAGCATGTGCTACCCGGACGTGAGGAGACGATATGAGTCAGCCGCACCTTTCCTCATTCCATGTCACGCACTGTTCAACTTGAACATAGGGTTGACAACTGTTCCATATTTGCGGTCATCTCGTATATTGGGCTAAATTGGTTTGTCCCATACGGGACCGCCCTTGTGCGGTATTTCCCCCGCTAAAGTAGAGCGTTCCTATGAAACTTTTCGTGCTGAAATGGCGTGAAGCGAAGAAGCAATTACCATTAATTTATATGGGAAAATTTTTTGAGTGTTCCCAGACCCAAAAAATAACAAATCATACCAAATAACACATAAAACTGAAAACAAATAACACTAACATATAGTAAAAGAAGGAATGATATGATAAGTACACAGCCTATATAAAGAAGAAATAATATATGTACAGTATAGTCGGGAAGATGAAGGCAAAACCGATTCCTGAGGGGGAAAATTGGCACATACGCGCATGCGCACATCACGTGCACACGTCACGCATGTGCACACAGGTGCCCGCGCAAGGCTTCATGGTCATGGTAGTCTTTTGGGGTAAAGTGTCCTGGGATTTAACTGCTACTTTTGTCCCTTATTTGGGAGTGAGAAAGTTGGCAACCCTAATTGTAAAAGACATGTTGAGGTGAGTTTAACCCTATTTGAACACCCCCCCCCCCCCCCGGTCGGCCGGTCCGCAAGAATATTGTCAATATTAAACCGGTCCGCGGTGCAAGAAAGGTTGGGGACCCCTGATCTAAGTTATTGTATGACATTGCAGTAATGGGGAAGAGAACATTGGTTCATTGGGGAACAGATTTATGGGGATGGAACTGAGAGATGGAACATACAAGTGAACGTTACAGTGCTGTTTTGTACAGATGAGCTGGTGATGCTGTGATGGACTGAATACAGTCGGCAGAGGTGTAGCACTGGGTGAAAAGGTACAGGAGGTGGGGAGATGGTGAATAGGGAATGAAGAATTGTTGATAGTACAAATTTGCTTGGCAGATTAGCTTTGTTGATGGTGCACAGAGAGAAATTAGCCATGTTCAGTGTTAGTGCGTGGAAACAGGAGGCACTGCATAGTGCAAACAGTGTTGGTTGGTGCAGCATCTTTGGATCTGGAGGGATTGATAGAGAATTATGAGGCAGTGTTAGGGTATGGAGCAGTGTTTGGAGGCAGGGAGTGTAGGTAATAGGCAGAGATTATTAATGTTGCAGTTTGGAGCAGTATTGGGCGATGGAGCAGTGTTGAATATGGGGTAGTGTTTGGTATGGGCCATCATTGGGTGATAGAGCAGCGTTTGATATGGGGCACCATCGGGTGATAGAGCAGTGTTGGGTATGGGGAACCATTGTGTGATTGAGCAGTGTTTGGCATAAGGTAGTGTTGGCTGATGGAGCAGTGTTGGGTATGGGGTAGTGTTGGGTGATGGAGCAGTGTTGGGTATGGAGCACCACTGGGTGATGGAGTGTTTAGTATGGGGTAGTGTTGGGTGATGGAGCAGTGTTGGGTATGGGGCACCACTGGATGATGGAGCAGTGTTGGGTATGGGGTACCATTGGGTGATGGAGCAGTGTTGGGCATGGTGCACCACTGGGTGATGGAGTGTTTAGTATGGGGTAGTGTTGGGTGATGGAGCAGTGTTGGGTATGGAGCACCACTGGGTGATGGAGTGTTTAGTATGGGGTAGTGTTGGGTGATGGAGCAGTGTTGGGTATGGAGTACCGTTGGGTGATGGAGCAGTGTTGATTCATGAGGCAGTGTTGGGTGGATGTTGAAGGATGGGTGATGAGGCAGTGTTTGGTAATGGAGCATTGCTGGGTAATGGAGCGGGATTGTGTGGTGGAGCAGCACTGGTTGATGTAGAAGTCTTCCGTTATGGGGCAGTGTTGGATGATAAAGCACTATTAAGTAATGGGGAGTGTCTGCTGAGGCAGCAATGCTGAGCACTGGAACAGTGCTGGGTTATTGAGATGTGCAGGATATGGGATATTGTTGGGTAACAAAGGATGCTTGGTGATGGGGCACTACTGGACGATAAGGCAGTGTTGACTGGCATGATACTGTTGAGTGTGGGGCAGAGCTGATGATGGTGCAGTGTTAGATGAAGGTTCAGTGATGGGTATTGATGCAGTGTTTGGTGATGGGGCAGTGTTGTGTGACGGAATAATGTTGTGTGCTGTAGTAGTGCTGGATTGTTTCCCAGGGTTTGTGGTGAGTCAATACGCAGTGTTTTGATTATACATGGCTGTGCGGTAGTGTAGTAGTCTTTGTTATCAGGACTATGCTAGATTTGGGATGATGGTACTCAGTGATGGTGCATGTTGGGGTATGATGCTGTGCAGGTCTGTGGACATACGCTGGTGATGGTTGATTGACTAATTGTGTTAATGGGGTGGAATAGGCAGGGCTGAAGCATTTGGGTGATAGTGTACCAGACGTAGTGTGTGTAACGACTGTTTGGGAAAGTGCAAAGCTTGGTGTTAAAGAATGTTGTGCCATTCAGGTTTGTTGATAGGAGTGTGGAGAGAGATTGGTAAAGTTTAGTGTCAGAGCATTGAAATAAGTGGTATTGCATCATTTAAGCCATGTTGGGTATGTTGCACCTTTGGGATATGAGGGTTCAGTAGTTGCTGGAGCAATATAGGGTTTTGAGGCAATATTGAGTGATGCAGCAGAGTTGATTGATGTGGATGATGTTCAGTTTTATTGATGATGGAGAATTTGGTGATATGTAGTGCTGGGTGATTGGACTGTGTTGGGTGTTGGGGCAATGTAGGGTGATGTGGGAGTGTTGGGTGATGGAGTGGTGCTGTGATGAGACAGTGTTGGGTGGTGGGACGGTGTTGGGTGGTGGGACGGTGTTGAGTGACGGGGCGGTGTTGGGTGACGGGGCAGTGGTTAGTGATTATCCAATGTTTTTGGTGAGATAATGCAACACTGTTGTGATATAGAACAGTGTTGATTGGAAGGAATGTGAAATAGTGTGGTGGTCTTCGGTGGTAGGACGGTGTTGGGCCATAGTGAAGTGCAGGATGTGGAAGAACTATTGGCTGATCTTGCAGTATTGCACAGTGTTTCGTTTGGCACAGTTTTATGGGACAATGTCATGAGAGATGGAATGCATAGGTAGAATGTGTAGTGTTGCTTGGCAGACCATTTGAGTTGATGAACGAATAAAAGGGTTTTGGCACAAAACACCAGCTCGTTGTTCCTCTCCATGGATGCTGCCTGGCCTGCTGAGTTCCTCCAGCATCCCGTGTGTGTTATTCTGGATTTCTAGCATCTGCAGAATCTATTGTGTTGGGTAATGGGGCAGTGTAGGGTGATGAAGTGGAGTTGGGTGAAGATTCACTGAGCAGTGTTGTGAGGTGCGATATTATTGTGTGAAGGAGCACTGTTGTGTTATGGGCAGTGTTGGATTTATAGAGCAGATCTGGGAGATGGAGCACTGTTGTGTGAAGGAACAGTGCTGGTTGAGGGATCAGTGATGGATGACAGCAGAATGTTGATTGATAGAGCAGTGCTGTATTATCATGATCTGCTGGATGAGGGGTCAGTATCAATGGACTGGATGATGTTGGTGATTAAACAGTTTTGAGTAATTGAACAGTGTTGGGCGACAGAGAAATGGTGATGAGGCAGTACTGGTTGATGGAGATGTGTTGTTTAAAAGGGCATTGTTGGGCAGTGGGATGATGAAGTTGTGCTGGGTGATGACAGCTTTGGCTTTTGGTCTAATCTTGTCTGATGGAGCAGCATTTGTGTTATGGGCCAATGTCTGTGGTGAGTTAGTACTCAGTGTTGGACTACTGCTGTGATACAGAGCAGTGTTGATAGTGGAGGAGTGTGAGGTGGCATGTTATCAGTGGAAGTTATAGTGCTGTTTTATAGAAATGAGCTGGTGATGCTGTGGTGGACTCAAATTACGTAGGTGTCACCATATACAATCCCGTGATTCATTTTCCTGGGCAGACACAGCAAGTCTATAGAATAGTATCCATAACAGGATCAATGAAATATTAACCGGAATGCAGAAGACAACAAACTGTGCAAATGCAAATATAAATAAATAGCAATAAATAATGAGAACATGTGATAACAAAATAAAGAGTCTTGAAGTGAAGTAATTAGTTGTGGAAAGACACAATGGATGGATGAGTAAGTGTAGTAATCCCCTTTTGTTCAAGAGCCTGATGGTTGACGGGTAGTAACTGTTCTTGAACCTGGTAGTGTGGTCCTGGGGCTCTTGTACCTTCTACCTGATGGCAGCAGTGAGGTAAAAAAGGCATGGCATGGGTGGTAGGCATCTCTGATGGATTTTGCTTTCCTATGATAGCCTTTCATGTAGCTCAATGATTGGGAGGGTTTTACCCAGATGTGCTGGGCTGAACCCACTACATTTTGTAGGATTTTCCATTCAAAGACATTGGTGTTTCCATACAGGCTGTGACTTAGTATAGTTCAGTAGGGGTGTGGCATTGGGTGAAAGAGGACGGGAACAGGGTATTGTTGGTGACTGAGGGGAATGGGGAATTGTTGTTTGAGCAAATTTGATTGGCAGAATATTTTTATTGATAGTGCAGAGAGAGATTGGCCGCTTTCAGTGTTAGAGCATGGAACCAAGAGTAGTGCTGGTTGATGTAGCATCTTTGGAATTTCAGGCATTGGGATTATGAAGCAGTGTTAGGGTATGAGGCACAGATGGATGGTGGGCAGTGATTATTGATATTACAGTTTTGGAGCAGTATTGGGTAATGAAGCAGAGTTGAGCGATGGGTAGTGTTAGGTGATGGAGCAAAGTCAGCTATGGGGTAGAGTTGGGTATGGGGCACCATTGGGTGATGGAGCAATGTTTGGTATGGGACACCATTGGGAGATGGAGCAGTGTAGGGTATGGGGCACCATTGGGTGATGGAGCAACGTTTGGTATGGGACACCATTGGGAGATGGAGCAGTATTGGGAATGGGGCACCATTGGGTGATGGAGCAATGCTTGGTATGGGACACCATTGGGAGATGGAGCAGTGTTGAGAATGGGGCACCATTGGGAGATGGAGCAGTGTTTGGTATGGGACACTGTTAGGTGATGGAGCAGTGTTGGGAATGGGGCACCATTGGGTGATGGAGTGGTGTTTGGTATGGGACACCATTGGGAGATGGAGCAGTGTTTGGTATGGGACACCATTGGGAGATGGAGCAGTGTTGGGAATGGGGCACCATTGGGTGATGAGCAGTGTCTGGTATGGGACACCATTGGGAGATGAAGCAGTGTTTGGTATGGGACACCATTGGGTGATGGAGCAGTGTTGGGTACTGGGCACCATTTGATGATGGAACAATGTTGGGTATGGGGTACCATCGGGTGCTGGAGCAGTGTTGGGTATGGGGCACCAATGGGTGATGGAGCAATGTTTGGTATGGGACACCATTGGGAGATGGAGCAGTGTTGGGTATGGGGCACCATTGGATGATGGAGTAAGGTTGGATATGGGGCATCATTAGGTGATGGTGCAGTGTGAGTAAGGGGTAGAGTTGGGTGATAGAGCAATGCGGGTGTGGGATAGTATTGGGTGGTGGACCAGTGTTGGGTATGGGATAGTGTTGGATGAGGGGGCAGTGTTGGGTATGGGGTACCATTGGGTGATGGAGCAGTGTTGAATATGGGGCACCATTGGGTGATGGAGCTGTGTTGAATATGGGGCACCATTGGGTGATGGAGCAGTGTTGAATATGGGGCACCATTGGGTGATGGAGCTGTGTTGAATATGGGGCCCCAGTGGGTGATGGAGCAGTGCTGGATAACTGGGCTGTGCAAAGTATGGGGCATTGCTGGGTAAGAAAGGATGCTTGGTGATGGGGCACTACTAGGCGATGTGGCAGTGTTGATTGGCAGGGCATTGTTGGGTGTTGGGGCAGAGTTGAGCGACAGAGCAGTGTTAGATGAAGGTTTGGTGATTGGTAATGAGGCAATGTTTGGTGATGGGGAAGTTTTATGCGATGGAAGAATGTCGCGTGTTGAGTGGTTCACCAGTGTTTGTGGTGAGTCAATACTGAGTGTCGGATTACTGTTTTGATTGTGGATGAACGTGGAACAGTGTGGTAATCTTTGTTATCAGAACAGTGTGGATATGGGACGATACAGGATGTGAAATAACTTCTGGATGATTGACTAATATCAGGGAAGATAGCAATGTTTTGCTGGGGCACAGATACATTGGACAATGGTACTCAGTGATAAAGCATGTTTGTGTATAGTGCTGTGCAGGTTTGTGAACATATGCTGGTGATGCTTGATAGACTGAGTGAGATAATGGGGTTGTGTTGGTGAGTCTGAAGCATTGTGTGATAGCGTACTAGAAGTAGTGAGACTTGAATTGTTTTGGGAAAGGGCAATGCTTGCTGTCAGCAATGTAATGTGGAGTGTGGGTTTGCTGATGGAGGGCAGAGAGAGTTCGGTGAAGTTTAGCGGTAGAACATGGAAATAGGTGGCATTGCATCATTTAAGATGTTTGGGCATGTTTCAGCTTTCAGTTACAAGAGATAAACAATTGCTGGAGCAATATAAGATTATGAGGCAGGGCTGAATGATGCGGCAGAGTTGGGTGATGAGATGAGTGTGGGTGATGTGCAGTTTTAGTGATGGTGGAGAGTTTGGTGATACACATTACTCGGTGATGAGGCTGCTGGGAAAATGTTTGTTGTTGGGCTGATGCCATTTGAGGGAGTGGAGTTAAGCGATGGGCCCTTGTAGGGTGTTGGGACAGTGCAGGGTAATGGGTTAGAGTTGGATGATGGGGCAGTGTAGAGTGAAGAGGCAGCGATGGGTGATGGGGCAGTGTTGGGAGACGGGATTGTATTTGGTGATGGAGCAATGTAGGGTGTTGGGATAGTGTTGGGTAATGGGTTAGAGTTAGATGACAGGGCAGTGTAGGGTGAAGGGGTAACAATGGGTGATGGAACAGTATTGGGAGATGGGGCAGTGTTGGGAGATGGGAGAGTATTGGGTGATGGAGCAGTGCAGGGTGTTGGGACAGTGTTGGTTGATAGGGCAGTGTTGGGTGACGGGGCAGGGCAGGGTGTTGAGGCAGTGTTGAGCGATGGGCCAGTGCAAGGTGACGGAACAGGGTCGGCTGATGGGCTGATGTAGGTTGATCAAGTGGAGTTGAGTGATGGGGCCTTATTGGGTGATGAAGCTTTAATAGGAGATTGATTGTATTATGTGATTAACTATGACAGATGATATTGAGTCAGGGTTATGGTCATGATCCAGAAGTCCGGATTTTGTTGCTCCATTTTTCAGAAGGTGCTGTCTTCTCTGTATCCTGTACATCTTCTGAGATGTGAAGGTTCCCTTCAGCCAGGAACCTAGAGCCTCACTACGACGGGGCAACAGACACCGCAGCAGCACCTAACATTTCGTGACCGGGTGACTGCACGATCAACCACGTTCACTGTGGGATGATGCAGATACAGTTCTTCACCTACACTGCTCTCAGCTGACAGAGGCCGCACCCGCTGTGGCCATTGGTCCGACAATAACAAATTTCCATAAACTCTGATGAACAAAATGTGCCACGTGCCCAATGGTGGCTTCAGGTATTTGTGATGGTGGGACAAGGAATGTCATTTCTCAATTCTATAGTAAGTTCTACACTCAGTGGCCACTTTATTATTCCTGTACACCTGCTTGTTAATGCAAATATCTAGTCAGCTTATCATGTGGCAGCAACTCAATGCGTAAACACATGCAGGCATCGGTTAAGAAGTTCAGTTGTTGCTCAGACCAAACATTAGAGACAATAGACAATAGATAATAGGTGCAGGAGTAGGCCATTCGGCCCTTCAAGCCAGCACCGCCATTCACTGTGATCATGGATGATCATCCACAATCAGTATTCAGTTCCTGCCCTATCCCCATAACCTTTGATTCTGCTATCTTTAAGAGCTCTATCCATCTCTTTCTTGAAAGCATCCAGAGACTTGGCCTCCACAACCTTCTGGGGCAGAGCATTCCATGCATCCACCACTCTCTGGATGAAAAAGTTTTCCTCAACTCTGTTCTAAATGACCTACCCCTTATTCTTAAACTGGGGCCTCTGGTTCTGGACTCACCCATCAGCGGGAACATGCTTCCTGCCTCCAGCGTGTCCAATCCCTTAATAATCTTATATGTTTCAATAATATCCCCTTTCAGCCGTCTAAATTCCAGAGTATACAAGCCCAGTCGCTCCAATCTTTCGACATATGACAGTCTCGCCATCCCGGGAATTAAGCTTGTGAACCTACGCTGCACTCTCTCAATAGCAAGAATGTCCTTCCTCAAATTTGGAGACCAAAACTGCACACAGTACTCCAGCTGTGGTCTCACCAGGGTCCTGTACAGCTGCAGAATGACCTCTTTGCTCTTATACTCAATTCCTCTTGTTATGAAGGCCAGCATGCCATTAGCTTTCTTCACAGCCTACTGTACTTGCATGCTTGCTTTCAGTGGCTGATGTACAAGATCACCTAGATCTCGTTGTGCTTCCCCTTTTCCCAACTTGACTCCATTTAGGTAATAATCTGCCTTCCTGTTCTCACCACCAAAGTGGATAACCTCACATTTATCCACATTAAACTGCATCTGCCATGCATCCGCCCACTCACCCAGCCTGTCCAAGTCACCCTGCATTCTCATAACATCCTCCTCACATTTCACACTGCCACCCAGCTTTGCGTCATTGGCAAATTTGCTAATGTTACTTTTAATTCCCTCATCTAAATCATTAATATATATTGTAAACAGCTGCGGTCCCAGCACTGAACCCTTCGGTACCCCACTGGTCACCGCCTGCCATTCCGAAAGGGACCCATTAATCGCTACTCTTTATTTTCTGTCAGCCAGCCAATTTTCAATCCATGTCAGTACTCTGCCCCCAATACCATGTGCCCAGTTTTTCCCACTAATCTCCTATGTGGGACTTTATCAAAGGCTTTCTGAAAGTCCAGGTACACTACATCCACTGGCTCTCCCTTATCCATTTTCATAGTTGCATCCCCATTAGAACGGGGAAGAAATGTGATCAAAGTGACTTTGACTGTGGAATGATTGTTGGTGCCAGACGGAGTAGTTTGAGCATCTCAGAAACTACTGACCTCCTGGGATTTTCACGCACAACAGTCTCTAGAGTTTACAGAGAACGGGGAGAAATAAAAATCATCCAGTAAGCAGCAGTTTTGTGGGCAAAAATGTATTAATGAGAGAGGTCAGAGGAGAATGGCTAGACTGGTTCAAGCAGTCAGGTGAACAGTAACTCAAATAACCATGTATTACAACAGTGGTGTGCAGAAGAGCATCTCTGAGCCCACAACACGTCGAACTTTGAAGTGGATGGGCTACAGCAGCAGAAGATCACAAACATACGCTCATTGGCCACTAGGAGGTACCTAATAAAGTGGCCGTTGAGTGGACATAGAATAGATAGCACAGCCTGAATCAGCCAAGCCAGTGTTTACACAAGCCTGTTCTCACTGCAGAATACATTTAACCCTTTTGGTTAACACTTCTATTCACTTCAGCCTTGTGTGTTTATCTTCCTTTCCCTTAAAGGCATCTGTATAATGTGCCCCAGTTACATCTGTGGCAGTGGGCTCCACATTCCCACCACTCTCCTGAATTCCCTCGTGGATTGATTAGCGGCTGCCTTTATTTATGACAATCAGATTTGGAGAACTCCACAATCGGAATCTCCATGTCACCCCTCTGCAACCCCAGCTTGGAGGCCTTTGCAATGAAAATTTCCATCAGGTCAGTCACAGGCTGCTCCGTCCCCCAGCACTTCAACTTCTCCTGGTGGCTGCGGCCCTTCGTTCTTCTTTGGAAAGTGATACAATCTGAAATCATTAAGTTATTATTGGAGCAACGTAGTTAGATGACCATACCAGCGAGATGTGTGAGGAGAACGTTTGCCTGCTGTTTGTTAGTGACCTGGCCTGTGGTTCAATTATTCCAATATTTAAATGCCCTTCCATCCCTGGGAAAGGAACCACATGAAATTTCTATGGGGAGCCTTGCAGAAGCTGATGCAGATCAATTATGCTGGGTGAGAGCTGCTGCCACTCATTAGGGGGATATCTGAATATGGTCGTATTCTTTCTGGGCTCCTCAAACTGGGAGGAAGAGGAGAAACTGTGGGCGAAAGCTTCAGAACGCTATGTTAATTCCAAGGGGAAAAAAAAACGCCGAGTGACAATCAAATGAAACTGAACTGTCAACATTGCTGTCATTATCAGAGGAAGAAGTACAGAAGGAAAGATATCAAAGTCTGCTCCAGTGTACAGGAGCCTATCAAGGTCACCCCCCGTCCTCCAACAATATTTATAATGAAAGAACAAAGTTTTAGATGTCACCACTGATTACCACAGTCTACAAAGCGAAGGCTCCTCCTGCCTGAGTTCCCCTAGGCCTTTGCTAAATTTACCTGGTACTTATCTCAGTGGCACAGAGACACACTGAGCTTAAAAGTGCTGCCAACTAATAAGGTTTGCATATTCCAGAGAGAGTGCATACACAATGAGGAAGAAAAGGAATGGTATTATTAAACATAAAATGTATTGAAGACACTAAGGCATGAAACTTTAATGCGGCTTGACTTTGCCTGAATTTCTTCAAGTCATTTACATCTTTGTGAAAACTGCTGCAGAACCGAATGCTAATAGAGTGAGTGAGCTCGAGCAACAATCTGAGCAGGCAGGCGGGAAAATGAACTTGCCAGAGGAAAACTTTTTTTTTAATACATGTTATATTTTGCTTTGCATTGTCAATAAAGTGTTGTAAAATAAGACAAGCCCTGCACATAGTTCCCGAAAGCCAGACAGCAAGCTGCATTGAAAGATTGGTGCCTTTTGTGTGGGAGCTGTAGGCTATGGCTATCATTTCCCTTGCCATTGTGGATCCATTTACATATCCAAGGCCACCTGAGGTAGTCCAGGCATTTCAAGCCAGGTTCACTGTACAGAAAGATCAGGGAGTGAATGAAACAGGAAGAAGAGGAGCTGCCAAGATATAAGTAGCCACATGCAAACTCTGCAAACAATTCCCTTTGAAGGGATCTTCCTTTCAGCATACTGCAATCCAGACATAATAGAATGTGCCAGAAATCATTAAAAAACAACCACAGGCTCTTCAGCCCAGCACTGAAAACTTAAAACTTTATTTATATTCCAGGATTAATCACTCTTTCCTATTCAGCAAGGACTGATGTTGCCTGAGAACATGAGCCAAGCCAGCAGCTGGAAGAACGGGGACATGCAGTGTTGAAATGGTTTGAGAACAGATGGAGCATTCTGTCTGCCTTGGGACTCACTGAAAAGCAACAAGTTCAGGACAATGAGAGGGAAAGGCTCGGCAGAGAGGGGAGGAAGTCCAATAACTTTGTTGGTTTTTGCTTTACCGCGGAAGGCACACATTCGTTTTGCTCCGTGGCCACCGTGCAGATGAATTGTAGAGTGTGCTTGAGGAGTTCAATCAGAGGGTGAAGTGTTTTTTTCTATCTGCTAAGAGCCTCTCTCACTCCAGTTATGCATTGAGGTACAGTGGCTTTTTAGAATTCTTGAGAATTGTAATAAACTTGAAACACGAGCTCCTTGAAGAGTTCGATGGATTGCAGATTCAGCCCCGTTTGTGAACGAGCTGTGTCTTGCCTTGTGTAAAGGATTGGCGGCAGCAGGCAGTGAGTGCAGGCATGCCTGCCTGGGTATCCTGCAATGTTGGATTCAGTTCTGCTACATGCTGACTTCTTGAATGTCATGTTCAAAGAAGTGTTCTGAGTAACTTTTCTCCACTTTCCCTCTTCTTTAGGAGCCCAGTGCTGGCAAGGTTCGATGGCAACCTGATGACTGGTCGGACGCAGGGACAGCTGTGTCTGATAACTAATGCACCAGTTGTCATTGGAACCTCAATACATGCTCCAGCTTCTTACCACATCCAAAAGACAATTGGCCTCTGTAAATTTCCCCTGATGTGTGGGTAGAAGGAAGAATCTGTGGGGAACTGATGAGTATGAGGAGAATCTGAAAGTTGATCAGTGCAAACGAGTCCTTGATGGATAGCCGAGCCTCAATGGGCCGAAGGGTCTGTTTCTGTGCTGTATAACAGTGTGACTCTATGACAGAGAAATGGAATTAACATCTGAGAGGCTTTGCCAGTAACTCATCAGGCCCACTCAATCCTCTGACATGGGGATGTGGTAGCACAGTGCCCTGCCCTGGGTTACAATGGAATATGCTCCATTATAAATGAAGAGTGTTAAATGTAACTTTGCCACATTTCAGATTAATGACTACAACTGTGTTCACCCAGTGTCTGCAAGGACGAAGAATGAAGTATTTTGGTAGTGGTATTTTTCCACAGTATTTTGGTCCATGTGCCAATGATAAACCAGTAAATTAATACCTGAGTCAGCATACAACTGCCGGAGAAGCCTGAGACCAGGGGTTCCCAACCTGGGGTCAACAGAACCCTTGCTTAAAGGTATTGTTCCCTGGTATAAAGAAAAAGGTTGGGAACATCTGCCTTAGATGAAGGGTCTCTACCTGAAATATCAATCATCCATTTCTGGAACAAAAGACTCCCTATCACTTTGGAGTTTTCCAGTCACTCCAGAACAAAGGGACTCCCAGTCACTCACAGACCCGGTACTACCTGATTTCTCTATGACATAGGATCTCTCCTTCATTCTGGGACCAAGAGCCTTACACCATAAGACCATAGGGCATAAGAGAAGAATTTGACCATTCAGCCTATTGAGTCTGCTCTGCCATTCCATCAAGGCTGATCCCAGATCTCAGTCAACCCCATACGCCGTATCCTTTGATGCCCTGATGAATCAGGAAACTATCAACTTCCACTTTAAATATATCCATGGACTTGTCCTCCACCGCAGTCCGTGGGACAGCATTCCACAGACCCACTACTCTCTGGGTAAAAAAAATTCCCTCTTACCTCTGTTCTAAAAGGTCACCACTCAATTTTGAGGCTGTGGCCTCTAGTTCTGCATACCCCCACCTATGGTTCGCTCCACATCCACCTTATTTAATGCTTTCAATGTTCGGTAGGTTTCAATGAGATCTCCCTCCCCCACCCCCGCGTTCTTCTAAATTCAGGTGAGTACAGGCCCAAAGTTTCCAAACCCTTCATTCCCAGAATCATCCTCTGGACTGTCTCCAATGACAACACATCCTTTCTGAGAAATGAGGCCCAAAACTGTTGACAATACTCCAAGTGCGGCCTGTCTAGTGTCTTATAAAGGCTCACCATTATCTCCTTGCTTTTATATTCTATTCCCCTTGAAATAAATGCCAACATTGCATTTGCCTTTTTCACCACAGACTCAACCTGTAAATTAACCTTCTGGGAGTCTTTCATAAGGACTCGAAAGTCCCTTTGCACCTTTGATGTTTGAATTTTCTCCCCATTTAGATAATAGTCCCCATTATTGTTTCTTTTACCAAAATTCATGATCATACATTTCCCAACACTGTATTCCATCTTGCTCCAGCCTTCTTGTTCTCCTGGACCGAGAAACTTAACATCACATCAGAGCAAACTCTTGCTGGTCACTCCAGCATCGATGATCTCCCTCACTCCTGGATGCTCCGGGACTAAGAAGTCCCCTTAAACGTATGCGGGTTTTTGAATGAAAAATTGTCCAGTTTCGGGGCCTTGACCACTATATTCAAGTTTCCACTTTCTTTCTTCTTTCATACAGCCGAACCTTTCCAGACTCCTGAGGAAGTAGAGGCACTATCATGCTTTCTTTGCAATTATACTTATATGATAGGTCTGGGACAGGTCTTCTGAGAAAGTGACATCCAGGAATTTAAAATTACTGACCATCTCCACCTCTGATCCTCCGATGATTTACTGGCTCGTGGACCTCTGGCTTTCCTCTCCTGACGTCTACAATCAGTTCCTTGGTCTTACTGACATTGAGTGAGAGGTTGTTGTTATTACATGACTCAGACAAATTTTCAATCTCCCTCCTGTATGCTGATTCATCACCACCTTTGATAGGTGGTGTCAACAGCAAACTTGTGTAAGGTGTTGGGGCTGTGCTTGGCCACACAGTCACAGGTGTAAAGCGAGTTGAGCAGGGGGCTAAGCACACATTCCTGTGGTGCTCCTGTGTTGATGGAGATTGTGGAGGAGATGTTTTTGCCAATCCGAACTGACTGGGGTCTATAAGTGAAGAAATCCAGGATCCAATTGCACAAGGAGGTGTTGAGGCCTGGCCTTAGAGTTTACTAATTAGTTTTGAGAGGATGTTGGTATTAAATGCTGAGCAGTAATTGATAAAGAGCATCCTGATGTCTGCATCTTTGCTGTCCAGATGTTCCAGGGTTGTGTGAAGAGTCAATCAGATGGCATCTGCTGTAGATCTGTTGCTTCAGTTGGCGAATTGGAACAGATCCAAGTCACCACTCATCAGGAGCTGATATATTTCGTCACCAGCCTCTCAAAACACTTCATCACTGTGGATGTAAGTGCTAGTGGGCGATAGTCTTTGAGGCAGGTTATCATGCTCTTCTTGGGCACCAGTACGATTGAAGCCTGCTTGAAACATGTGGGTACCACATACTGCCGGAGCGAGAGGTGGAAGGTATCTGTGAATACACCAGACAGATGGTCAGAACAGGTCTTCAGTACTCAGCCAGGCACTCCGTACGGACCGGATGCTTTCCTTGGATTCACTCTCTTGAAGGCAGCCCTCATGTCATTTTCAGGTACTGAGACCAAAGGATCTTCGGGAGACATGGGAGTGCACGATGGTCCCTCCCTGTTCTGGTTGTCAAAGTGAGTATAGAAGGTGTTGAGATCATCTGGATGCAAAGCCCTGCTGTCCCCTGTGTTGCTAGATTTAACTTTGTAGGAGGTTATAGCGGTCCCTATATTCACACTCAGTTAAAGGTGTATCTCTGCTCGATAATGAACAGTTCAGGACAGGTTTGTTTAGTTAGTTAATACACTGGCTAGTTGTATATTCAGAGAAGGGTTTCTAGAATTTGTGGTTAGAAACTCTTGAGGGGTCTCCAGGAGAATTCCTGCTTGCTGTGATGAATGAAAACTTTTATATCACCTGCTTCAGTGTCCCTCCATGACTTAGATCACAACCATAACAGTCCTCCCTGCAATTATTGTGCACTATACACAACAGGGGGTATCAGAATCAAGTTTATCATCACTGAATGGTTTTCTGACAGCAGTACAGTGCAATGCATAAAAGATTACCATAAAACCATAAGAGGTAGGATCAGAATTAAGCCATTCAGCCCATCGAGTCTGCTCTGCCATTTCATCATGGCTGATCCATATTCACTCTCAACCCCATTTTTCTGCCTTCTGTCCAAACCTTTCACCCTCTGACTAATCAAGAGCTTACCAACATTCAATGATCTGACCTCCACAGCGGCCTGTGGCAACAAATTTCACAGATTCACCACCTTCTGGCTAAAGAAATTCCTCCTCATCTCCACTGTAAATGAACATCCCTTTATTCTGAGGTTGTGCCCTCTGGTCCTAGACTCCCCACTATAGGAAACATCCTCTTCACATCCACTGTATCTAGGCCTTTCAACATTCAGTCAGTTTCAATAGGTACATTTTAGATTTCAGTGAGATCCTTCCTCAGTCTTCTAAACTCCAGTGAGTACAGGCCGAGAACCATCAATTGATCCTCATACGATAATGCCTCCATTTCCGGAATCATTCTTGTGAACCTCCTTTGAACAGTCCCCGATGTCAGCACATCCTTTCTTAGATAAGGGGCCCAAAACTGCTCTCAATACTCCCGTAAGGCCTTACCAATGACTTATAAATCAAATCGAGTTTAACTATCATTCAGACATATCATGGATACAGTTGAACGAGACAGCTTCCCTCTGGGGCCGAGGTGCATAGCATACATTCAAAGTAGCAAGAGAAAAAAAACATATATCGTTATGCAAGAAAACACAAGTATAGTTCAAGTCCCTCAGTGACATGCAATTTGATGGTACAGCTCCTGGCAATCCAGCCTGTCATTCTATTAGTCGAACACTGGAGGGCAGCACTGACAGGAGTGGCCACCTCCCAAATGAGCACAGGCACCACGCTACACCACCTCCAGCATCTACTCACCTGGACTGCAGCAACAAGCAAGCACGCACTTGAGGGCTAGTCCTCACTACAACTGAGGCCACGCTGCTGCCTCGTCACCTGTCTTCACCAGAAAAACAGAAACAGGCCTCCTGCATCTTACATTATCAATCTCCAACAGAGTCTTGTGATTGCAAGAAAGAAGTCCAAGACAGTCACTCACAGTTACACTGCACACTGTTTTCGCGCACCAACTCCGATGTCTGTGAGCAACAGACAGCCGCATCGTCTACACCCAGGTCAGCTCTTCCGAACCCTCTCTGGCACATCCGCCAGATTCTCCTTCTCCGACCCGAGTGCCGGTTTCTCCTTTACTGACCCACCTGCCGCCTTCACCTTTTCCGGCCCATCGACTGGCTTCTCCTTCTCCGGCCTGTCTGCCTGCTCCTTCGACACCCCGGCCAGCTGCTCCAAACAACAAACTCCAATAGTCACTGGCAGCCAATCAAAAAAGCCTCCCTTTATTCCCCTCCTTTGCCTCCTGCCAATCAGCCAATCCTCTATCCATCCTGGTATCTTTCCTGTAATACGATGGATTTCTATCTTGCTATGTGCCTTCATGTGTGACACCTTGTGAAAGGCCTTCTGAAAATGGAAGCACACAACATCCATCGATTTATCTTTGTCTATCCTACTTGTTATTTCCTCAAAGGATTCCAACAAACGTCAGGGAATATTTCCCCTTAAAGAAACCATGCTGACTTTGGCCTACTCTATCATATGCCTCAAAGTACACTTTGACCCCATCCTTATGCACCCTCGTGTTCTGAAGGAAGTAGCTGTGGAGATTGCGGAGGCATTAGCGATGATCTTTCAAAAGTCAATAGATTCTGGCATGGTTCCGGAGGACTGGAAGATTGCAAATGTCACTCCGCTATTTAAAAAGGGGGCAAGGAAGCAAAAAGGAAATTATAGACCTGTTAGCTTGACATCAGTGGTTAGGAAGTTGTTGAGTCGATTGTCAAGGATGAGATTACAGAGTACCTGGAGGCATATGACAAGATAGGATTGTAAGGGATAAAACTGGTCTGCTTGAAGATCAGAGTGGTCGGCTATGTGCGGAACCAAAGGAAATGGGGGAGATCTTAAATAGGTTTTTTGCGTCGTATTTACTAGGGAAACTGGCATGAAGTCTATGGAATTAAGGGAAACAAGTAGTGAGATCATGGAAACTGTACAGATTGAAAACGAGGAGGTGCTTGCTGTCTTGAGGAAAATTAAAGTGGATAAATGCCCGGGACCTGACAGGGTGTTCCCGCGGACCTTGAAGGAGACTAGTGTTGAAATTGCAGGGACCCTGGCAGAAATATTTAAAATGTCGCTGTCTACAGGTGAGGTGCCGGAGGATTGGAGAGTGGCTCATGTTGTTCTATTGTTTAAAAAAGGATCGAAAAGTAATCCGGGAAATTATAGGCCGGTAAGTTTAACGTCGGTAGTAGGTAAGTTATTGGAGGGAGTACTAAGAGACAGAATCTACAAGCATTTGGATAGACAGGGACTTATCAGGGAGAGTCATCATGGCTTTGTGCGTGGCAGGTCATGTTTGACCAATCTGTTGGAGTTTTTCGAGGAGGTTACCAGGAAAGTGGATGAAGGGAAGGCAGTGGATATTGTCTACATGGACTTCAGTAAGGCCTTTGACAAGGTCCCGCATGGGAGGTTAGTTAGGAAAATTCAGTCGCTAGGTATACATGGAGAGGTGGTAAATTGGATTAGACATTGGCTCAATGGAAGAAGCCAAAGAGTGGTAGTGAAGAATTGCTTCTCCAAGTGGAGGCCTGTGACTAGTGGTGTGCCACAGGGATCAGTGCTGGGTCCATTGTTATTTGTCATCTATATCAATGATCTGGATGATAATGTGGTAAATTGGATCAGCAAATTTGCTGATGATACAAAGATTGGAGGTGTAGTAGACAGTGAGGAAGGTTTTCAGAGCCTGCAGAGGGACTTGGACCAGCTGGAAAAATGGGCTGATAAATGACAGATGGAGTTTAATACAGACAAGTGTGAGGTATTGCACGTTGGAAGGACAAACCAAGGTAGAACATACAGGGTTAATGGTAAGACACTGAGGAATGCAGTATAACAGAGGGATCTGGGAATACAGATACAAAATTCCCTAAAATTGGCGTCACAGGTAGATAGGGTCGTAAAGAGAGCTTTTGGTACATTGGGCTTTATTAATCAAAGTATTGAGTATAAGAGCTGGAATGTTATGATGAGGTTGTATAAGGCATTGGTGAGGCCGAATCTGGAGTATTGTGTTCAGTTTTGGTCACCAAATTACAGGAAGGATATAAATAAGGTTGAAAGAGTGCAGAGAAGGTTTACAAGGATGTTGCCGGGACTTGAGAAACTCAGTTACAGAGAAAGGTTGAATAGGTTAGGACTTTATTCCCGGGAGCGTAGTAGAATGAGGGGAGATTTGATGGAGGTATATAAGATTATGATGGGTATAGATAGAGTGAATGCAAGCAGGCTTTTTCCGCTGAGGCAAGGGGAGAAAAAAACCAGAGGACATGGTTAAGGGTGAGGGGGGAAAAGTTTAAAGGGAACATTAGGCGGGGTTTCTTCACACAGAGAGTGGTGGGAGTATGGAATGAGCTGCCAGACGAGGTGGTAAATGCAGGTTCTTTTTTAACATTTAAGAATAAATTGGATAGATACATGGATGGGAGGTGTATGGAGGGATATGGTCCGTGTGCAGGTCAGTGGGACTAGGCAGAAAATGGTTCGACACAGCCAAGAAGGGCCAAAAGGCCTGTTTCTGTGCTGTAGTTTTTCTATGGTTTCTATGGTTTCTGTGGTTTCTATAGGCAGAACTCAGCATGGATTCCTTAAAGGAAAATCCTGCCTGACAAACCTATTACAATTTTTTGAGGAAATTACAAGTAGGCTAGACAAGGGAGATGCAGTGGATGTTGTATGTTTGGATTTGCAGAAGGCCTTTGACAAGGTGCCACACATGAGGCTACTTACCAAGATAAGATCCCATGGAATTACAGGAAAGTTACATACGTGGATAGAGCGTTGGCTGATTGGCAGGAAACAGAGAGTGGGAATAAAGGCATCCTATTCTGGTTGGCTGCCGGTTACCAGTGGTGTTCCACAGGGGTCTGTGTTGGGGCCGCTTCTTTTTACATTGTACATCAACGATTTGGATTATGGAATAGACGGCTTTGTGGCTAAGTTTGCTGATGATACGAAGATAGGTGGAGGGGCCGGTAGTGCTGAGGAAACAGAGAGTCCGCAGAGAGACTTGGATAGATTGGAAGAATGGGCAAAGAAGTGGCAAATGAAATATAATGTTGGAAAGTGTATGGTTATGCACTTTGGCAGAAGAAATAGATGGGTAGACTATTATTTAAATAGGGAGAGAATTCAAAGTTCTGAGATGCAACGGGACTTGAGAGTCCTTGTACAGGATACCCTTAAAGTTAACCTCCAGGTTGAGTCAGTGGTGAAGAAGGCGAATGCAATGTTGGCATTCATTTCTAGAGGAATAGAGTATAGGAGCAGGGATGTGATGTTGCGGCTCTATAAGGCGCTGGTGAGACCTCACTTGGAGCACTGTGGGCAGTTTTGGTCTCCTTATTTAAGAAAGGATGTGCTGACGTTGGAGAGGGTACAGAGAAGATTTACTAGAATGATTCCGGGAATGAGAGGGTTAACATATGAGGAACGTTTGTCCGCTCTTGGACCGTATTCCTTGGAGTTTAGCAGAATGAGGGGAGACCTCATAGAAACATTTCGAATGTTGAAAGGCATGGACAGAGTGGATGTGGCAAAATTGTTTCCCATGGTGGGGGAGTCTAGTACGAGAGGGCATGACTTAATGATTGAAGGGCACCCATTCAGAACAGAAATGTGAAGAAATTTTTTTAGTCACAGGGTGGTGAATCTATGGAATTTGTTGCCATGGGCAGCAGTGGAGGCCAAGTCATTGGGTGTATTTAAGGCAGAGATTGAAAGGTATCTGAGTAGCCAGGGCATCAAAGGTTATGGTGAGAAGGCGGGGGAGTGGGACTAAATGGGAGAGTGGATCAGCTCATGATAAAATGGCGGAGCAGACTCGATGAACCGAATGGCTGACTTCTGCTCCTTTGTCTTTGTTTTATGGTCTTAACAACAGATTTCAATGTCTTCCCAATCACTGAGGTCAAGCTAACTGGTCTATAATTTCTTTTCTTCTGCTTCCCTCTCTTGTTGAAGAGTGGAGTGACATTTGCAATCTTCCAGTCCTCTGGCACCATGTCAGACTCCAGTGATTCTTGGAAGCTCGTTACTAATGCCTCCACGCTCTCCCCAGCCACTTCTTTATTACTAAAGGTTACAATAAATAAGTAATGGAATGAAGTTTCAAAGCAGACCAGTGAGATAGTGGTGGAATGAGTGTTTGGGGTGATTGATGCATGCCCACCAAGCGCACAGCTTTGTCCTGGATGGCGTTGAACCTCTGGAGTCATTGCCGTACAGCAGACAAACAGCACCTTCGGCCCATCATGTTCATGGCCTTTGAGCACACCTGTACTAAACCATTTGTCAGTATTCGGAATTCAAGGCCTTGCCTATTTAAGTGTCTGTCTAAATGTCTCTTAACAGTACCTGTAGCACTTGTATCTGATTCCACCACCTCCTCTGGTAGCAAGCTCCAGTTATCGACCAATCTCTTTTATTCCACTTGATAACCTACCTCTTTTGTTTTAGATGCCCCTCTAACGAGTAAATGATTTTGACTATCTATGTGTCTATTCCTTTCAGAATCTTAGTATATCCTTCTGGCAAGTCACCATTCAGCCTTTTTTCTCCAGTTAAAGCAAGCCCCATAATTCAGGCAAGATCCTGGTAATTCTCCTCTGCACTCTCTCCAATGCAGTCATTTCCTTATGTAGCATATTGTTGGGGGCTGCACTCAACACTCTAGATGCAGTTTAACTGGTGTTTTGTGGACCTGCAACATAACATCCCAGCTTTTAAATCCCTTGCCTCATGCTATGAAGGCAAGCATACTCTATCAGAGATATTCACCCTCCCCATAAATGCTGCAGCTTTATGAGCTTCTTCTGCCCCCCTCCCAGTTCAAAATAAAATGGTTCTGATGCAGAGTCTTCAGCCAGAAGTATAGCTAATGTAGAACAAACAAAAAAAGTCCATTTTAGTGCAAAGTGATCATAGTATTGCTAAACTGTTATGATTAGAGTTTTGCCAGTTGTTTCAAGAATGGAGTGGTTGAAGGGAAACAAATGTTCTTGAACCTGATGGTATGGCACTTTAGGCTTGTGTACGTCCTGCCCAATGGTAGTTGCAAAAAGATGCCATGGCTCAGATAGTGGGGGTCTTTGATAATGAATGGTTGCCTTCTGAGACAGTGCCTCATGTAGATATTTTTGATAGTACAGAGGGGTGTGCCCAGGCTGTACTGGGCAGAGTCCTAAACTCTCTGCAGCTTCTTACATTCCTGTGCATTTGAATCACCATATCAGACCGTAATGCAAACTTCTACAGAGAGTCTGTAGAAGTTTGTATAAGTTTCTCAGTGACAAAAAAAAATCACTCCGTCCCAGGAATTCAGGGATCTCTCTTTCTCAGCCTGCCTTTAAACAAAGCCGAGATGCAGAAACATTGCTACTAAGCCAAAAGTTGTCACAATGCTGAATGAAAATATAGAATCATAAGCTTATAGAAGGAGATTTTCAGCTCATCATCCTTGTTCTGGGTCTTCGACTTTGGTTTTCCATTTAGTTGCAAAACTTTTGTTGTTGGCTGTAACCCTGCAAACTTTTCCCAACCAAACATTCCTCAGCTTTTTACCTGAAAGCTATTGAATCTTCCTCCACCACTCTTTCAGTCAATGTGTTCCTGCATCACAATTAGTCGCTGTACAATCTTCTTGTCTCCCATTAGGGTCTTTCATCAGCAACCGTGAGTCCTTGTTTACTGAGGCAGCTTTCTGTGCAAAGAGCTTGCCACAATCAGCTCCATCAAAGCCCTTTTTATTGCATTTCCAAGGCAAAAGAAATAATTAGATCATTTGCAGGAATTGTGAAGAACAAGTAGTAGAAAGAATAAATGGGTGCCCATATCTAGAGAAGACCAAGAGAACTCACTGAAGTGAGAGTGTAATGAGGAGAAAGGGAGTCGGGTTTGTGCTCAGGATACATGAGAGAAGCACATTGGGAGTTTAATGAACTTCCGTGGATTTTTAATGAGAAGATTTTGTGAAACTGCAAAGAGTTAAGTAAGCTACATATTAATACTCTAAACAGAATCACCGCATGCCCGAACATGCTGATACTGTAAATAATTTGCAGCATGGCAACGTAGCGGTTAGCGTAACACTTTACCGTACCAGCAACCGAACCTGCCGCTACCTGTAAGGAGTCTGTACATTCTCTGCGTGAGTTTCCTCGCACAGGTCAAAGACATATTGGCTGGACTTTATAAACTGACCTGTGATTAGGCTAGGATTAAACCTGGGAATTGCTGGGCAGCATGGTCAAAGGGCCAGAAGGGCCTATTTTGTGCTGAAACCCAATAAATAAATAAATGTTCTCATAGCAGGTGTTTACACATACCTAACAATATATATCTATACAGTGTAAACACGTGGTGCAAAACAAACTCAAACATAATACTTCCTTCAAATTACATCTACTAAATATTTACCATAGAACCATAGAACACAACAGCGCAGCAAACAGGCCAATTGGCCCTTCTAGTCTGTGCCAAAACTTTATTCCGCTAGTCCCATTGACCTGCACCCAGTCCATAACCCTCCAGACCTCTCCCATCCATGTATCTATCCAATTTATTCTTAAGACTTAAGAGTGAGCCCGCATTTACCATGTCAGATGGCAGCTCGTTCCACACTCCCACCACTCTGAGTGAAGAAGTTCCCCCAAATGTCCCCCCTACCAATGTTATCAAAAGTATAAAATTCCCTGAAACTGCTGTTTCAAGAGCAAATACAAAGTGGATGGAGATGAATGCCTTTCCTCACTGCGCAGGAAGTGGTATTCATAAACAACAGCTTGCGTACAGGAAGTAGTAAAACAAACTGCACCCTAAAGGCCACATTAGGATTGTAATCTACTAAAATTTGCCTGACATTTAACTCTTTGTCTAAGTGCCTCCAATATGGCAGTTGTATCTGATCCAGCACCTCCTTTGGTAGCACTGTTCTAGCTATCAATCTTTCATAAGCTTAACCCTCAGATTCCCTTTAAAACTCTTTCCTCTCATCTCAAACGTGTGTGTGTACCCTCTTGTTGTTGACACCCCACCATGAAGATATTGACTGTTTATCCCATCCATGTCTCTCATAATTTTATGTATTTCTACCAGGTCACTCCTTGATCTCCTTTCATCCAGAGAAAATAAGCCCAGCTTACCCATCTGTTATTTTTAGGGAAACATGGACTTGGCCTCTCTATTCTTCAAGATACCTTAGTGCCCTGCCATTGTATATGTCCTATCCCTGATGGGCTTCCCAAAATGCCTGATTTTACACTTATCAGGATTAAATTCCACCTGCTCCCACTCTGCCCAACTTTCCATCTGATCTGTATCAAAAGTCGAAGTCAAGCTTATTGTCTTATGCACAAGTTTATGTATGCACAGGTACAATGAGAAACATTCTGTGCTTTCAACTGCATCACAGGCACATCGTTTCAAATACACAAAATTCACAATTAAATTAAATATAAATTAATGATGAAAGAAAGACGACAATTAGAACAAAAGAAAACAACTGCCATTGTAGTGCAAAGGTCAAAGACTGAGGTACTCATTAGGGTTGTGCAGATTAGGTCGAAAGGCAGATAGTTGAGGGGAAGTAACTGTTCTTGAGCATGATGGTGTGGGACTTCAGGCACCTGTACCTTCAGCTAAATGGTAGCTGTGAGAGAAATGGCATGTCCTGGTGGGGATCTGATGAGAGATGTTGCCTTCTTGAGGCAGTGCCTTATGTAGGTCCTTTTGATGGTAGCAAGGGTAGTGCCCATGATGTGGTGGGCTGAGTCCGTTACACTCTGAAGCTTCTTATGAACCTGCACATTCTCACTGAGCATGATGCAATCAGTCCGGACACTTTCAACAGTAAATCTGTGGAAGATTGTTAGTATTCAGTGACAAGCCACATCTCTTTAACCTTTGAAGAAAATAAAGGCAATGATGTACCTTCCTCACTGTTGCATTCTGTGTTGGGCCCAGGACCAGTCACCCAGTACATTAACGCACAGGAGTGTAAACCGCCAGTCCTCTCCACCAGCAATCCACTAGTGTAGACCGGGGCGCATTCACCCTTTACTGAAGTCAACAATCACTCCTTTGGTTTTACTTCTGTTGAGTGAGAGGTAACTTGTCTTTCAATGTCCTGTTAGAATTTTTATGCCTTTCAATATACTGTTGCCACATAACAACAAATTTCACACCATTGGTCAGTAATAACAAACCTGACTCTGATTCTGAGTATTGCACAGGGGCGTTGGGACTGGACCCAAAAGCAAGACACAGACAATGAAGAACAGGAACAGGACAAAGTTTATCAAGAATACGAGGGAAGGTGGGAGGCGAGAATTGATCTGAGGGTAATCCAGGAGAAAGCAAAGCATAAGCGGGGAGAGGCATAGCTGGACATGGACACAGGCCCTGGACAAGACTAGGACACCGGGCCTGGGCTAGGACTAAGACTAGGAAAGTGGGACCTGGACGAGGAACTAGGAACTAGGAGCCTGGGCTGGGACTCCAAGCCAGAGACTGGACAGGGACCCAGAGCATGGGTCTTGACTCGGGCTCGGAACCCAGATCCAGGTGAGGGCTCGGGACTAGGAACAGACTAGGCACTAGATAGTACTGGGAATACGAAGCCTGCGCTGGGACTGGGCAAGGCTCTTGGACATGGCTGGGACTGGACGAGGCACTCCAGGGCAGGAACGTGGCTATTGAACTAGGTTTGGCTCGGTTCTTGGACTTGGCTTGGTTAGGCTCTTGGGTACGGAGCCAGGATTGCTCCTTGGAGCGCAGGGTGGGACCCTTTTTTGGACGCAGGGCCGGGATGACTGCCGAGTATATTTGCCGAGAGAACTGCTGAGGATTCTGATGGGGACGATCCAGCGCAGGACGAGGAATCTCCAGCACCAGGCTGGGCGAGGCACCAGAACTGAAAGAAGACACAAAGCTCAGACTTGGACAGGGCTGGAACATGGCACCAGCACCTGGGACTGGAGCACAGGGACACAGAACACAGAGCTGGGACTCCTCCTTGGGGAGGGGACTTACAGCCAGGGCTCTACAGAGTCAGTACCCCTCCTTGGGGACAGGACATACGGCCAGGACTCGTACACAGAACACAGAGTCAGGACCCCTCCTTGGGAACAGGACCTAGGGCCAGGACTCTTCTTTGACATGAACACTAAACACAGGGACACAAAGAGACAGTTCCAAACTCAACAATAGATAGTTCCTTATCTTGGCGTGGCAAGGCTCCGGTCTCACTCCAGCGGTTGAACTTGACAGCGACACAGGCGAGGACACAGGCAAGGTAGCAGGCAAAGGTAACAGATGAAGATTACAGACTAAGATTAGTGCCAAAGTAACTGTTGAGATAAACTGCCAGGGATTCAGAAGGGAGGGGAGAGGGAGTGAGAGAGAGAACAGTCCAGCAGCCAATTCTTCTTCTTCTTCTTCTTCTTCTTCTTCTTCTTCGAGTTTTTACAACAGTTGGCATCCACACTGTTGCATTACTGCCAAGCAGCCAAAGCTGAATCTAGGAGCTATTTATGTAGCCCGCCCAAAACTAGAAACAGGTGCCTCAATTAAGGCACCCAATGGAACAGGGGAAAACAGGAAAACCCAGATTAAGGAATCAACAGACCGGACTGTGAACCAAAATGCAGACTTCATGGACCGGACGATGACACTGAGCTTATTGTTGCTATACCACACAATCCAACAACCTATCTTACTCCTAAGTGCTGGCTCATGACCATCTCTCCAGCCATTGTGGTGTTGTTAGTAAATCTGTATATGGCTTTGAAGCTGTGCATAGCTACACTGTCATCTGTGTATTGAGAATGGAGCTGTAACCTTACCTCTACATCTGTCTTCTGTAACCTTAAACAATCTTCCTCATTATCCACGACATCACCGACTTTCCTATCATCCACAAACTTCCCAATCGTACATCCACATTCAAGTTATTAATATATATCATGAACAGCAGATGTCTTTGCGCTAATCCTTGTAGTACACCGCTAGTTACAGACTGCCAATCAGAAAATCATCCATCCAAGTAACACAGCCTTCTATCTCCACATCAGTTTTGGTTCTAGTCAGGGAGCTCACCTTGGATTCCATGTGCTTTTTCCTTCTGAATCAGATGAACATGAGGGATCTTGCCAAACTTCTTACTAAAATTCATGCATACATCTACAACTCTGTCTTTATCTTTATCCTTTATCCTTTGCTGCCTCCCTGAAAAATGAAATTAGTGAGAAACTACTTTCCCAATGCAAAACCATGTTGACTCCTTCTATCCAGTCCCTGCCTTTCCAAATGTACATAATTCCTGTAAACCTTCTCCAGCAATTTCCCTACGATTGATGTAAAGGCTCACAAGCTGCAGTTCGCTGGCTTATCCTTACTGCACTTATTAAATAAAAAAAACTTTGCCCATCCTTGTGTCTTTTGGTATCTTACCTGCGAATAATGAAAATACTAAAATCTCCATTAGGGTCCCAGTTATCTCCTCCCTTATTTCCCATAGCATTACAAGATGGATTTCATCTGGCCCTTGGGATTTATCTGCCCTTATGCACTCCAAGATATCTAACCCTTTGACCTACATGCATGTTCCAAACTATTAGTATAAACCTCCATGAATTTGCTACCTTCCACATCCTTCTGCTTGGTAAATACAGATGAGAAGTATTCATTTCAAACCTCACCCATATTGCCTGTCCCCCACACTTACATTGGTCGCTCAATGGGTCTGATCCTTCCCTGGCTATCCTCTTGTTCCAATTATAAATATAGGATGACTTAATATTCCTCTTAATCTTACTGCTAAGGATTTTTTGTGACCTTGTTTTACCCCATCTAATTTATTTCTTATGTACTCTCCTACAGCATCCATATTTGTCAAGGACTCACTTGATTGTAGTTGGTATTAGGATTGGAATTGGTTTATTATTGTCACATGTGCCAAGATACGGTGAAAAATTTGTCTTGCATACTGTTCATACAGATCAAATCTTTGGGATAGAACAAGATAAAACAGTGACAATGCAGAACAAAGTGCAAAGTGTATAGAGTAAAGTGCAAGATCATAACAAGGTAGATTGTAAGGTCAAGAATTCATCTTATTGTAGAAGAGTTCCATTCAAGAGTCCTATAAGAGCTGATCGAAGCTGTCCTTGAACCTGGTGATATATGCTTTCAGGCTTTTGTATCTTCTGCCAGGTGCACCACCATTCCCCCTGTCCACACCCTCCTCCCATTACACCCTTTCTGAAATCAATAACCAGCTCCTTTGATTTGCTGACATTGAGGGAGAGGTTTATGCCAGGGCGCCAGTCACTAAGCTCTCTGTATCCTTCCTGTACTCTATCTTATCATTTTCTGAGATAATGTGCAATACAATGGAATCATCCTCAAACCTGTAGGTGGAGTTAGAGCAGAATCTGGCCGTGCAGTCGTGAATGAACAGGGAGTGGAGTACGGGGCTGAGGACTCAACCTTGTGGAGCACCAGCGTTTAGAATAATCATGGTGATAACTGTCACATGCTTCCTTATTTTCATGATTAACTTTAAATTCCTCGGTGTTATCATTTCAGAGGATTGTCCTGGGCTTGTGCATAAGTGCTATTATGAAGAACGCACAGCAGTGCCTCTATTTCCTTAGAAATTTTCAAAGATTCGCCATGACATCTAAAACTCTGACAAACTTCTATAGATGTGTGGTGGAGAGTTTATTGACTGGTTGGTCTCTCAGTGGGTCCACTCCTGATATGGAACCACCAATGTCCTTGAACAGAAAATACTACAAAAAGTAGTGGATACAACCTAGTCAATCAGAGGTAAAGCCCTCTTCACCATTGAGTACATCTATATGGAGCACTGTTGCTGGAAAACAACGTCCATCGTCAGGGATTCCCACCACCCAGGACATGCTCTCTTCTCACTGCTGCTATCATGAAGAAGGTACAGGAGCCTCAGGACCCACACCACCAGGTTCAGGAACAGTTATAACCCCTCATCCATCAGGCTCTTGAACCAAATGGGATAACTTCACTCAACTTCACCTGTCCCAGCATTGAAATGTTCCCATAACTTATGGACTCACTTTCAAGGACTCTTCATCTCATGTTCTTGATATTTATTGCTTATTTATTATTATTTCTTTCTTTTGTATTTGCATAGTTTGGTGTCTTTTGCACATTAATTGTTAGTCCGTCCTGTTAGGTGTCATCTTGCATTGATTTTATTGTATTTCTTGGATTTATTCTGTATGCCCACAAGAAAATGAATCTCAGGATTGTATACAGTGATAATTATGTACTTTGATAATAAATTTACATTGAATTTTGAACTTTGATTATACCTTCAACAACCTCTGTCATTCAACATTTCCTAATCTTGCCATCTGTGCTTTCCATCATTACTGGAACATACTGGCACTGAACTCTTTTTTTGAAATTCCTGCTTGTCAGCTGCTGTTTTATTTGCAAGCATCAACTCCCAATCTACTTTCACCAGGTCCCCTGTTGTATTAGCGAGACAGTCTTCCCCAATTTTACACCTTACTCAGAGGATCAACCTTATTTCTTTCTACGTTTGTAGAACTACCTTGAAACTTACAGAATTATATTCACTGTTCCCAGAGTTTTCACCCATCAGCACTTGCACCTCAGCCTGGTTTAATTTCCAAAGATAAGGTCAAGTACAATCCTTCTCAAGAACAGGCTATCAACTATTTTACATATAAATGAATTCATTAAACAAATTCCACCCCATCTAAGACTATTGTATTAAGGCACTGCCAATCAATATTGGGAAAGTTAAGATCTGCCAGTACTTTACCACTACCATTTTATACCTTTCTGTGATTTGTTTAGAACAGAAAGGATGGGGACCAATTTGAGAACAGATAGATCATGTAAGGCAGAGAGTGAACAAAGATCTAGGTGGTAATGTTTCCAGAGTACTTTGTTTACCCCAATGAATATATATTAAGGTTAGTGATCTGTGTACAAGAATGCCAGGTCCCTCTGAGCAACAATTCATTCCAATCTCTCACTATTTAAAATGTGTTCCACCTTTTGATTTTTTTTACCAAGATGAATGACCTCACATTTTGCCATATTATATTCCGTCCATCCACTGAGCCTGTCTGCATCTTCCAAAGCTTCTCTGCAATCTCCTCACAGCTCACAATGTCACCTAGCTTGGTACCATCTGCAGACTTGGATATATATGAACTGCTGGCTCCCAGTACCAACCTCTAAATCACCTCATATATCATAGCATCTCAACCAGAATGACCCATTTATTTTCATGTGTTTGTTGTCCATTAACCAATGTTCAACCCAGCCCAGTATATTAACTACAATACTGTACACCATAATTTTGTTGGCAATCTCTTAGGTGGGACCTTTTCAAATACTTTCTAAAGTTCCAAATAAGTAATATTAATTGGTTCATCCTTATCTATTTTGCCAGTTATAACCTCAAAAAATACCAACATACTTCACTTTCATTAATCCCTGTTGACTCTGTCCAGTTCTATTATTACTTCTCAGTCTTGTTATCATGTCTAGAATAATAGATTCTTTCATTCTCTCTCCTATTAATGTTAAGCTAACTGGTCCGTATCTCCCTGTATTTTCTCTATTAGGAATTGTTCTAAAATACCTATATGATGACAGTCAGTGCATTCATCATCTCCATCACTACATCTTCCAAATGCATGTGTTTTTTATGTTCCAAGCATACCTTGGCTAAATGTTAAAGAATGAGAATATACAAATGTTTGTATAAACGTTTGTAGTTTGAAACAGATTTGAGTATCACTTTAAGGAAAGAAGAGGTAGTGAAATTGTTCAACATGTGGCTAACAGTTACAGATTGCAAATCTACGTGTTGTAGGTCAACACATCCTGGGGATTGTCTCTCCAATATCAATATTAATTTCAATGCTAATTTCTCATGGACCCTCAAGCTTTCTGGACTTGTTTGCTACAATTTCGAGGAGGCTATCTACCATGAAGATGAACTCAAAGCATTGTTTAATTTTTCAGCCATTTTTTAATTCTCCAGTATAATTCCTCCCATCTTGTTGTGTAATAATCCATATTAGGTGACTTTTTCCTTTTTACAAATCTATGGCAATATTTACTCTTTTTTGTTTCTCATGGGCCAACTCCCATATTTTACTTTCCTTTTACTTGTCAATACCTTGACTCTCCTTCATTGATGTCTGAGATTTTCTCCATTTTTAGACTCATTACACTCTTTGTTGAATTATACTCCCTTCCCTTTGATCTAACACTATCTTTGACCAGTTAGCCACACGTTGAACAATTTCATTAGTTCTTGTTTCCTTAAAGTGATACACATTTGTTTCAAACTATATTCTCATTCTTTAAACTTTAGCCAACGTATGCTTTATCTTTGCTTCAATTTAAGTCCCTGGTTTTGAGTGAGACTAAATCATCTTTAATATTTCCATTTTTAAGTAAAATTATTTCATATGCTATTTCTTCCCTATGTTCTCCTTCATTGTAGATTTATTGATGAACTCTTTCCATTGCTCAATATTAGACCTGAAAAAGTCTTTTCCAAACTTGGATCCACCACTAGCAATATAGATAATGCCTTTTTTTCTCTCTCTCTTTCCAGATTTTATTCTTCTTCTCTTCTTTACACTTCCCTAGAGAAGCCCTTCACTAGTCTTTAACATCCTCTTTCACATTACTCCATTGCCTACAGATCTTTATGCAGATGTCCCAGAAGCAACAACTGCTCCCAAGGTTACAGATGCTCCGCTGTTTCCAATATTACTGATACACATGCTGATCCTATTGTTCCAGCTGTTTCAGATGATCATGGTGCTCTTAGTGCTCCTGAGCTACTATTTTGTAGTGCCTTTGATGTTCTGAAGCCGCTGGTGTCCTATTGTTCCCAATGATCCTGGGGCTCTCGTGCTCTTAGTACACCTGATCTTCCCAGTGTTCCTGGTTCTCCTATCATTCCTGGTTCTACAAGATGTTCCTTGGCATTCCTCATACAAATGTTCTTGATGCTCCAGGGGCTCCCAGTGTTTCTGGTGAGCTACTATTCCCAATGTTTCTTGTGTTCCAGATGCTGTTACTCCTGGTTCCCCTGGTGCCTCTAACCCTGGTCCTAATTTTCTAAATGCCTCTAATACTATTGGTGTTCCAGCTGTACATGATGAGCCCAGTATTCCAGGTGATCGCAGTGAGTTCAGTGTTTCAGTTGTTCCTGGTGAATCTGCTCCAGATGTTCCCAGTAATCTAGTGTTCCAGATACATTGATCTGCTGTTGGTCACTTTGTTTGGTATCAGAGTTCTACTGATACAAGATGAAAGCATCACTCATGATAAACTGGAGCTTCAGTCTGTAGCGAGCCCTAGTCGCCCCAGAGATCTTGGGTTATGGATCGAGCAAATGTGAATACAGCTGTTTATACAGCGTGGTCATCAGTATATTCCACATCAGGCCTCTCTGTTCCTTTTACAAGTAACTTCTTGGATGCCTCTAACTTCCAAAGTCCAACTCAGTCCAAGCATTTGACCTACTAAGAGTCTGTCGAGAAGCTCCCTACATGAAGCCAAGTATCTTGCAGTGATGTGTACATTGGTTAGATTCAGGTTCCCAACTTGACCTCCATCTCCCACCCAGGTCACAATCAAACCAGTTAAAACAACCCCCTCCATCCTCACCCAAACCCTCTGCCTCCAGTGATGAGGACTTCTCAGCTCGCTCTGGACACTCTGGGTATCAGCTTTCCTGGGCTGCCTTGTTGTGGCACCCCCCCCCCCCCCATAAATGGTGCAGTTTTGATTATATTGTCTCTCCTTCTGCATGATCTGATGAATATAAATTACAATCATCAGCAAAAGAATGGTTGATTGGTCCTTACATTTGTCATGGTAACTGCGAAGGATGTCATTAATACTGAGAAGCAACAGAATGGGAGAGAGAGCACACTCTCTGGGGACCCAAGGTTAATCAAAAAAGAACTTGAAGCAAAGTCCTTGACTGCAACACCGGACATATTCCGAGGAATTAAATGGCCATGAAGTAGTTCTGAAGGTGATCATTGTCTCCCATCCTGTTGTTCCAGATTCAGCCAAGGCTCTGGCAAATGCCTTGCCAAAATATTCAAGAGTGGCTTACAAAGGTGAGAAGAATGTTAACAGTGAGCAACATTGGACCAGGTACGCCAGGCATCCTGGTCGGCAAGATCATCCACTTTATCTGTATCCTTGTGTGATGCGAAGTGTCGCCTTCCCCTTGATCGTTACCACAGCACCCCCATTTCATTGCCAGTAATATTTCGTTCACTTCGCAACTCTCAGAGTTCGTTGTCAGAATTACAGCTCAATAGATATGCAACAAGCTTTTGATGAGATTCAAATACAGCACTAACTCTCCATAATTTGCTGGTGCCTAAGGGCACTGGTCATTTTAGACTCGATATCCTTGGAAGATTAATGATATTCCGTTATTATTCTCCCCAGATATTTGAGGCTTTTCACCTCCTCCAGTAGTAATCCATCTAACTGAGAGGTTTGTGCCATCTGCCTCTATTGCAGACTCTGTTACAACATCAAAGCCATTACTAAATCATAAGCCATCAGTGATCTTTGGCTTTAAGGAAAGTCTTTCAGCAGAGAGCCAGCCTGTAATTCCCCCTGTATGGTGTATGTTAATGTGTTGTGTTGGACCACTAGTTTATGTGCTAAGTGCATGCAGCTTTAATTTATTTACTTCAAACAGATTAATAGCTAGATTAAAATAGCACAGAAATAAATTCTACCCCGATGTTTTAATTTAATCAGTGCATTGACACAGAAAATTAAAGCTCACAATCTGATATTGGTTCCATTGCCGTGTTACACAGAAAAGTGACAGGCGCCAAAAGTGCCTGAGCTTGTGACCAGTCTGGGATACCACCGCCCTGCTCGTGGACTGCTTGTCCCACTCCCATCAGGGAGGAGGCTACCTAGCATTCACGCCAGGACCACCAGACCCAAAAACAGTTACTTTCCCCGAGCAGTAAAGCTGATTGACATACTAACCCATCCCTCCACACACCCAAGCATCGCTACTTTATCAATTCCTGTCAATCACTTCTGTACAAACACTCCTGTGCCGAGTGTCACTATGGACACACAATCAATCTATGTATATAAGCCATCTTATCTATTTATGTTTATTGTATCTTTTTATTGTGTTCCTTATCTTCTTTGTGTTTCGTTTTGTTCTGCATTGAATCCAGAGTAAGAATTCTTTCATTCTCCTTTACACTTGTGTAATGGAAATGACATTAAACAATCTTGAATGATGGCTGTGGCAAACAGACCTTTAGCTTTCAAAACGTTGTAGCGGTTTTTGCCTTGTATTGAGGTTATTGATGTAACAGCAACGCTCCCAATGTTATCCTATAAGACATAAAATTTAGGAGCAAAAGTAGGCCATTCAGCCCATTAGGTCTGCTCTACCATTTAATCATGGCTGGTTTATATTCCTTCTCAACCCCATTCCCCTGTCTTTTTTCCATAATCTTTGACTCCCACACTAATCAAGAACCTTTCAGCTTCCAGTTTAAATATACCCAATGACTTGGCCTCCTTTAGCCTGAGGATGGTGAACCTGTGGACTCCTTGCATCTGTGGCGATGAGTTCCACAGGTGCAACACCCTCGGCCTAAAGCAACTCCTCCTCATCGCTGTTACATAGAAACATAGAAAATAGGTGCAGGAGTAGGCCATTCGGCCCTTCGAGCCTGCACCGCCATTTATTATGATCATGGCTGATCATCCAACTCAGAACCCTGCCCCAGCCTTCCCTCCATACCCCCTGATCCCCGTAGCCACAAGGGCCATATCTAACTCCCTCTTAAATATAGCCAATGAACTGGCCTCAACTGTTTCCTGTGGCAGAGAATTCCACAGATTCACCACTCTCTGTGTGAAGAAGTTTTTCCTAATCTCGGTCCGAAAAGGCTTCTCCTTTATCCTCAAACTGTGACCCCTCATTCTGGACTTCCCCAACATCGGGAACAATCTTCCTGCATCTAGCCTGTCCAATCCCTTTAGGATTTTATACGTTTCAATCAGATCTCCCCTCAATCTTCTAAATTCCAACGAGTACAAGCCCAGTTCATCCAGTCTTTCTTCATATGAAAGTCCTGTCATCCCAGGGATCAATCTGGTGAACCTTCTTTGTACTCCCTCTACGGCAAGGATGTCTTTCCTCAGATTAGGGGACCAAAACTGCACACAGTACTCCAGGTGTGGTCTCACCAAGGCCTTGTACAACTGCTGTAGTACCTCCCTGCTCCTGTACTCAAATCCTCTCGCTATAAATGCCAACATACCATTCGCCTTTTTCACCGCCTGCTGTACCTGCATGCCCACTTTCAATGACTGGTGTATAATGACACCCAGGTCTCGTTGCACCTCCCCTTTTCCTAATCGGCCACCATTCAGATAATAATCTGTTTTCCTATTTTTGCCACCAAAGTGGATAACTTCACATTTATCCACATTAAATTGCATCTGCCATGAATTTGCCAACTCACCCAACCTATCCAAGTCACCCTGCATCCTCTTAACATCCTCCTCACAGCTAACACTGCCGCCCAGCTTCGTGTCATCCGCAAACTTGGAGATGCTGCATTTAATTCCCTCATCTAAGTCATTAATATATATTGTAAACAACTGGGGTCCCAGCACTGAGCCTTGCGGTACCCCACTAGTCACTGCCTGCCATTCTGAAAAGGTCCCGTTTATTCCCACTCTTTGCTTCCTGTCTGCTAACCAACTCTCCACCCACACCAATACCTTACCCCCAATACCATGTGCTTTAAGTTTGCACACTAATCTCCTGTGTGGGACCTTGTCAAAAGCCTTCTGAAAATCCAAATATACCACATCCACTGGTTCTCCCCTATCCACTCTACTAGTTACATCCTCAAAAAATTCTATGAGATTCGTCAGACATGATTTTCCTTTCACAAATCCATGCTGACTTTGTCCGATCATTTCACCGCTTTCCAAATGTGCTGTTATCTCATCCTTGATAACTGACTCCAGCAGTTTCCCCACCACCGACGTTAGGCTAACCAGTCTATAATTCCCCGGTTTCTCTCTCCCTCCTTTTTTAAAAAGTGGAGTTACATTAGCCACCCTCCAATCCTCAGGAACTGGTCCAGAATCTAACGAGTTTTGAAAAATTATCACTAATGCATCCACTATTTCTTGGGCTACTTCCTTAAGCACCCTGGGATGCAGACCATCTGGCCCTGGGGATTTATCTGCCTTCAATCCCTTCAATTTACCTAACACCACTTCCCTACTAACATGTATTTCGCTCAGTTCCTCCATCTCACTGGACCCTCTGTCCCCTACTATTTCTGGAAGATTATTTATGTCCTCCTTAGTGAAGACAGAACCAAAGTAATTATTCAATTGGTCTGCCATGTCCTTGCTCCCCATAATCAATTCACCTGTTTCTGTCTGCAGGGGACCTACATTTGTCTTTACCAGTGTTTTCCTTTTCACATATCTATAAAAGCTTTTACAGTCCGTTTTTATGTTTCCTGCCAGTTTTCTCTCATAATCTTTTTTCCCCTTCCTAATTAAGCCCTTTGTCCTCCTCTGCTGAACTCTGAATTTCTCCCAGTCCTCAGGTGATCCACTTTCTCTGGCTAATTTGTATGCTTCTTCTTTGGAATTGATACTATCCCTAATTTCTCTTGTCAGCCACGGGTGCACTACCTTCCTTGATTTATTCTTTTGCCAAACTGGGATGAACAATTGTTGTAGTTCATCCATGCAACCTTTAAATGCTTGCCATTGCATATCCACCGTCAATCCTTTAAGTGTCATTTGCCAGTCTATCTTAGCTAATTCACGTCTCATACCTTCAAAGTTACCCCTCTTTCAGTTCAGAACCTTTGTTTCTGAATTAACTATGTCACTCTCCATCTTAATGAAGAATTCCACCATATTATGGTCACTCTTACCCAAGGGGCCTCTCACGACAAGGTCGCTAATTAACCCTTCCTCATTGCTCAAAACCCAGTCCAGAATAGCCTGCTCTCTAGTTGGTTCCTCGACATGTTGGTTCAAAAAACCATCCCGCATACATTCCAAGGAATCCTCTTCCTCAGCACCTTTACCAATTTGGTTCACCCAATCTACATGTAGATTGAAGTCACCCATTATAACTGCTGTTCCTTTATTGCACACATATTTATTCCTTTATTTTGAAAAATTATCACTAATGCATCCACTATTTCTTGGGCTACTTCCTTAAGCACTCTGGGATGCAGACCATCTGGCCCTGGGGATTTATCTGCCTTTAATCCCTTCAATTTACCTAACACCACTTCCCTACTAACATGTATTTCGCTCAGTTCCTCCATCTCACTGGACCCTCTGAACCCTATTGTTCTAAAGAGATGTTCTTGTAGTCTGAGGCCGTGCCCTCTGGTCCGAAGCTCCCCCACTATTGCTAACATGAACTGGATATGAGCTCTGAGTAGGCCTTTCATTCTTTGGTAGGTTTTAACAAAATCCACCTGCCTCACCTCCTTTTCCTTAACTCCAGTGACTACATACACAGAAGCATCAAACGCTCCTTATATGTTAACCCTAATGCACTCAACACAGGGCAGAGAGTTAAGTTTATGCTGGTAAACTACTCTGAGTCAATTCGATAAAAGATCTGGTGATTTCTCAGTGTACAAGGCAAATAAACTCTCTCGGGCTTCCAGCCAGGTACAGGTATCAATTATAACTGACGTTTCGATGGGGTTGTCATTTAAAATCGATACCTGTTCCCGGCTGGACGAGTTTATTCCTCTTTTTTTTAAAGTGTATCATACCAAACATTCAGCCATTCTTGTCTGGCATGTGGGTGTCAGGATTAACCAGGTCACGTTATGAATGTTCCTGACTCGAACCTTGTATTTTTTACGAGGCCGAGTGGCTAGCTCGACACTCAACCCTGCACGGATGGAAAGCCTGCTCGGGGGCGGCCCGACCTGGATTCGAACTCGGGAACCTTCACTCCAGAGTCTGGCGCTGATCTCACTGCGCCACAAGCCGGAGCCATCAGGAGTTCATTCCTGATTCACTTGATTCTCAGTTCCTTGGTTTTGTCTGAGTTACTGCGCCATCCTGATCACACTTAACAAACATGACAAATAACACAAAGACCAGTTGTATGATTTCATTCTCTCTGAATTGGCAAAGCATCACACTCCTCACCCACACCAAACCTACAACCTTACTCAACCCACACCCCTCCCACACCAGCAACCTCACTCCACCCACTATCACTCCCCCTCACCTCCCATTCCCTCTTCCTCACTCCTCCTGACCCTGCACTCCCATCACCTCTCACTCTCTTCACACTGACACCCACATATCAATCCCCCCACCCTCACTCCCCCACCCCAGTACCCTGCTACCCATTCATCATGCATGCCCTCTAAACCAACCCACATATGCTTACCCACCACCCACCAGCATACAGAAAGCACCTCCCATTAACCTACTATTAGATTATTAGATTATGAAGACACGCAGTCCTCTTTTGTTGTCATTTAGTTATGCATGCATTAACAAATGATACAATATTTCCTCCGGTGTGATATCACAAAACACAGGACAAACCAAGACTGAAAAAACTGACAAAACCACATAATTATAGCATATAGTTACAACAGTGCAACAATACCATAACTTGATGAAGAAGTCCATGAGAACAGTAAAAGTTCAAAGTCTCTCAAATGTCCCAAATCTCATGCAGATGGGAGAAGGAAGAAAAACTCTCCCTGCCATGCCCGACCACAGTCCAACTCTGAGTCATCCGAAAAATTCGAGCCTCCGAATCAGTTCTCCGACACCGAGTACTGAGCACCATCTCTGTCTGAATGATTCGACCTCATTCTCGGTCGCCAACAGCAGGCAAAGCCGAGGATTTTGAGGCCTATCCTCTGAAAGATTCCCGACCACGCAGTAACGACAGCAGTGAACGAGCGTTGCAAGACAAGCAGTCCTAAGCCACTGACCACACCAGAAAGCCAGCACCCAGTCATACCAGCATGAACCCACTAAAGCCCCCACACCAAAAGATAACTCCAACCTCCAGGACCCTGGTTCCAACCTCCACCACACCTCTGCGTTGCTGGCCTAAGGAATGACAGCAGTGAAATAGATTGCCTTTAGAATCAGCTTCAAGTCCGACCACAGGGAAAGTCAATCTGACCAGTTGCAAAGATGCTGAGTGAATTGTGCTGGTGAGGACACTGCAGAGAGGGCTCTTCATCTTCTTCTGGAAAAGTCCTGTTTGAGAGCAGGGAGTTTAACACCTCAGCTCCAACAGAACTGTGCAGCATTCCCTCTCTGCCGGAACTCATCTGCAGACAGGGCAGCACTGCCTCCATTGGGTACCCTGAGCAGAGGCCTGCATTTGATGCTGGGGCCTTTCTGCATGGAAGAAAGCAGCAAAGCAGCATCTGATGCAGTGAGGGGTAGGGAGCCAGTCGTTGTACCTTTCGGCTGATCTTTCACCGCAACACCACTCTTTTGCCCAAACCCCATCTCCTTGATTTTCAGCAATACCCTCACTTTGATTGATATGTGGGTGTCAGTGCGAGGAGAGTGAGAGATGATAGGAGTGAAGGGTCAGGAGGATTGAGGAAGAGGGAATGGGAGGTGAGGGGGAGTGATAGTGGGTGCAGTGAGGGAGGGAGGAGAAGATGGCGGCGTGATGCAGCGCACGCGGCCGTTCTGAATGAATATCGATTATGTGTAACTAGGGGGCCGTGCACAATCTGGATTTGATGGAGGCAGCCGTGAGAAGTGCAGAGGAACACCTGGAGAAACTTCTGAAATGCCTGCTTCGCTGCCGCTGCTACTGTGCGATCGAGAATCTCTGGAGACGAAGGCCCCAAATCCTCGGCTTTGCCTATCGCCTGTTGCTGGGGCCAGGGTCGAAGCGCTCGGCAGAAATGGTGCTCGGTGCTCGGTGTTGAAGAGGTGGTCGGAGGCTCGGAGTTTTCGTACGGACTAGGAGTCGGACTGTGTTCGGATGCTTCCAAGGTGCTGCATTGGCAAGTTGGCGGCGCTGGAGGTTTACCGTCTGCATGAGACGATGGGACTTTCGAGAGACTTTCAGACTTTTACTGTGCCATGGTCTGTTCTTATCAAATTACAGTATTGCTTTGCACTGCTGTAACTATATGTGATAATTATGTGGTTTTTGTTCGTTTTTAAGTCGGTTTGTCATGTGTTTCTGTGATATCATTCTGGAGAAACATTGTATCATTTCTGAATGCATGCATTACTAAATGACAATAAAAGGGGACTGCGTGTCATAATCATAACCATAATCATAATACCCACGAACCAGTTGATCCTGTTGTTGCATATTCCCAGCAAATGATTCCCCACAGCCGTGCTGGGTGGGGAATTCCAGAGATTGTCCAGTCCCGGGGTGAGGAGTACAGAAAAACAATCCCAAACAGACCTACAAGTGGGGGAGCATCACAGAAGCAGGTTGCAGCCTTGCCTCGGAGTATGGTAACCCTCTCCACAGGTCAGCATGTCCCACCGCAGGACTGAATGGGTAACTCTGCTAGGATGGGCAGTGTGAGGACTATGCTTGTCCATGTGTGCGACAGAGTGCTGGTATCCAACATTGCTTATTCCTTTTCTAATTCTCTGCAGTAATGGGACAGCCTGCGCCTGGCACAGATCTCCTCCCACTTCCCTTCACCTTAACCTGCCATTCTTTTCTTTTTCTACAGACTCTAAATGCGATGGACCTTGCGTCAGTTTGTGTATAGTTACAAGCTGGACTTTAAATACACGGTCTGCTTGCTGGCGATGTCTGAGTGAGCCCTGCGGAACCTGTGGGACTTGATGTGGCGTGGGGAGATCCAGCAGGTCCACCAGGACCAGGCACTGACGGCTCTCATCTGCAGGCTCACTCAACCCCTACTTTGTAATGCTGTCGCCGGGTGAGGAGACCCCATCTGATGCCCCTCCCTGGGCAGATCAACCTCTCACCCAGTGAACTGATTAAACGCGGTGATCACGCTGGAAGGTCAAACCCCACTGCGACGGGCTGGCAGCAGAACTATGGGTCAGTGCAAAGCTCTGGCACCCAGAACACACAGTCATCAACCATCCTAAACGTAATGAAAGTCAGCACTTGATGCAATGGGCAAGCCTGTGTTTGCAAATGGCTATCCTCTAAACTTTCTTGGGAATGCATCCATTTTTCTCTTAGGGGATCCCTGCAGTGTGCCCCAACAAATTCAGTTCACTCCGTGGGACTGGCTGACATTGGGCACATCAAAGACCACAGCCACTGCGATAGCAGCCGGGGCACTGGATCCCAGAGCCAGTCGCTATCTCTTCTTGCCATGTGATTGCCATCACCCCTTCCACCCCCACCAATTTGTGAAGAATGTCCAGGGATGACCACTCTAAGAGAGAGAAACAAAAAGCCCAGGAAAGCCCCAGTCCAGCTAATTCCATTCCCAGCAGTCTCCTGCTCTTCAGCTAATTGATAGTTTCCAACAGTTCTTCAAGCCAGACTCACTCAGTGGAAACCTGCTCGCTGTTATTCAGGCCTTGAGCTTCAGAAGAAGCACAGGCTTTGGAAATGACCATACCATCTCAGCCAGGTACTGAGAGAAGGGTGCCTCCAAGGTCAGCAAATATAATCCACCATTGGGACCGAATCTCTGGAATCAGTGGAACCCTCACAAGACAGGATCAGTCTGGAGCAACAGCCAGGGGTTTTCAGAGAGCAGATGCAGGGCATCACTACAGGAGCTTGTGTGGACAGTGTCCTTGGCCTCACCATCTTCACCAGTGACCTTACTTCCACCAGAGGATCAGGTAGGAGACTGTTTTCTTTTCCAAGACACCCTCCTCCTCCTCCTCCTCCTCCTGGGTAAGGAAGCAGCTCACTCCATCCTATGCAGATTGAGACAGCATCCTGACTCACCACCATGTCATCATGAACATGAGAAACCCTCAGCACCTCTGCAGTGGCATCACCGTTGGCTGCCACCTTACCGGCAGTGCTCCAGAGGGAAACAGCCTCTGTAAGTTAGCCCCCCTCCCCCCCCACCCCCGCAGTCCTCTGTATTATTCAACCACAGAGCCAGCAAAATTGATCGTATCAGCTTGTGATTGTTGCAACACCTCAGTGATCCAACCCTGTACCACGTCTACTCAAGCCAAGCAGAGGACAGTTCACATCCTGTGCTCTGAAAGTTCACGATTCAGCTCAGGTCAGAATGAATAGTGGCCAGTCCTCTGGAACAGTACAGGCACACCCATCCTTGAAACTTACGAACAGTAACATTATGGGGCCTCCACTGGGATTCTGAATTTTACTGAATATTTAACGGTTCAGTTAGTAGTGATTTCCGAACGTAGAAGAAAATCCTTTTGCTCCACAATGTCAATTAATTGCATTTAGATTGAGTTCAGCTTAATTTCCATTACATCAATATTTTCTGGATTTATTAGAACAAACAAGAGAGGAAAGGAGCCATGATCACAGAGAACAGCAAATAAGAAACAAACTGTGAGCTAAGAGGAAAATTCAGCTCATTAAAAGAAATCACTTGTTATATTTCTTCATTTATCCTTTCGCTTGGAATGGTGTGGATGTTTAACAGAAGCTGAATTCATGCTTCAGAACTTCATGTGTTTGAGATCAGTAAGTGCAGAGAAACTCCAGATCAGTGTGAAACCTGCCCTCCAGCATCAAATATAAATGACAAGGAAATAGTAATTTTAAATTAAACTTCATTCGGAAATACTTTGCTTCTTTTAAATAATCCATGAGGTTGGTTGCTGAGTGAAATGTGGTTTGGAATGTGGAACAGGGCCGCCATTCGAACTCTCTCTCTCACACCACCCCTTTTCCCCTTTCATCAAGACCGAAAAGGCTGGAAGCAGATCACCCTGAACCATCAACTCTGTTTTCCCCTCTCCACAGACGCTGCCCAACCTGCTGGGTACTTCCAGAAATTGTTTTTCCAGATTCTCAGCAGCTTCACTTTTGCTTTTTATTGTTCAGCTTTTAAATTGTGTTCCACCAAAGTGTTGGTGTGTCCATACCACAGGGTATCTGCATCCCAGCTCGTAGAGGCAGCTAGTGGCTGAGGGTTTGTTCAGGTCCCTGCGGGTGAAACTTTGGAGGAGTGTAGATTGTATAGGCTGCTGAACAAACATCTTCCCTGATTCTTCATCCCCTGAAGAACACCCAAAACCATCCCCTTCAAAGGAGAGTGTTGATATGCCTCCTAACTGCCGGTAGTGGTTAGCTGGTTATAGCATTATTTAGCTGTATTGAGGAATGTGGAGGAATACAGGCCCTGCCCAGTCACATTAAAAACATCACCTTCTTCATTCATTAGTAAGTTAGCAGATGACTTGGAAGTTGGTGGTACTGTGGACAGCACAGAAGGTTGTCATCGGTTGATTGCTCTGCCTCCTAGATAGGATAGAACACAGAGCTGGGCTGAGAAGTGACAGATGGAGTTCAAGCTGAAGACGTTTGATGTGATACCCTGGAAGGTCAATCTTGAAAACAGAATACAGGAATAATGGCAAGATACTTAGCAGTGTGGAGAAACAGAGGACCTTGGGGTTCTTGTTCATAGGTCCCTCAAAGTTGGAGTGATGGTCTTCATTAGTCAAAGAATGAGGTCAAGAGTCATGAGGCAGGTAAGTCACTGGGACCAGATGGACTACAACCCAGGGTTCTGAGAGAGGTAACAGAGAGGGAAGGGTAGGTTAAAAGATTGGCACAATGTCATGGGCCAAAAGACCTATACTGTGCCATACTGTGTTCTATGTCCTATGGGGAAGCAGGGCTGGGAGGAGAGGCCTTGGGTGCTATCCAGTTTCATCTTGGATCCATTACTCATCGAGGAGTTCCACTTGACACAACTGGGTCGTCGGGTTCCAGCTGTCGGAGGTTGGGGTCCTGTCATGCTTGCATAGGCAAGTACCACCCAGTCTGCACCCAGCTAACAGGAGTCACCTGCCACTCATCACCTGCAGCCTATTTAAACCCAGCTCTCATCCACAGACCTTTGTTCACCCTTCAAACTGCTCAGCCTCAACCAGTTGCTCCTAGCCTTCAGTTACCTGTTGCCTTGTCATCATCAGTATCTGTTTTCACTTGTTTTGTGGCCCCGTGTGGCAGGTTATTATTAAAGTTGTCGCTCACTGCTAAGTCGCCTCTGCTGCTCTGAGTTTGGGTCAAGCCTCCTCCCCATGTCCTGACACCTGATGTTTGTATCTGTTCAAAACAGGAATTCAACAAACAGCACAATAGAGGTAAGCTACTCAGCCCCTCGGTCCTGTTCCGTAACTGACCTATGCAGCTTTCAACTTCTCCTCTGAGTCAGTTCTGTGTAACCCTGAATTCATCGATCTTCAACGTATTTATTTATATCGACCTAAAGTATTTCCAAAGGTCTGGCTTCCACTACACTGTGAGGGCAGAGAATTCCACACGTTCACTAGCCAGAAGGAATTTCTATGCACCTCAGTTGTAATATTTCTTATTGTAACTTACAGTTTTTTACGTACTACTCTGTGCTGCTGCCACAAAACAACAAATTTCATGACATACTGTGTGTCAGCGATAACAAACTTAAGTCTGATTCTGATTACTATAGCTCTGCAGTTAAAATCTCCTAACTTTGCACTTTTAATTTGTAGTGATATATTGTGGTTAACTGGAAGACTCCATCTCCCAACTAACCCGAGAACTGGCTGGAGCTGATTAATCATGAGACTCTGCTGTTACCTGTAAATGTAAGTCTGATCTATGGCAACAAGCACAGTGCCCTTTGGGGGGAAGTGTTCATGGAGTTTGGTGAAGCAAGGTCACTAAGTTGATTCAATGAGTGTTCGCAGGGCTGGTGAACCCATGGCATGTGTGTCCAAGATGGCACCCGAAAAAACTCTGTTGGCGCATATTGCTGCCCCAGGTTCTTTAAACCCCATCCATAACAAAAAAAAGAAACAATGAATATCTTTACTGCCAAATGAAACAAACCAGTGAACGTTTTTATTTATAATTCGAGAGCAGTGAGATGTTTTCACAGACAATGTCTCACACCAGCCTGGTGCCAGCTAAACAGTTGTAAGAACATGTGACATTGGCTAATACGTTTGAAATCCTCGCAGACTTGGTGCATTTGGCCAGTTGGCATCGGTATGGTTTGCTTTTATTTTTTTCTTCTATTGTTTGTGAGTGAACACAGAATAGTCAGTGATAATAACGGTAAATACTGTACATAGTTTAGTGTCTCTTTGACTACAGTATTTATTTTCAACTCTCCGTAAAATATTAATAATATTAATAATTTTGAACAAATTTTCTAAAATGCTTCAGTTATTTCAATGTCTCTGTTATTCTTTAATTAATAATAGAACAATGAATACATGTAAATAAGCAACATAACTCATCTTTTGTCCTTAAATATTTAGTAATTATTGTGACAAATTCATTAATCAATGGTAATCCCTGCCCAAAATTACCATGGCATGCAGGAGGAATTTTCAGATTATCGTCAGTTTGGGTGCATACTCTTAAAATGTTTCACCACCCCTGTTTTAAGAGACTCCTGGACAGGTACATGGAGCTTAGAAAAATAGAGTGCTACGGGTAACCCTAGGTAATTTCTAAGGTAAGGACATGTTCGGCACAGCTTTGTGGGTCGAAAGGCCTGTATTGTGCTGTAGGTTTTCTATGGTCTATGTTCTAAAAGTAATAATCTCCAGAGATACAAGAGAAGTAACGGAAAACAAGCTACCGTCTACTCTCAGGCAGGATGCACAGAAGCCCGAAGTCCTACACCACCAGGTTCAGAAACAATTAGCTTCTGCAACCATGAGATCCTTGAACCAACCTGCACAACCCTAAACCTACGTCAGCAACAGAACACCAGCGGTCACCTATTGCACTACCGTGATCCTGTCTCTCTATTGGCTAATGTCTCAGTTTGCAGTCTGCTTTTCTCTTCTGTGTCTTGTATTATTTATGGTTTGTGTGTTGTCTGAACCTATGTGTCTGTAAAACCTCTGCAAGTAAGATTTTATCGTGCTTGTACTTATGCATTTGACAATAAACTCGATTTGACTTGACTTCATACAAAGAACAGAAGCGCTGATGCCAGGAGTTGCTAACCTATCCCTTTGAGCCTACCCCATCGTTCAGTACCGTCTGGCTGATCAGCCCCAGTCCCAACATCACTGTGCCTGATCTCCAGAGTCCTCACTGAAATACCTTTAGTTATCCAGCCTCAACAACCTCCCAGGGAGGAGATCCCAAAGATTCATCACCCTCTGTGAGAAATTCCTCCGCACCTCAATGTAAAGTAACTGGCCCATTATCTCGTAAATACACCCCCACTTTTCATACTCTCCTACTCATAGAAACTTCTCAATCTCTGCTCTATCAAACCCCTTAGGACTTTTATATTTTGATAAATTCATTCCTCATTCTTCTAAACCCAAAAGAATATAGATTAATTCCTGTAGCCAATAGTGATAAAATAATCACCTTTCACTAATGCATACAAGAGTTAATCTACAGTATATTGGACTACCTCCATTGGCTGGGTGAATCTCTGCTGGACTAACTCCAACCCTGCTTCAGAACTCACCACCTCCCTCTACTGCATGCACCTTCACTTCCTGACCAACAGGCCGCAATCAGTAAGGATAGGCAGCAGCCCCTCCATCACCAATGTCCTCAACACTGGCGCCCCCCAAAGCAACATTCAGCCCCTCAGTCTGCGCCCTATTCACTCATGACTGTGTGACCAGATTCTGTTCTTAATCTATTTGCAACTTTGTAGATGACAACCACCATAGTAGGCTGAATCTCAAGTATTGACAAGTTGAAGTGCAAAAAAAGGGATAGAGAGCCCAGTGAAAAGGTGTCAAGACAATAATCTCTCCCTCAAAAGAGCTCACCATTGACTACAGGTAGCAGGGTGGAATACACTCCCCTAATATAATTAGTTTGTGATAATTAAGCTTCTTGCACCAATCCATTGACTTGTCTGTGTTTGACAAGGCCTTGGCACCTCACCTGGTTTGTGAGGTCTCAGGCTCCAACCTGTCTGTGATTTGTTTCTTGTTGGTTTTGGGACCTTTCTTTTCACGTTATATGTCAATAATCTAGATCCCTCCTGCCCCAGTCATTTTCTCTTCTCCCCCCTTCTTCTGAGCTGAAGTTTCAAAAGCATGAAGCATACATCAGATTCAAGAACAACTTCTACCCCACTGTTATCAGACTCTCGGATGGACCTCTAGTACGATGAAGATGAGCTCTTGATCTCCCAGTCTATCTTGTCTGGGCCCTTGTACTTTACTTACCTACCTGCACTGCACGATCTCTGTAGTGTAACACCGTATTCTGCATTCTGATATCAATTCATCTTAAAGAGGAGGTGCCTCAGGAAGGAAGCATCCATTCCTCACCCATCAGAACATGCTCCCTTCTCATTACTACCACTGAGGAGGAAGAAGGAGCCCGAAGACCCATCCTCAATTCAGGAAAAGCTTCTTCCCTGTCATCATCAGATTTCTGAATGGTCCATGAATGCATGAACACTACCTTGTTATTCCTTCCTTATGCACTTTTTATTTTGTAATTTGTAGTATTATGATGTTTTTGCACTGTACTGTTGTCATAATACAACAGATTTCACGACATAGTGATAATAAATCTGATTCCACCTGTCCTCTTGTACTACCTCAGTGAACTTGTGCATTCAATGATATGTCTGGATAGCACGCAAAAAAAAGCTTTTCACTGCATCATGGTACATGTGTGACAACAATAAACCAATTACCGTCAAATAAGAAAACAAAACTGCATATGGAACTGTTCGTGTGGCCTCACCAACACCAGTTGTTAGAATACTTCTCCGTTTCCACACATGACTGCAGTAGAAACATTGCCTAGTTAGGAGAATAGGTGAGGACTGACTGTTGGAACAGATTGATGAAATATATGAGGCCATTGGCTTTGGCAGGGAAAATGGAAAGCCAGAGAATTGAGGAAGGAAAACTGTAAGTTGCAGGAAGATTTAAGAATGAGTAGATGCATCTTACTCCAGTAATACAAGTGAGGTTGCACCCACAGTATTTATTCTTCCTGAGGAAGAATCTCATTCTATCTGAAATATTTCTTTTGTCTTATTCATCGCTTTCCTACCCTGCAACTTAAACCTAACTTGTTTAGTTTCTTTGCCAACTCTGACAAAGAATCTTCAACCTATAACATTATTTCTGCACCTTTGACACTTTTTAATTCCTGGAAATCAAAACTGTTGCGTGAGGAGAGTCTGAAAAGTTGAAGAGAGCAGATATATCCCATCAGGAGCTGAGGCCAGAATGGATCAGCCATGATCACACTGAGTAGCGGGGCAGGCTTGAGGGGTCCGGTGACCTTCTCCTCCTCCTGTTTCTTCTGACTTTGTAAAGTTCTGAGGAACGAGATGAGATCCCTTTGAAACTTTTGTGGCTGAACAGACTGGAGGTGGCATCTAGAACCAGAAAATTGATTCAGAATAAGAGATCATTCATTCAGGAATGAGATATAAAGAAATTCCAAACTTCAGAATTCAATATCTAACAGCACTATCAAGTTTTGGGCACAGAGTATATTCAGGATAGAGAAGGGCAGATTTTTTAGATATTAAGGGTTTAGAGCAGGGAGGTGCTGCTGAGGTGATAATCGACCAAGATCTCATTGAATGGCAGAGGAGGCAAGAGGGGCTGAAAGCCTTCTTGCTTCTGTTTATTACTCTCCTCTGATCTTAATGGGATCTGAAGCCTGCAGGTTTACTCACCACACAATCTTTTCCTTTTCCCAGGGGACTGGTAGCTACAGATAATCGTAGTTGAGATCAAGGCTGGAAATTACTTGAGAATTTTACTCTTTGGGAGGATCACTGTATTTCCAAGTCTTGTTTAAAAACTAATCACAAAGTATGACCACTTCAGATGTGAGGCTTTTCACTTAACATCTGCTGTGTGGCAAAATGCATGTCTGATGTTCCCATTTCACAGGGGCTGAACTACTGAAATATCTTCCTTTCGCATCTGGTAGCTTCTGCTGAAATGCAGAGTAATTGGGTCTTTCTGCACAGAAACAGGCCTTTTGGGTCACCATGTCCATGTCAGCCATCGAAAATCTATCTGTACTAATCTCATAAGACCATAAGACCAGGAGCATAATGAGGCCAATTGGCCCATCAAGTCTGCCCCACCATTCAATCCTGGCTGATTTATTTTCTCCACTCACCATTGCTCTGACAGTGCGGTATTCCCTCGGCTCTCCCTCCTCACTACCCCTCCCGGTGATGGATGCTCAAGGGGGTTCAAGCTTGTGTTACCTCTGTCACTTGGACCCATAGTCTACGTTTTGGTACTTCAAGTGCTCTTTTTAATCTTGGAACACTGTTGCAGTGCAGGAGGAAGCCACTCAGCCCATTGTGTTTCTGCTGGCTTTTCACCAGGGTTACTTACTCATTCCACATCACCCACAACGGTCTTACACATTTTCACTTACAGTATTTATTCAGTTCCCTCCGAGAAGCTCCATTGGAACCTGCCTCCACCACACATGCGGTGGTGCACTCCAGCTGCCAGCCACACACTGCACAACAACCCTTCCCCTCATGTCACTATCAATCCTCTTTCCCTTGTTTTGTACCATGACCTCTCAACTTTGACCCCTCCACCAACAGGAACAGTCATCCACCATCCACCCTTTCATCGTTTCCTTTACTTTCATCAGATCTTCCACTGGCTTTCTCTTCCATAAGGAAAACAATCCCAGCCTCTCCCTATGAGTGCTGACCCAGGAACTGTCCTCTCGATCCTCTCTGATGCCTTCACATCTTTCCTATAACAAAGTGACCAGAATTTTATGAAGGTTCAGATGAGATTTTTTTTTACTTTAACAATGTTCTAACAACAGTTTTACACCTTGCCTTCATCAGTAATGCCCCATATACCCGACCCTCACCTTGTTTACCTGTGTCACTGATAAGCTACACACATCAAAGTTGCTGGTAAACGCAGCAGGCCAGGCAGCATCTCTAGCAAGAGGTACAGTCGACGTTTCGGGCCGAGAGCCTTAGTCAGGACTAACTGAAGGAAGAGCTAGTAAGAGATTTGAAAGTGTGAGGGGGAGGGGGAGATCCAAAATGATAGGAGAAGACAGGAGGGGGAGGGATGGAGCCAAGAGCTGGACAGGTGATAGGCAAAGGGGATATGAGAGGATCATGGGACAGGAGGCCCAGGGAGAAAGAAAAGGGGGAGGGGGGCAAAACCAGAGAATGGACAAGGGGTAGTGAGGGGGGAATATTATATTCCCCTTGAAATAAATGCCAACATTACATTGGCCTTCTTTACCACAAACTCAACCTGCAAATTAACCTTCTAGGGGTCTTGGGCAAGGACTCCTAAGTCCCTCTGCACCTTTGATGTTTGAGACTCCTCCCATTTAGATAATAGTCTGCACTATTGTTCCTTTTACCAAAATGCATTTTCATACATCTCCCAGCACTGTATTCCATCTGCCACATTTTTTTATCCATTCTTCCAATTTGTCTAAGTCCTGTTGCAATCAAATTGCATCCTCAGCACCACCTATCCCTTCACTTGCCTTCGTATCATCCGCAGACTTTGCCACAAAGACATACGTTCTATTATATAAATCACTGACAAACAAATTGAAAAGTAATGGTCCCAATATTGACCCCCTGAGGAACGCCACTAGTCACCGGCAGCCAACCAGAAAAGGCCCCCTTTGCCCCCATTGCCTGCTGCTTGTTAGCCGTTCTGCTATCCATGCCAGTATCTTTCCTGCAACACCATAGGATTTTATCTTGTTAAGCAGCCTCACGTATGGCTCCTTATCAAATGTCTTCTGAAAACCCAAGTAAATGACATCCACTGGCTCTCCTTTGTCTACCCTGCTTGTTACTTCCTTGGAGAACTCTAACAGATTTGTCAGGCAAGATTTCCCTTTTCAGAAAACAAGCTGACTTTGACTTATTTTATCATTAGTCTCCAAGTACTCAGAAAGTTCATCCTTAATATAGATTCCAACACTTTCCCAACCACTGAGGTTAGACTAACTGGCCTACAATTTCCTTTTTTTTTGCCTTCTTCCCTTCTTAATGTAAGGGATTAGTAAGGGCATCAAAGATTATGGGGAAAAGGCACGTCTATTGTCCTCGCAGTGTATATATACAAATATATGCAGTGAGTTAAACACTTCCCAAAAATCACCCAAGATGGAATTAATGGTTTTTAATGTGATCTTAGTTGTGAAACTGCAGAAAGTTAAGTAAAATACATAATAAATTGGAGACAGAATCGTTGTGTGCCTGAATACACTAATACTATTAATTATTCTCATGGTGCCAACTAAGGTAAAACATAGTCAAGCTTGCGGACAGCTCCACTGCCGGAGGCCAAATCAAAGTTGGTGAGGAATCAGCATATAGGAGGGAGATTAAAAATCTGGCTGAGCGGTGCCATAACAACAAACTGTTACTCGGTATCGGCAAAACCAAGGAGCAGGTTATCGACTTCAGGAGGAGGAAACCAGAGGCCCATGAATCAGTCCTCATCTGAAGATCAGAGGTGGAGAGGGTCAGCAACTTCAATTTCCTCAGTGTTATTATTTTGGAGGATCTGCCCTGAGTCCAGCAAGCAAGTGCAATTATAAAGAAAGCATAGCAGCACCTCTGCTTCCTTAGTCTGCAAAGATTTGGCATGACATCTAAAACTTTGACAAACTTCTATAGATGTGCAGTGGAGAGTATGTTGACTGGCTGCATCACAGCCTGGTATGGAAACACCAATGCCCTTGAATGAAAAAGCCTCCAAAAAGTAGTAGCTACCGCCCAGTCCATCGTGGGTAAAGTCCACCCAACCATCGAGCACATCTACATGAAACGCTGTCACGGGAAAGCAGCATCCGTCATCAGGGACCCGCACACACAGGACAAGTCCAGAAGTCCGAGGTGCAAAAGGACCTGAGTGTCCTTGTGCAGGATTCCCTGAAGGTTCATTTGCAGGCTGAATCAGTGTGGAGGAAGGCAAATGCAATGTTAGCATTCATTTCGAGAAGACTGGAATATCAAAGCAAGGATGTGATGCTGAGGTTTTATAAGGCACTAGTGAGGTTACTCTTGGAGAACTGAGAGCAGCTTTGGGCCCTTTTTCTAAGAAAGGATGTGCTGACATTGGAAAGGGTTCAAAGAAGGTTCACAAAAATTATTCCAGGATTGAAAGGTTTATCATATGAGGGGCGTTTTATGGCACTGGGTCTGTACCCTCTGGAATTTAGAAGAACAAGGGGGGATTTCATTGAAATCTATAAAATTTGAAAGACCCAGATGGAGTGGACATGGAGAGGATACTTCCTGTGGTAGGCTGGCTACAACCAGAAGGCACAGCCTCAGAATAGAGGGACATCCATTTAGAATGAACATGAGGAGGAATTTCTTTAGTCAGAGGGTGGTGAATCTGTGGAATTTATTGCCATATGCGTCTGTGGAGGCCAGGTTATTGGGTGTCTTTAAAGTGAAGGTTGATTGGTGAAAGATTGCGGGGAGAAGGCAGGAGAATAGGTTTGGGAGGAAAATGTATCAGCCATGAAATGGTGGAGCAGACTCAATGGGCCAAATGGCCTAATTCTCCTCCTATTTCTTGTAGTCTTATGGTCTTATACTGCTGTTTCAAGGGCAAATAAAGAGAGAATGGAGATAAATATCTTTCCACCATGTGCTTCAAAATGAAATCCAAGTTTTCTACACGGGAAACAATATGAGGGTTGAGAGGGATAATAAGTCAGCCATGATGGAATGATGGTGTGGACTCGATGGGCAGAATGACCTAATTATGCTCCTTTGCCCTATGGTCTTATGGGTACCCCTTCAATTAATCAGAGACCTGTATGGTCTTATGGGCACCTCTGGCATTAATCAGAGACCTTTATGGTCTTATGGTTACCTCTGGCATTAATCAGAGACCTTTATGGTCTTATGGTTACCTCTGCAATTAGTCAGAGATCTGTATGGTCTTATGGTTACCTCTGCAATTAATCAGAGACCTTTATGGTCTTATGGTTACCTCTGGCATTAATCAGAGACCTTCATGGTCTTATGGTTACCTCTGCAATTAATCAGAGACCTTTATGGTCTTATGGTTACCTCTGGCATTAATCAGAGACCTTTATGGTCTTATGGTTACCTCTGGCATTAATCAGAGACCTTTATGGTCTTATGGGCACCTCTGGCATTAATCAGAGACCTTTTTGAATTGGCCCTGTCACCAGTCACCCACCCACTGAACAACTCAGTACAATACCAATCGTTTGTCTTGCCTGAATTTAAGTTGCAGTTACAAAATTTGCTTTGGCCTAATATCTGACACCAATCTGATCAGTTCCCAAAGATGTACTTATAAATATATCTTTACATTTAAGATGATATAGTTTATTTTCAAATATGAAGTAACACAATCAGAAGATGCCCTTATTTTCATTCAGGGTACCAAACGTTGCAGTACATTGACATGTTATAAGAGCAGGTCATTCTGAAACAAGCCATCAGTGAGCTGGTTGAGAGGGTGTTACACAGAGCCCTCAGTGTACAGTGTTTCTGCACACAGTAAGATCTTTACATTCATTGTACTATCAATTCATGCATTCTCGAATATTGCATGTATGCACTGTGAAATATAAATTTATCTTTCCCCAAAAGATAAAGTTAGAGGATGCAGATTTAGGGTAACGGGTAAGAGATGTAAAGGGAATAAGAGAGGGACCTTTCTCATCCCGAGTGATGAATACCTGGGATACATTGCCTGAGAGCGTTGGATGCAAAGGTACTGACAGTATTTACGAAGTGTCCAGATGAGCATTTGAATCACAGAGGGTTACAAGTGCTGGGACAAGAGACTAACAGGGATGAGTTCCCACATAATGGGCCGAATGGCCTGATTCCGTACTGTGATTGCGCTCATGTTTCCTCTTGAAACAGTGCATATATGAGTGCTGACAGAGTGGAGAGGGATGATAGCTGGTACAAAGAGGAGGGGGGAGAGATGAGACAGGGGTCAGTAGGCGATTGGTGGATCGGGGGGGTAAAGCATGTAGATGGAGGCAGGTGAGGGGAGGGGAGGAGGAGACAGAGGCTGGGAGTGATGATGAACAAAGCGGATGAGTTTAGAGCATTGATCAGAACTTGGAGCTATGATGTTGTGGCCATTACAGAGACCTGGATGGCTCAGGGGCAGGATTGGCTACCTCGAGTGCCAGGATTTAGATGTTTCAGAAAGGACAGGGAGGGAGGCAAAAGAGATGGGGGCGTGGTACTATTGATCAGAGATAGTGTCAGGGCTGCAGAAAAGGAGGAAGTTATGGAGGGGTTGTCTACGGAGTCTCTGTGGGTGAAAGTTAGGAACAAGAAAAGGGTCAATAACTCTACTGGGTGTTTTTTATAGACCACCCAATAGTAACAGAGACATCAAGGAGCAGACAGGGAGACAGATTCTGAAAAGATGCAATAATAGCAGGGTTTTCATGGTGGGAAATTTTAATTTTCCCAATATTGATTGGCATCTCCCTAGAGCAAGGGGTTTAGATGGGGTGGAGTTTGTTAGGTATGTTCAGGAAAGTTTCTTGACACAATATGTAGACAAGCCTACAAGAGGAGAGGCTGTACCTGATCTGGTATTGGGAAATGAACCTGGTCGGGTGTCAGGTCTCTTAGTGGGAGAACATTTTGGAGATAGTGATCACAATTCTATCTCCTTTACCATAGCATTGGAGAGGGATAGGAACAGACAAGTTAGGAAAGCACTTAATTGGAGTAAAGGGAAATATGAAACTATCAGGCAGAAACTTGGAAGCATACATTGGGAACAGATGTTCTCAGGGAAATGTAGGGCAGAAATATGGCAAATGTTCAGGGGATATTTGCATGGCATTCTGCACAGGTATTTCCAATGAGACAGGGAAAGGATAGTAGGGTACAGGAACCATGGTGTACAAAGGTTGTGGAAAATCTAGACAAGAAGAAAAGAAAAGCTTATGAAAGGTTCAAAAAACTAGGTAATGACAGAGTTCTAGAAAATTATAAGGCTAGCAGGAAGAATGACTAAGGAGAGCCAGAAGGGGCCATGACAAGGCCTTGGTGGACAGGATTAAGGAAAACCCCAAGGCATTCTACAAGTATGTGAAGAGCAAGAGGATAAGACATGACAGAATAGGACCAATCGAGTGTGACAGTGGAAAAGTGTTTATGGAACTGGAGGAGCTAGCAAAGGTACTTAATGAATACTTTGCTTCAGTATTCACTACGGAAAAGGACCTTGGCGATTGCAGGGATGACACAGTGGACTGAAAAGCTTGAGCATATAGACATTAAGAAAGAGGATGTACACGAGCTTTTGGAAAGCATCAAGTTAGGTATGTCATGGGGTCCGGATGAGATGTACCCCAGGCTACTGTGGGAGGCAAGGGAGGAGATTGCTGAGCCTCTGGCAATGATCTTTGCATCATCAATGGGGACGGGAGAGGTTCCGGAGGATTAGAGGGTTGCAGATGTTGTTCCCTTATTCAAGAAAGGGAGCAGAGATAGCCCAGGAAAGCATAGACCAGTGAGTCTTATTTCAGTGGTTGGTAAGTTGATGGAGAAGATCCTGAGAGGCAGGATTTATGAATATTTGGAGAGGCATAATATGATTAAGAATAGTCAGCATGGCTTTGTCAAAGGCAGGTCATGCCTTATGAGCCTGATTGAATTTTTTGAGGATGTGACTAAACACACCGATGAAGGTAGAGCAGTAGATGTAGTGTATATGGATTTCAGCAAGGCATTTGATAAGGTACCCATGCAAGGCTTATTGAGAAAGTACGGAGCCATGGGATCCAAGGGGCCCTTGCTTTGTGGATCCAGAATTAGCTTGCTCACAGAAGGCAAAGAGTGGTTGTAGATGGGTCATATTCTGCATGGAGACTGGTGACCTGTGATGTGCCTCAGGGATCTACTCTAGGACCTCTTCTCTTCATGATTTTTATAAATGACCTGGATGAGGAAGTGAAGGTATGGGTTAGTAAATTTGCTAGTGACACGAAGTTTAGAGGTGTTGTGGATAGTGTGGAGGGCTGTCAGAGGTTACAGTGGGACATCCATAGGATGCAAAACAGGACTGAGAAGTGGCAGATGGAGTTCAGCCCAGATAAGTGTGAGGTGATTCATTTTGGTAAGTCAAATATAATGGCAGAATATAGTATTAATAGTAAGACTTTTGGCAGTGTGGAGGATCAGAGGGATCTTAGGGTACGTGTCCATGGGACACTCAAAGCTGGGGCTCAGGTTAGTCATAGTCATACTTTATTGATCCCGGGGGAAATTGGTTTTCGTTACAGTTGCACTATAAATAATTAAATAGTAATAAAACCATGAATAGTTAAATAGTAATATGTAAATTATGCCAGGAAATAAGTCCAGGACCAGCCTATTGGCTCAGGATGTCTGAACCTCGAAGGGAGGAGTTGTAAAGTTCGATGGCCACAGGCAGGAATGACTTCCTATGACGCTCTGTGTTGCATCTCAGTGGAATGAGTCTCTGGCTGAATGTACTCCTGTGCCCAACCAGTACATTATGTAGTGGATGGGAGACATTGTCCAAGATGGCATGCAACTTGGACAGCATCCTCTTTTCAGGCACCACCGTCAGAGAGTCCAGTTCCATCCCCACAACATCACTGGCCTTACAAATGAGTTTGTTGATTGTGTTGGTGTCTGCTACCCTCAGCCTGCTGCCCCAGCACACAACAGCAAACACGATCGCACTGGCCACCACAGACTCGTAGAACATCCTCAGCATCGTCCAGCAGATGTTAAAGGACCTCAGTCTCCTCAGGAAATAGAGACGGCTCTGACCCTTCTTGTAGACAGCCTCAGTGTTCTTTGACCAGTCCAGTTTATTGTCAATTCGTATCCCCAGTTATTTATAATCCTCCACCATGTCCACACTGACCCCCTGGATGGAAACAGGGGTCACTGGTACCTTAGCTCTCCTCAGGTCTACCACCAGCTCCTTAGTCTTTTTCACATTAAGCTGCAGATAATCCTGCTCACACCATGTGACAAAGTTTCCTACCGTAGCCCTGTACTCAGCCTCATCTCCCTTGCTAATGCATTGCAATGTGCAATTATAGAAATTTATAATAAATATTATGTACAACAGAATAGCCAATATAACTTAGAAATACAGTTGTGTCAGCATGAATTAAGCAGTCTGATGGCCTGGTGGAAGAAGTTGTCCCGGAGCCTGTTGGTCTTGGTTTTTATGCTGTGATACCGCTTCCCGGATGGTAGCAGCTGGAACAGTTTGTGGTTGGGGTGACTCAGGTCCCAAATGATCCTTCAGGCCCTTTTTACACACTTGTCTTTGTAAATGTCCTGAATCACAGGAAGTTCACAACTACAGATGTGCTGGGCTGTCCGCACCACTCTCTGCAGAGTCCTGCGATTGAGGGAAGTACAGTTCCCATACCAGGCAGTGATGCAGCCAGTCAGGGTGCTCTCAATTATGCCCCTGTAGAAAGTTCTTAGGATTTGGGGACTCATGCCAAACTTCTTCAACCTTCTGAGGTGAAAGGCAGTATGTCACATTATACAAAACATGAGAGAGAGTACATTTGGAGTACTGTGAACAGTTCTGGTCACCACACTACAGGAAGGATGTGGTCATGATAGGAAGGGTGCAGAAGTGATTCACCGGGATTTTGATAGAATGGGGGGCTGTAGTTCGAAGGAGAAATTGGATAAGCTGGGTTTATCCTCACTGGAATGTAGGAGACTGAGGGGTGTCCTTATAACATTTTATAAAATTATAAGGATCTTCAATAAACTAGCCAGTCAGATTCTTTTTTCCCAGTATAAGTGAGTCTAGAACTAGAGGGGATACTGGAGGAGTTTTGAAGTCCTGGCAGTGCACACCTTGCTCAGCAATACCTCTCATGTTCCCTGAGTACATCCTTCACAGTCAAAAAAGCTCAGCAATACCTCTACGTTGCGAGGAGGCTGAAGAGAGCTGGACTCTGCACTCATGATTTTCTGCAGATGTGCAGTTGGGAGCATCCAAACATGCTGCCTCATTATCCAGTACGGGAACACAGGGCAGTTAAAACTGTCCCGCAAATCATCAGCATCAACTTACCCACCATCGAGGACATATATAGAAAGGAGCTGGGAAGAAGCAATTAGGATCATGAAGGGCCCCACACACCCCGCCTATGGATTGAAAGAGCTGACACACCATCTACACCAGGACCACCAGACTCAAACACAGTTACTTCCCCCAAGGTGGAAGGCTTATCAACACCTCCACCCATTAACTCACCTACCACACCCCCACCACCAGTACTTTATCATATCCTGGCAGTCCCCTTATGTATAAATACTTCTGTACCTAGTATCACTTTATTAGTATCCTCTGCAATCAGTCCATGTATATAAGCTGATCTTAAATATTTATCTTTATTGGTGATTTTTATTGTGTCCTTCATGTTTATTGTGTATTTTCATGCTACATCGGATCCAGAGTAACAATCATTTCATTCTCCGTCACACTTGTGCACTAACAATAAATTAATCTTGAAACTTGTGCAGGTGTAAGTTGTGAGGTTGTTGCTCCTCTTCGCGCCTTGCGGCACATCGGGTGACAGCCCTGCTGAACCTTTAGCATCTCTCTGTTATCTTACGAGGCTGAGTTGCTAGTTCGATCGTCAGCCCGGTGCAGATGGAAACGTGCAAGGAGCCAGGCAGATTCCCACCCGGGACCACTCACCTCGAAGACCGGTGCGGATGGAAACGTGCAAGGAGCCAGGCAGATTCCCACCTGGGACCACTCACCTCGCAGACCGGTGCGGATGTCACTACTCTGCCGGCCGGTTAAGTGTGAGGGGGAATGCTTACAGGACATTTGAGGGGCAAATTCTTTCCACACAGAGGGTGGTGTTCATCTAGGAGGAGCTGCTGGAGGATTACCATGTTTAGAAGACATTTGGACAGGTACTTGGATAGGAGTACTGGAGAGGGATATCGGCCTAATGCAAGTAAGTGGGATTAGTGCAGATACGTGTCACAGTCAGCATGAGTGAGCTGGTCTCTTCCTGGACTGTACTTTTCGATGATTCGTTGATCCAGCCTCGGACTCACTGCGGGGCTTTTCTTCTCCCAGCTGTCCAGATCAGGAGGGAGAAGCAGGATTTCGACCTGTGACTAGGGAGACGGGATTGCATGTGACTTTGTGGGAATGGTGTTTCCAGGTCCCTGCCAGCTTTTCCTTTGGGAAGTGCATGCCGTGAGTGCGCCATGCACTTGGAAGAGGTTTTAGTGATTGTTGTAGGTGGTGCGCATTGCAGACCAAGGTGTGCGGCGGGGGTGGGGGGGGAGGAAGTGAACGTGGATGGGGCGTCAATCAAATGGGCTGCTTTGCCCTGGATGCTCCTTGAGAAGTGTTGGAGTTGTGCTGAGATAGATAAGCAGAGTGTTCCATCGTGCTGCTAGCCCGTGGGGAGTCAGGAAGTGGTGAGTCGCTCCCCACCGCAGATCCAGCCTCTGACCGGCCCTTGTTGCACTGGTACCATCTGATTCACATCAGTACCGACCATAAAGAAGTTGCTGGTGGGGAGTTTGATGTGGAAACATTGGTGGGTGTGAGGAGAAATTAGGTTTTGGAGAACCTTCTGCCTGGCCAAAGGTTACAGTTCTTGTTAGTATAGAGCCTAATGTTTCCCAAGTACAATCTGAAAGTCAGCTTAGATTACACACTGAGAGCAGCTTTGCGCAGTCTCACCACTGAATAAGAAGACTGATTAAGCATAGAAACATAGAAAACCTACAGCACAATACAGGCCTTTCGACCCACAAAGCTGTGCTGAACATGTTCTTACCTTAGAAATGACCTAGGCTTACCTATAGCCCTCTATTTTTCTAAGCTCCATGTGGCCATCCAGGAGTCTCTTAAAAGACCCTATCGTTTCTGCCTCCACCACCACCGCCAGCAGCTTATTCCACGCACTCACCACTCTGCGTAAAAAAAACTTACCCCGACATCTCCTCTGTACCTGCTTCCAAGCACCTTAAAACTGTGCCCTCTCTTGCTTGCCATTTCAGCCCTGGGAAAAAGCCTCTGTCTATCCACACGATCAATGCCTCTCATTATCTTGTACACCTCTATCAGGTCACCTCTCATCCTCCGTCGCTCTCAGGCCTGGATAGCTGGGAGATCCTTAAGCCATCACATGCTGCCTTAGACTGTTCCTCTTCTTCCCTCCCCTCTCCTTCCCATTTGCTTTTCCATTAGATACAGCAACATGGTTTGGAAGGCATGTCTGTATAACAGTGGGAACCTGGTACACTAGGCGAGTCTGGTTGTCTAGACTTGACTGGCTCTGGTACCACAGGACAGTCTGTGCTCCAGCCAGGACACCAGAGCTCTGGGCGCAGGAGTTCCATGTTCTGCCTGTTAGACGGCAGCCAGAGACACCTGCATGGTGCTAAGCACAGGGATCACCTCACAATGAATGCACCATGCTCAGCAAGTGGGAGACGCCGGCTGCTGTGACTTTTCAGAATCTGGGAAAGTTGTTGGTGCTCAAGGAACAAAACCCTTCTCGGTGTTACTGCTGGTTGTGGTTGGAAGCGTTAATATCCCTGCACAGGTAACAGCTCCCCGCACGCTGGCAGTGTTGGCAGCTTCCTCACTGCCACTCTCTACTCAAACAACTCTCCTCTGCAGAAGTGCGGCCTTATGCTGAGATGCCAGTTGTGCTCTGGTCTCTTACAGTGATCTAGAAAAAGAGGTAAGTTGTCCTCTATCTTTGACAGGTACAGACTGACCATGACTATATCCGAGCTCCCCGGTACTCTATTCCTCCACTCCTGCCACGCCTGCCCCTTTCCCTTCTTCCCCGTCCCGCAAGCCCACCCCCAATGTTAGCTGGGTATGGTCTTTGCCTCAACCCTCACCCTCCTTGGTCGTGTGGATAGTCAGAGGCTTTTTTGAGGGCTGAAATGGCTAACACGAGAGGGCACAGTTTTAGGGTGCTTGGAAGTAGGTATAGAGGAGATGTCGGGGTAAGTTTTTTACTCAGAGAGTGGTGAGTGTGTGGAATGGGCTGCTGGCGACGGTGGTGGAGGCGTATACGATAGGGTCTTTTAAGAGACTCCTGGATAGGTACATGGAGCTTAGAAAAATAGAGGGTTATGGGTAACCCTAAGTAATTTCTAAGGTAAGGACATGTTCGGCACAGCTTTGTGGGCTGAAGGGCTTGTATTGTGCTGTAGGTTTTCTATGTTTTTATGTTTCCTTGTCCCTGCATACCAGAATCTGCCTTGGAAAGTGTCTGGTTCCTCCATCTCACCTGGCTGACTTCCACAGAAAAACCTGCCCACTGATTCCATCAAAGGTATAATGAATGGAAGATTCCTTGAAATACAGAGCCTATAAAAAGTATCCACCACCCCCCCCCAGAAGTTTTTATGTTTTATTGTTTTACAACATTGAATCACAGCAGATCTAACTTGGCTTTTTTTGACACTGATCAACAGAAAAAGACTCTTCTGTGTATAAGTGAAAACAGATCACTACAAAGTGATCTATATTGATTACAAATATAAAACACAAAATCATTGATTGATTAAGTATTCACACCCATTAATATGACACACTAAACCATCACTGGCGCAGCCAATTGGTTTTAGAAGTCACATAATTAGTTAAATGGAGATCTCCTGTGGGCAGTCAAGGTGTTTCAATTGATTGTAGTAAAAATACACCTGTATCTGGAAGGTCCAATTGCTGCTGAGTCAGTATCCGGACAAAAACTACACCACAAACACAAAAGAACACCCCAAGCAATCCTGTGAAAAGGTTATTGAAAAGCACAAGTCAGGAGATGGATACAAGAAAAATTCCAAGTCACTGAATATCTTTTGGAGTACAGTTAAGTCAATCATCAAGAAATCTGTAAATCTGCCTAGAGCAGGCCGTCCTCAAAAACTGAATGACCGTGCAAGAAGGGGACTAGTGAGAGAGGCCACTCACTATTGACAACTCTGATGGAGTTACAAGCTTCAGTGGCTGAGATGGGAGAGACAGTGCATACAACAACTGTTGTCTGGGTGCTTCACCAGTTGCTGCTTTATGGGAGAACGACAAAGAGAAAGCCACTATTGGAAAAAAAACTCACATGAAATCTCAGCTAGAGTTTGCCAGTAGGCATGTGGGAGACTTTGAGGAGTGTTTTGCAGCTTTGTCTCTGTACTCACTGGAATTTAGAAGGTTGAGGAGTGGATCGCGTTGAAATCTTTTGGATGCTGAAAGGTCTGGACATGGTAGATGTTGAAAGGATGTTTCCCATGGTGGGGGAATCTAGGACAAGAGGGCACAGCCTCAGGATAGAGCGGGGTCTGTTTAAAACAGACATGCAGAAGCTGGTGAATTTGTTACCAGAGGCCAGGTCATTGTGTGTATTTATGGCAGAGCTTGATAGGTTCTTGATTGGCCACAGGATCAAAGTTTATGGGGAGAAAGACCGGGAGTGAGGATCAAGAGAAAGAAAAGGATCAGCCATAGAAACATAGAAACATAAAAAATAGGTGCAGAAGTAGGCCATTCGGCCCTTCGAGCCTGCACCGCCATTTATTATGATCATGGCTGATCATCCAACTCAGAACCCCGCCCCAGCCTTCCCTCCATACCCCCTGACCCCCGTAGCCACAAGGGCCATATCTAACTCCCTCTTAAATATAGCCAATGAACTGGCCTCAACTGTTTCCTGTGGCAGAGAATTCCACAGATTCACCACTCTCTGTGTGAAGAAGTTTTTCCTAATCTCGGTCCTAAAAAGCTTCCCCTCTATCCTCAAACTGTGACCCCTCGTTCTGGACTTCCCCAACATCGGGAACAATCTTCCTGCATCTAGCCTGTCCAATCCCTTTAGGATCTTATACGTTTCAATCAGATCCCCCCTCAATCTTCTAAATTCCAACGAGTACAAGCCCAGTTCATCCAGTCTTTCTTCATATGAAAGTCCTGCCATCCCAGGAATCAATCTGGTGAACCTTCTCTGTACTCCCTCTATGGCAAGGATGTCTTTCCTCAGATTAGGGGACCAAAACTGCACACAATACTCCAGGTGTGGTCTCACCAAGGCCTTGTACAACTGCAGTAGTACCTCCCTGCTCCTGTACTCAAATCCTCTCGCTATAAATGCCAACATACCATTCGCCTTTTTCACCGCCTGCTGTACCTGCATGCCCACTTTCAATGACTGGTGTATAATGACACCCAGGTCTTGTTGCACCTCCCCTTTTCCTAATCGGCCACCATTCAGATAATAATCTGTTTTCCTATTTTTGCCACCAAAGTGGATAACTTCACATTTATCCACATTAAATTGCATCTGCCATGAATTTGCCCACTCACCCAATCTATCCAAGTCACCCTGCATCCTCTTAGCATCCTCCTCACAACTAACACTGCCACCCAGCTTCGTGTCATCCGCAAACTTGGAGATGCTGCATTTAATTCCCTCATCCAAGTCATTAATATATATTGTAAACAACTGGGGTCCCAGCACTGAGCCTTGCGGTACCCCACTAGTCACCGCCTGCCATTCTGAAAAGGTCCCGTTTATTCCCACTCTTTGCTTCCTGTCTGCTAACCAACTCTCCACCCACACCAATACCTTACCCCCAATACCGTGTGCTTTAAGTTTGCACACTAATCTCCTGTGTGGGACCTTGTCAAAAGCCTTTTGAAAATCCAAATATACCACATCCACTGGTTCTCCCCTATCCACTCTACTAGTTACATCCTCAAAAAATTCTATGAGATTCGTCAGACATGATTTTCCTTTCACAAATCCATGCTGACTTTGTCCGATCATTTCACCGCTTTCCAAATGTGCTGTTATCACATCCTTGATAACTGACTCCAGCAGTTTCCCCACCACCGACGTTAGGCTAACCGGTCTATAATTCCCCGGTTTCTCTCTCCCTCCTTTTTTAAAAAGTGGAGTTACATTAGCCACCCTCCAATCCTCAGGAACTGGTCCAGAATCTAACGAGTTTTGAAAAATTATCACTAATGCATCCACTATTTCTTGGGCTACTTCCTTAAGCACCCTGGGATGCAGACCATCTGGCCCTGGGGATTTATCTGCCTTCAATCCCTTCAATTTACCTAACACCACTTCCCTACTAACATGTATTTCGCTCAGTTCCTCCATCTCACTGGACCCTCTGTCCCCTACTATTTCTGGAAGATTATTTATGTCCTCCTTAGTGAAGACAGAACCAAAGTAATTATTTAATTGGTCTGCCATGTCCTTGCTCCCCATAATCAATTCACCTGTTTCTGTCTGCAGGGGACCTACATTTGTTTTTACCAGTCTTTTCCTTTTTACATATCTATAAAAGCTTTTACAGTCCGTTTTTATGTTGCCTGCCAGTTTTCTCTCATAATCATGATTTTCTCTCATAAGCCATGATTGAAAGGTGGAGCTGACTTGATGGGCCAGATGCTCTAATTCTGCTTCTATGTCTTATGGTCTAGTTGTAATAAATTTAGACCAATTTGTAGAAATTTGTTTTCACTTTGACACAAAAGAGTCCTTTCTGTTGATCAGTGTCAAGAAAGCCAAATTGAATACACTTTGATTCAATGTTGTAAAACAATAAAACATGAAAACTTCCTGGGGAGGGAGGGGGTGAATACTTTTTGTAGGCACTGTGAGTTCAGATTGGGTGAAATTGTTTGGGGTAACCGTCAATTTCCCAGCCCTGATTTTTGTCAGCCAGAGGAGTTCAGCGGTTCAAGCAGCATTTGTGGTGGGGGTAAAGAGTGGTAAACAGACGTGTATTGGCTGGATCACCAATGGCCAATTGGTGGGCAGTTGTGAACCGGCACCTTCTGGTCACTGGGTGCCCTCTTATCTCCTGGGGGTACCTGACACCCTCTACTACTTCACCTCAAGAAGTATGAGTCACGTTAAATATGTGCACTGAGTCAGGATCAGAATCAGAGGGCAGTCAGCAAGCTGAAAACAGAGGCAGCTGGCAATCCAGCCAACTCTCAAAGTTTAGATCGTCAACGAACTGACAGCAGGGGCTCCAATTAAACTGAAGTTCCAATCAGCAGCAGCTTACGGCAGTGTCTGCATCTTTGTTTTGCTCTCACACAGAGGGCAACACAATCTCTGTGAAGAGACTGTGGTGCAAAACTTTATGCCTTATTGCCCTCAAGAGGAATCTTTAAGAAGTGCGGGTGCCTGTCTTTCCCAAGCAGGGCAGAGTGAAAATCACACACTTACATAGATTCACACATTCATCGATATATACAGCACAGAAACTCCTTGTCCCAACTAGTCCACACTGACCAAGCTGCTTGTTCATGTACATTAATCCCATTTGCCTGCATGAAGGCCGTAACCTTTCCAATACATATACCTATCTGAATGACTTTTAAAAGTGTAATTATATTTGCCTCTGCTATCTCCTTTGGCAGCTCTTTCTGCATACCTCACACCCTATGTGAGAAAATTGTTCAACAATCTCCTTTAATTTTCCTCCCTCCCACCTAATCCTGCACTGTCTAGTTCTGGACTCCCCTCCCTTGGAATAAATGTGAGTATCTACCCTACCTACTGTATGTCCTTCATAATCTTATAAACCTCTATCAGGTCACCACTCCACTTCCTTCGCTCCAGGGAAAATAGCCCCTGACTGCACAATTGGTCTTTATAACTCAGTCATTCCATTCCAGGCAATTCCTTCAATACTCTCTCTATTGCTACCACATCATTCCTGTAGTGTGCCAACTAGAACTGTACACAATATTCCAAATGCAATCTATCCAACGTTTTGTACAACTACAACATAACGTCTAAACTTTTATACTCAATGCCTTGGTCTACGAAGGCCAGCATACTAAATGCCCTTTTTCAATACCCTATCCACTAATGTATCTCCATTTTCAAGGAGATAAGGACTTGCACTCCAAGGTCCCTCTGTTCAAAGGGAATTACCTCACATTGCTTGGATTACATTCTATCTTCCACCACTGCCCAACTTTCCATCTGATCTGTGTCCTGCTGTATCCTCCTTTGCCCTCAATGACTCTGCTCATTTTTGAGTTGCCTGAAAGCCTGCTAATGTGACCGCATACAGTACATTCTCATCTTAATCATTTATATACATTATGAACAACCAAGGCCCCAGCACTAGTCACTGTGGTACACCACTAGGTACAAACCTCCAGTCAGAAAAAGAACACCACTCACCACTACTCACTGCTTCAGTTACCAATTTTGGATCAGTTTTGTCAATGTCTTGCTCCTTAACTTTCTGAACCAGCCTGCCACATCGGATCTTGTCAAAAGTCTCACTGAAGTCCGTGTAACCATGACTACTCTGCTGCCTTCATTGATTTTCTTAGTTAGCTCCTCAAAAAATTCCATCAGACTTGTGAGACAGGATCTGCACAAAACCGTGCAGACTCCTCCTAATCAGCCCCTGCCTTCCCAAGTGAACATAGACATGTCCCTCAAAATCTTCTCCAACGACATCACTGCAAACTCGTGTTGTTTATGGAGTGGTTGAATGGTTGGAAGGAGGCACTGAGCAAGTTGAGTGCATTGGGAAAGGCTGCGCGGCAAAGCGGAGTCAGTGGAGGTAGTTGGTTATGTGATAATCGGGTTCTCTTTGTCATGTGTGCTGACATGTTTGAATGCCATCCAGACAAATCATTCTACATGTAAGTACATTGAGGCGGTAGATAAGGAAGCCCACTAACAGTGTGTCGATTACTGTGTTAGTTAAGTGGGAGTGCAGAGCAGGTGGTCAAATAAAAGGTGCAAGAACCATGCTGAGGTAAGCCGAGAGATCATGAGGTCTTTATCGTAAAGGAGGACTGCCAATCTTCTGATCTACCTCATCAGGAGACGACAGTTTGGAAATCAGAGCCTGTGAGAGATATTAGAAAGGGTAAATCAGCAGAGATGACTTTGTGATTCAAGAGTAACAACAAGATAGAGGAAAGAGGAATCTTTCTGTGCCCACAGTGTTGTGTATTTAATATTTCAGTAATATTTGAGTAATCTCATATGTATATTGTTTGATTAAGCATTCCTGATTGTTTAAGTGATTCATTACAGGTTATATGTATAAATACATGAATTGCATACGTCATCACACTTCTATGTGAAATGTGGCACCTCACTTACAGTAATCACAAAGTTAGATTCATATTCCCACTTCTCTTGTTTTTTCTTTGAATTAGTTTAATGTTTTGAAGATACAAAACAACATTGGCGACGAGGAATTTTCAAAACGAACTCAAGATGGCTACTGACTTGTTGAAGCACAGTGAGATGTTTGAGTCTTTAAAAAAAGCACAGCAGGGAGCAATGAGCAAAGAAACAATGTAATACGTGCAGAGATAGACAAGTTAAAAAAAAGAACAGAAAATGGAAGAATTCAGGGTTCATAACAGTGAGTATCAGGTGACAATAATCATACTGTAATTAAAAAGAGCAGAAATGTGTCTACATTGGAAAAATTGATGCATTTGATTACACAATGGGTGACTGGCTCATGGATATTGAGCTAATTGAACAATATTTTGAAGTAAATAAAATAGCCAATAAGAAATAAGTACCAATTTTGTTGAGTGCATTGGGTTTAAAGCCATACAGTTTGCTTCAAAGTTTAACTGTTTCAACCAAACCATCAGCAATATGCTTTCCTGATATTGTCAAAGAGATGCAGAAGCATTTAGAACCAACGCCTTTGTTCATTGCAGAATGTTTTAAGTTTCATATGCAAAATCAAAAAGAAGGGGGTCCATTTCAGCACACATAGCTGAATTGAAGAGATTGTCTGAGCATTGTCAGTCTGATAATGGGCTTAATGATACACTGAGAGAGCGTTTAGTTTTTAGAATCTATTAAGAAAGCTTTCAAAAACTTTCTAACTGAAGCACCACTTACTGTACATTTAAAAGTGCAGTTGAAATTGCTGTATCAATGGAAACTGCAGACAAAGGTGCACTTGAGTTACAATCAGGAATGAAAGTGAGTGTGAACAAAATTGCAACGTCTAAACAGGAGTGCACCTGGGTGAACAAATTGTGTTGCCATTGAATGTCATTCATAACTATGAAATACAACAACCAACAAGCCACATTGCATTTGTATGTGGTAAAAACAGGAGGACCAGCATTGTGGGGGAATGACTGGCTGAGAAAACTAAAACTTGATTGGAGATTCATCCTCAATTTGCACACCATGTCCCCTGCAATAGAGCCAAATGAAAGCAAATTAAGAAAGATACTGGATGATGTCGCAACCGTCTCCATGCCAAACACCATGAACAATTGCCCACCAGAGGGCAAACAGGCATTGATGCCAACCCTTGTGCCTCTGGTTGGAGAGTATATTGGACCCAGGCAGGACCATGCTGCTCAGAGGAGTCGTGAAAGTGACAAAAGCACTGGTCTGGTTCTGAGCTGGACAACAGTTCAAGGAGCTTCAGGAAAGTTGCAGGCATTCAGCTTTTGTGAGTATAAAGAACCAGAATCTACTTTGTGTTCATTAAGGTTATTGCATGAACTTCAGGTGGGAGACAAGAAGCTGCTTATAAAAGTAGATGGAAAGACCAAAGCCCAGCTGGATGAATGGAAGGCCAAAAAGAAAGCAGTCAATGGAGATATGAAAATAGAGAATTTGGCACATGATATTGTGGATGAGGAGACCAAGAGGAGAGATCAGATTGTAAAGTAAGCGATAGCAGGATTAATAAGAAAATAATCCAGTTGACTAAATAAACCTTCCCATGATCAAGATACACAAACTGGAAGAAGAAGGAGGTGGAAGGAGATGGAGAGAAAGAATGCGAAAAAGAAAGAGAAAGGTGGGAAAGAGAGAAGGAATGCAAGAAAGTAAAAGAAAGGAATGGAATTAGATTCAGAGAGAGAAAAGAAGAAAGGAGTTTGGAGCTGTCAGAACCACTTCCTGCAGTCTCAGAGTCATCTTTTACAACCACCACAGAGGAGGCCCCAGAACCATAGGTCTCACCTGCCAAACAGAGTGACCTCCCCCATGACAGGAAAGCCATTCTCCCACAAGAGTAAGAAAGCCTCCACAGCGATTAAATCTTTCAGCCTGAACGGGACAATTAAAATTTACTCTGCTGTGGATATCTGTATACAGTAGTTGTATTATCCAGTATGCTGTGTTTATAGTTGAGATGCATTCTGTATTAAGTTGGAGAAAGGGGAGTGTTGTGCATTTCAGTAATATTTGAGTAATCTTGTATATATTATTTGCATTCTTTCTTGAACATTTACATAATTCATTACAGGTTATATATATATAAATATGTGAATTGCATACGTCATCATGCTCTCTTGTAATATGTGGTGCCTCGCTTAAAATAGACATGAAGTTTGACTTGTATTCCTGGCTCTCTTGCTTTTCCTTTGAATTAGTTTAATGTTTTTAAATCACAAACTTGAACACATGGTGAGTGGGGTTATGATGCAAGTGGTGTTAAGACAGACACATGAAGATAGAGAGATTTGAAAAGCAATTAAATCCCAGATAGTTATCACTGAGTTCATGGACCTAATACAATGTACTATTATACACTCAGGGGTCACTTTATTAAGTTCTGCAATGGAACGCAGTCAGATCTTCTACTGTTGAAGCCCATCCACTTCAAGGTTCAACATATTGCGCATTCGAAGATGCTCTTCTGCACGCTACTGTTGTAACACCTGTTTATTTAAGTTACTCTCGCCTTCCTGTCAACTTGAACCAGTCTGGCCATTCTCTTCTGATCTCTCATTACAAGGTGTTTTTGCCCACAGAACTGCCATTCACTGGATGTCTTTTCGTTTTTCACACTGTTTCTGTGAACTGTGGAGACCATTGTGCATGAAAATCCCAGGAGATCAGTAATTTCTGAGATACTCAATCCACCCTGTCTGGCACCAGCAATCGTTCCACAGTCAATGTCACTTAAATCAGTTAATCAGTTCGGAGTCTCCGTACATCCTTCCCGTAGAATGCGGGGTTTTGTCCCAAAGACCTGTATCAGGTAGGTTAATTGGTCACTGTAAATTGTCCCGTGATTGGGTTAGGGTTAATCGCAGTTGTGATTGACAAGGCAGAAGGGCCAACCCCACACTCTATCACTAAATAAATAAATCACATTTCTTCCCCATTCTGACCTTTCGGCTGAACAACATCTGAATCTCTTGACCATGTCTGCACGCTTTTAAGCACTCAGTTGCTGTCATATGGTTGGCCAATAAGAATTTTGCATTAACAACCAGTTATAAAGTGGGGGCCACCGAGTGTTTTGCTGCATTTGTTGGTAAGAGTTCTTTGAATTTGCATTAGGTTTTAGGTGGACTGTTTCATGCATATAGATGAGACCAGGAATACTGAGTCCCAAATATGTGAGAGCAGGATGTGCCTCCCCCTCCAGGGAAATGACCCACTGGGAGTTAATGGTGCCTGGAGCAGATTCTTCAGAGACTCCAAGTACAGCCACAGCAAAAACTCAGTGATCAAAGAGGTCAAGAGATCAAGTGAATTAATGTAAATAGTTAGCAAATTTGATAACTTAATTTATATAAGATTAATCAATTGTATGGGTTTAGTTTCTCTCAGAAATAAAACACTTATAGTACCCTTATAGAACTGGTTGTATCATACGGCTTGATTCTCAACATCAGACACACACAGTTCAGTAGAAAGTTCCTCTTACAAACTGGAAATTAAGAACTGCCCTCTGCCTGCTACCAAGCCAACTTTGTATCCAATTTGCTATCTCACCTCAGATCCCTGCACCAGTTTACCATGCTTGTCAAAGGTCTTTTTAAAATCCACGATAACGCCATCTTCCACCCTGCCTTCATCAATCAGCTCTTCAAAAAACTCAATCAAATTTGAGACATAATTTCTCAGGAACAAAGCCAGGCTGGCTGTCCCTAATCATTCATTGTCTTTCCAAATGCAAATAAGCCCTGCCTCGGAATAATTTTTGCAGTAACCTCCCCATCACTGACGTTAGGCTGACTGGCCTCTAGTTCTCTGGCTTGTCCTCTCAGTCCTTCTTGAATAATGGCAGAACATTAGCCAGCCTCTGGTGTTCCGGTACCTCACCTGTAGCTAACAAGGACAGAAACATTTTACCAGAGCCCTGACAGTCTCCTCACTTGCTTCTCTCAATGTCCTATGATGCAGGTGATCAGACCCTAGGAAATTTGTCCATCTTTATTCTTTATGTAGCAAGAACTAGGCCTCAAGCCTCGGGCTTGCCTGCTGCTGCAGACCAGGTGAGAGACACAGAAGAGCTGGAGCGCGGCTGAGCTCAGCTGGGGCCTGGCCTCACTCGTCGGCGCTGCCCTCCTGTGTTTGACAGTGGGATGACAGGCTGGATTGCATACATCTGTACACTGCCAGGATAATGCACCATCAATTGCTGGATATTGCCACTCAGGGTCTTCAATGATATATACTTTTTTTTCAAATGAATATGTTTCTTTGCTCAATATTTTGAATTATGTTACTTGCTATTTTTGAATGTTTGCTTACTATTTTGAATGTTTTGCACCTCGGCCCCAGAGGAACCCTGTCTTGTTTAGCTGTCTCTGTGTATGGTCTGAATGATAATTATACTTGATTTGATTTGATTTTGACTTCAAAGCTGCCAAAACCTTCTCATTCACAATGCCAGTATGTTTCAGGATATGACAGTTCTCATCCCTGAAGTCATTAACTTCCATGTCCTTCTCCAGGTCCTCAGAGGGGCGGAGAGAAGTCAAGATGGCGCTAAACGGCGTCTCCTTTGTTTGCATCTTCGGAAACAGCTCTTTTTCTGTCTTTGATAACTTTTTTTTTCCTTTTCAGGGTTCTTTTGAAGACCCTGACCTGGAGTTATACTCTGACTTCAGTTCTTCGCGGGAATGGTAACCGCTCACAGGGTCCCATGACCGGCTGCTTTTTGATATCCCAAGAACGAGGCCTGGAAGACTAACGTTCCTTCAGGGTGCTGGATTTTTGTGGCTCTGGAGACGGGTTGATCCTAGGCCAGTACCCCTGACTGAAGCGTCGCGGGAGAACATGGAACATCAGGAGTAGTGGGTTAGCTGCTGTGCATTATGTGTCCAGAGGCCTGAGCCCTGGGACTGACTCTTTCGGCACTGAGCTCGGAAAAAGTGACACAACAGACTTTTAACATCATAAATATTGAGTCGTTTGTTATGTCTCCCCTCTCGCTGTGAAATGAGAACACCTCTTTTTCCCTTATTAGGGAGAGAGAGCCTGTGGTATGTTGAATACCAGGTGAATGAGTCGCTTTGGGGTACTGCAAATCTGTGTCTTTATCGATGCTTGCTGCACGCTTGAGTGCTCGGAGGGGGGGTCTGCCAATGCGTTTTTGCTGGTGGGGGGTAGGGGTTGTTGCCTTGCTGTTGCTTGTGCGTGGGAGGGGGGAGCTGGGAGAAGCTTTGGGGTTCTAATATTTAACAGTCATTCATTCTTTGGGGCACTCCTCTATTTTTGTGGATATTTGCAAAGAAAAAGAATTTCAGGATGCATATTGTATACATTTCTCTGACATTAAACGTACCTATTGAAACCTAAATACATAACAAGAGGTATGTATTTACAATAAATACATTTACAGTACGTCACCTTATACTACTCTAAGATTCATTTTCTTGCAGGTATTCACAGAATAGGATCATAGAAAAACTACACACAAAGACTGACAAGCAACCAATGTGCAAAAGAAGATAAATTATGCAAATACAAATAATAATATGCAAGTAAATCAGTAATGCTGAGAACATGAGTTGTAGAGTCTTTGAAAGTGAGTCCACAGTTTGTGTTCAGTGTTGAGGTGAAGTTATTCATGCTGGTTCAGAAACCTGATGGTTGGGGGGGGGTAATAAATGTTCCTGAACCTGGTAGTGTGGGTCCAAAGGCTCCTGTACCTCCTTCCCGATGGCAGCAGCAAGAAGGTAGGTCTGGACGGTGGGTTTCTTGATGAAGGATGCTGCTGTCTCGTGGCAGCTCTCCTTGTCGATGTGCTCAGAGGTGGAGAGGGATTTCCCTGTGATACGAGGGAACCCATTCTCTCTCCAGCCACCCTTTTGCTACAGGACATCACTGTGTTCTTCCCTGAGCTCACTGGCTCCTATGTCATTCTCCACAGTAAATACAGACGAGACTTCCTCGTGACCATCATTACCAGGTGGGTCAATATTTGACACAGGACCAACTACACACCAGGCAAAATCACACAGGGCTTTGGTGCTGTGTTGGTGTAAAAGTGGCCAGAATAAGAACAGCAAGTGGTAAACAAGTGTTACTGTATAGAAACAGGCCCTTCAACACACTAAGCCAGTGCTGACCATTAACCATAATTTCCACCAAACCCACTTCTTTTCTTCTCCCCTCTTTCCCAACATTTCCCCCAGATTCTACCCAAGGCAATTTACGGCAGGCCATTAACCCACCAACACCAACCCAGGAGGAATGCTTAAAGTTCACACTGACAACGGCTGGGGTCAAGATTGAACTGGGGAATCCGGAGCTGTGAGTCAGCAATTCCACCGGCTGACTTACTGTGTCACCCAGTGTACAAGGTAATGCAGAAAAATGTAACTTGGTCCCAGCACTTTGTCTAAAACTTATTATTACAAACTCTCAAATGTGCATCCATCCATTCTAGAAGCTGCACAGCTCAGGCATAAACAAAAGGCAAATAAATAAAAATTTAATCATGCAATTAATTTAAATATTAAAAATAAATTTGTATAAAACTGACATAGAGCAATAGAACAGCAGAGGTTTATAGCAATTAAAAAAAGCTCTTTCGTCCACTGAGTTCACGCTAGCTCTTCTCTCAGGCTACCCAAAAATACTCAACATGACGCAATCTCCCCATATCTTTTTCTATTTCAAATATTTATCTAACTTTACCTTAAAGATGCGATGGTCTGTGCCTCCTCCTTTCCCTGTAGTAAAGCAATCCACGCTCCAACAACTCCCTGTGTAAAGACAATTCTCCTCATTCACTCCTCTTTCTCCCGGTGACAGCTTTAAATTGATGGTCTTGTCACCAGCTGTTAAAGCAGAGGAAATAATCCTTCCCTGTTCACTCAATCAAAATCCTTCAAAAATGAACAAAAATCACAGGCTCCTGAGCTAAGTGAAAATGGTATCGGTGTCCTGGCTGGATGGTTGAGGGGTAATAACTGTTTCTGAACCTTGTGGTGTGGGTCCTAAGGCTCCTGTACCTCCTCCTTGACGGCAGCGGCAAGAAGAGAGCATGGCCTGGGTGGTGGGGGTCCATGAGGATGGGTACTGCTTTCCTGCAACAACACTTCCTGTAGTATGGCGTGGAGGGCTTCAGCATGTTGGGCTGGGCCGCATCCACTACTTTTTGTAGGCTATTCCATTCAAGGGCGTTGGTGTTTCCATACCAGGCCATGAAGCAACCAGTCAATATACTCTCCATCACACATCCACCGAAGTTTGTTAAAGTTTTAGATGTCATGCCAAATCTTTGCAAACTTCTAAGGAAGTAGAGGCGAGGCTCTGCTTTCTTCGTAATGGCACTTGCATGCTGGACCCAGCACAGATCCTCCGAAATGCTAACACCGAGGAATTTAAAGTTGCTGATACTCTCCACCTCTGATCCCCCGATGAGGACTGGCTCATGGACCTCTGGTTTCCTCCTCCTGAAGTCAATAATCAGCTCCTTGGTATTGCTAACATTGAGAGAGAGTTTGCTGTGGTAACACCTCTCAGCCCCATTTTCAATCTCTCTCCTATATGCTGATTCGTCACCACATTTGAATCAGTAAATGACAGAGGTGTCATCAGCAAAGTTACATATGGCATTGGAGCTGTGCTTAAACACACAGTCATGTATAAGGTCAGTAGATAGTGGATTAAGCACACAGCCTTGTGGTATACCTGTGCTGGTGGAGATTGTGGAGGAGATCCTCTTTGACCCTCAACGCCTCTCTGTCCTTGTCCTTGTCTACTGTCAACATCCTATTGGAGAATCTTTCTGTGAAAATTCACTAGTGTTTCTGTCTACAAGGTTCCTTGCAAAAAGGTGAGGGAGTTGTTGCGGAGGCCCGGTGAATGTACAGGTGTATAACTGGCAAGTACATTTCTGCCACAAAGTTTCCTGGCAATGACTTTACATACAACGGCATTTACCTCACTGAGTCCATCACCATCCAAATATTATGGGCTCACTATTGACCAGAAACTCACCTAGGGCAGCCACAGAGCTACAAGAAGAGGTGATAGGTTGGGTATCCAGCAACGAGTGACTCACTTCCTGCCACTCCAAACACTCCCCACCATCTACAAGGCATAAGTCGGGAGTGTGATGAATACTCTCCACTACCTGGGTGAGTTCGGTCCTGGCAACCCTCACCATCCAGGACAAGTCTCCTCAACCTCCACCCTAAACATTCAGATTAGAAAGTCAGCTCCTAATGCTATGCATTTGTACTTTACTTGACTGATTTACCACGCATAGTCTATTGTTGAAGTTGGCTATCCCTTCTGGCCTTGGGCTCTTTGACAGATGACATGACAATGCTCAGTGTTCAGAAGCTCGAAGTACACAACAGCACAGTCCTGTGGCGATCACTAGACCAGCACAACACATCTTTGTTCGTAGAAACTCACACCAACACACCTCATCCCCAACCAACACAAGGTGCTCTGTACAGCCTCCAATCAGCTTCCTGTCCTTGCTGCAATACCTTCATTAAAGCACCTCTTTAAATTCCACATTGACATCCTCAAGATGGAGACTGGGGTAACCTACATCTTCCTGATCCATGGTCGGGTGTTATTACAGTTAATGACAGTGTGTGTTTCCACTTTCTCCAGGTCAGGTGTGGCAGGAACCAGTCCTAGGCAGGGAAAGCTGGGCTAGTGTTGAGGACTGGGTGTGCTCGTACACAGAAAGGGGACGGGCTGAAATAAAAACACTGAACAGCTAATGCAACAACTCTGTTTCTCTCTCCGCAGATGCATCTGACCTGCTGAGCATTTCCAACATTTTCTGTTTTTTATTTCAGATTTCCAGCATCTGCATTATTTCTCGATTTTCTTCCAGAAATCCATACTGGCTCTCCATTGTTCAAGTTTATCCAAATCCTTCAACACTCCCTCCTTAACTGTGGACTCAAATAACATCACAGGACTATATTAGACTCTCTGTTAACTTCATTCAACCATTTTGTATTTACAATTTCCTAACGTAACTGCAGCTTGGGATGGCTTTGATTGGAAGTTCCCTCTGGAGAGGATGAGAAGGTGCCCAGCTGTGTTGCTCTCCAGTACCGCCTGTGTGCTGAGCTCTGGATTCTTGTGGCTGTAGTGAGCCGCGGCGCCTGGTTAATTATCAATGGTCATGGACAGCCCTTCCCATCCTCTTCCTGTGCTTCCCCTTCTGCTATTTGCTTGTCATTTCAAACGTTACCCACTTTTTTAAAGGGCCAAACACAAATGTAAACACACTTGGTCTTACTCTCACTATTTCTCAAGGTTTATTTTCATATTCTGTTTTGTTTTCTGGCACTTTCAGTTTTTTATTGCCTTCCTTCATCAGAGAGACCTGAGAGAGGCTTTTAATATTATGAGAGGCATAGGTAGGATAGACAGTCATTATCTTTTCCCCAGGGTCATCATCATCATTACATGGGTAATATGGTCTATGGCCATGATTGTTCTTGGCAAATGTTTCTACAGCAGTGGTTTGCCATTGCCTTCTTCTGGGCAGTGTCTTACCAACATGGTAACCCCAGCCATTATCAATACTCTTTGGAGATTGTCTGCCTGATGTCAGTGGTCACATAACCAGGGCTTGTGATCTGCACCATCTGCCCGTATGACCATCCACCACCTGCTCCCATGGCTTCACATGCCCCTGACCGGGGTGGAGGGGGTACTAAGCTGGTGCTACGCCTTGCCCAAGGGTGACCTGCGGGCTGGAGGAGGGATGGAATGCCTTTCACCTCCTTTGGTAAAGACCCCAGTACCCATGGTAGCAATGTTAAACACCAGAGGACATGCTTTTAAGGCTAGAGATGGAAGACTTAAAAGGCAACGTGAGTGCTGAGTTTTTTACAGAGAGTGGTTTGTGTCTGGAATGGGTCACAAGGGTAGAATGGGTAGAAGTAGGCAGCTCGCTGGTGTTGAAGATAGGCATATCAATGTGAATAGAAGCTGGGATATAGATGAAGCATAGGAGGTCATTTAATGCAAATTGGCATCAATATCAGCACAACAATGTGGGCCAAATGGCCTGTGTCCTATGCTCTATGTTCCTTTGTTGTTCTTTATTTCTCCTGAGTTCCCACTGATCTGCATTTTACATTGTCACCTCACCGTCACCGGTACTGACTCGGTCTGCAGACAGAGGTCGTCTGCACCTCACCATCACCTATACCAACTCCATCTGCAGACAGAAATCGTCTCCATCTCACCGTCCCCGGTACTGACTCCGTCTGCAGACAGAAATCGTCCGCGCCTCACCGTCATGGATACCGACTCCCTCTGCAGAGATCATCTCCACCTCACCGTCTCCCGTACCGACTCAGTCTGCAGACAGAAATCGTCTCCACCTCACTGTCACGGGTATGGACTCCGTCTGCAGACAGAAATCGTCTCCTCCACCTCATAGTTATGTAGTTGTACAGCTCACAAACAGGCCCTTCAACCCAACTCATTCATGCCGACCAAGGTGTTTTCCTGAGCTCGTTCCGTTTGCCACATTTGGTCTATATCCCACTAGGCCTTTACAGTATGACTCTGTACAGAACTCGGATGTGACTTGCAGTAGGCAGTGGTTAGCACTTTACAATAGTACTGATGAACACACTTGATGTGTGGGAGGGGATTCTCGTTATTTATCTCCTTCTCTGATTAGGTGTCAGTTTGTGGGAGTTGACGTTTTGCTTGGTAGCGTCACAGCCTCCCTCCCCCTCACCCCCCCAATCCATGCCCTCCTGTGTTACCCAGATGCACTGGGGCAGAAATACCTCGGCTCTTCCTTGTGTCCCTGTGCTCAGTTCACCCACTCTGCTCCGAGCTCCCAACCTGCTCCCACCCCGCATCTTCCCTCTGCCTCACTACCCAGCTGTCCTTCTCCCCTCTGCCCACACCTCTTCCCAGTCTTCCCTCCCTTCTGGTCTGGCCTGGTTTAATTCGTCGCTCCCCAAACATGCACACGCACATGCACACACGTGTGCGCACACACACAACACGCGTGCACACACACGCACACAAACACACATACACCCACACACCACAAAGGACTGAGTGCATTCACCCTTATCTACACCCCTCACGTTATAAAGTCCACCTGTCAGTCCCAGCCTGCCCAACCTCTCCCTGTTACCCAGGCCCTGGAGTCCTGACAACATCCCCATGAAGCTCCTCCCTAAACCTGCAGTACAGTACCGATGTTTGACCTGCTTCGTCTGCAGCTTACTTCAGCTGGGGAGATGCAGTCGTGCTGAGCACAAACCCTGCATTACACCTTCAGCCGTACAGCAGAGCTGGTGACTGATATACAGCAGGAAGGGGACCAAGGACTGCAATTTCATAGTCCAGTGGAGAGAAACCAGCTGGGACCAGTGAAAAGGTGGCAGGACCTCTGACATGCGCTGTGGAGGTAGGGTGGCCATCACTGGTGGCTGTGACATCATGGGTGACATCCTGACATCACTGGTGGCTGTGACATCATGGGTGACATCCTGACATCACTGGTGGCTGTGACATCATGGGTGACATCCTGACATCACTGGTGGCTGTGACATCATGGGTGACATCCTGACATCACTGGTGGCTGTGACATCATGGGTGACATCCTGACATCACTGGTGGCTGTGACATCTGGGTGACATCCTGACATCACTGGTGGCTGTGACATTGTGGGTGACATCCTGACATCACTGGTGGCTGTGACATCATGGGTGACATCCTGACATCACTGGTGGCTGTGACATCATGGGTGACATCCTGACATCACTGGTGACTATGACATCATGGGTGACATCCTGATATCACTGGTGACTGTGACATTGGTGACATCCTGACATCACTGGTGGCTGTGACATCATGGGTGACATCCTGACATCACTGGTGGCTGTGACATCATGGGTGACATCCTGACATCACTGGTGACTGTGACATTGTGGGTGACATCCTGACATAATTGGTGACTGTGACATCCTGTCAGCCTCGGGCTGGACAGCAGAATGACTGGGGTGGGAGGGAATGTGGTTATTGCATCAAAAAAGCTTGGAGCCCTATCTAGAACCAATCCTGGGCAAATCTTGGAGCTGGATTCTGGTCAGTTGTGCCTGCTAAGCATACAGTCATGGAAAAATACAAGACAGAAACATTCCCTTCTGTCCAATTAATCCATGTCAAACAATTTAAATTGCCTACTCCATCAACCTGCACCCCGGTCTATGGTCCTCCGTACCTCTACCATCCATGTACCTATCCAAATTTCTCTTAAACATTGAAATCAAACTTGCACGCACCAATTGCACTGGCAGATTTTTCCACACTCTCACAACCTTCTGAGTGAAGAAATTTCCCCTCATGTTTCCCTTAAACTTTACACCTTTCTCCTTTAACCTATGACCTCTAGTTGTATAGTTGTAGTCCCACCCAACTTCGGTGGAAAAAGCCTGCTTGCATTTACTCTAACTAAACTCCTGATAATTTTGTATATTTCTATCAAATCTCCCCTCAGTCTTCTGTCTTCCAAGGAATAAAGTCCTAATGAATTTAATCTTACCTTGTATCTCAAATCCTCCAGTCCCAGCAACATCCTTGTAAATTTTCTCTGTACTCTTTCAACCTTGTTTACATCTTTCCTGCAGGTAGGTGACCAAAACTGTGCACAATACTCCAAATTAGGCCTCACCAATGTCTTATACAACTTCAACATAATATCCCATCTCCTGCACTCAATACACTGATTTATGAAGACCAATGTGCCAAAAGTTTTCTTTACGACCCTGTCTATCTGTGCCACCACTTTCAATAAATTATAGACCTGTATTCCCAGATCCCTTTGTTTTACCACACTCTTCAGTGCCCTGCTCTTTACTGTGTAATAGGACCAGCACTCCACTAGCCACAGGCCTCCAGTCAGAGAGGCAACCATCTACTACCACTCTCTGGCTTCTTCCACAAAGCCAATGTTTAATCCAATCGATGATCTCATCTTAAATGCCAAATGACTGAACCTTCCTGATCAACCTCCCATGTGGGATCTTGTCAAGTTCCTTGCTAAAGTCCATGTAGAAAACATCCACTGCCTTACCATCATCAACTTTCCTGGTAACATCCTTGAAAAAAATCTATAAGATTGGTTAGACACAACCTACCACACCCAAAGCTACGCTGACTATCTGGAATCAGTCCGTGTCTATCTAAGTACTCAGGTATCCAGTCCCTTAGTATACCTTCCAATAACTTTCCCACTACTCATGTCAGGCTCACTGGTCCTTAACTTCCTAGTTTATTTTTACAGCCTTTCTTAAACAGCGGAACGACATTCACTATCCTCCAATCCACACTAATGACTACAACGTCATAATTCCAAGTGCTGATCCATGCCCTGAGCTCATCTGCCTTTCCTACTACACTCCTTGCATTGAAATATATGCAGCTCAGGACACTAGTGGCACTATGCTCAACCTCTTGATTCCCGACTTAGTCTGAGGTCTCCACAGCCTCTCCATTAACTGTTCTGGCACCCTGGTTCCCATCCCCCTGCAACCAGTCTAAACATCACCAGCACCCACCCCCACCTGTACAGCACTAGCAAACCTTCCCACTAGGATATTAGTTCCCCTCTAGTTCAGGGGCAAGGCATCCCTTCTATACTGGTCCCACCTTCCTCGGAAGAGAACCCAATGATCCAAAAATATTATGTCCTCCCTGTTACACCAACTCCTTAGCCACATTTTAAACAGTATAATCTTCCTATTCCTGCCCTCACTAGCATGTAGCATGGGTAGCAAACCAGAGATCACAATCCTGGAGGTCCTGTCCTTTAACTTAATATTTACTCCCTGAACTTATTCTGCAGAACCTGATCATTCTTCCTACCCATCTCATCGGTACTTACATGGACCATGACCTCTGGCTATTCACCCTCCCACTTGAGAATGCCAAGGACTTGATCTGAGACGTCCCAAACCCTGACACCCAGGAGGCAACATACCATCTGGGAATCTCATTTTCATTCACAGAACTTCCTTTCTGTTCCGCTAACTAATGAATCCCCTATCACCGCAACTTGCTTCTTCACCGTTCTGAGTGAGAGCCAGACTCAGTGCCAGAGACCCAACCACTATGACTTTCCCCTGCTAGGTCATCCCTTCCAACAGTATCCAAAGTGGTTTTACTGTTTTTGGGGGGAGGCCACAGGGGTACTCTGCACTGTTTTTAACCATTCCCCTTCCAGACTGTCACCCGGTTTCCTGTGTCCTGCATCTTGGGTGTAAATACTTCTCTATATGTCCTATCTATCACCCATTCATGGGCATGTGGCCAAGTGCTTAAGGCATTGGACTAGCGACCTGAAGGTCGTGAGTTCAAGCCCCAGTCAAGGCAACGTGTTGTGTCCTTGAGCAAGGCACTTAATCACACATTACTCTGCGACGACACCGGTGCCAAGCTGTATGGGTCCTAATGCCCTTCCCTTGGACAACATCGGTGGTGTGGAGAGGGGAGACTTGCAGCATGGGTAACTGCTGGTCTTCCATACAACCTTGCCCAGGCCTGCACCCTGAAGACTTTCCAGGCGCAGATCCATGGTCTCGCAAGACTAATGGATGCATTTATTTATCACCCATTCAACCTCCCAAATGATCTGGAGTTCATCCAGTTAAAGCGGATTGGTAGAAGTTGCAGCTGGTTGCACTTCTCGCGGGTGAAGTCGTCAGGGACTCAGGAGGTCTCTCTGCATTCCCACATCCCATAAGAGTGGTGTTCAACTACCCTGCCTGGCATCTCTACTGTTCTAGCTGTTCTCATATAAAGAAAGAAAACTATAAAGAAACTGGCGGGGGGTGGGGGGACGGAGGAGGAAGAAAATCTACCTACAGCTTTTTTGCTTTCTGTCACTTAAGCCTCTCCTCACTGCAGCCTCAAAGTCTCCACTCTAACACTACTCAGTCCAGCAGATCCTCTCCCCCTTGTCCCCGCCTTATTTTAATCTGTTCTTGCCAATCCGTCCCAATCACTGATTGGCTGCTTCTCAGAGCACCAAAAAGGCTGTGAACCAATGTCTTATGCAGGCAATCAGCGAACCTGAGTGAACTGCGTCTTCTCACCCTTTCAATTGCTGATTGGCCGCTGCTCAAAAAAAAGGTTCCATTGCACATTTTATAGTTCTATCCATTAGCTGTGAATGTTTCCACTCAAGGTCACTAATTTGTTGTGATTTCAATCTTCCCTTCATTGAACTGAGTCAGTCAGTCTGCCTTAGACAGAACATAAGTCCCACGGCTGCAATATTTCTTGTTGGCCCATCAAAAAATCAGTGTGACTATTTGGCCCACCAAGTCTGTCCTGTCATTCAATTAGGATATTATTTTTACTTTAATCCCATTCTTTCACCTTTGTCCCTCTGTGTCCACTCTCTCAAGGCCTTTCAGTATTGGTGAATTTAAAATGAGATCCCCTCTCATCCTCCTGAACTCCATCGAGTTACAGCCCCAGAAACACCGAACGTGTTAAGTCTTTTATTTCTGGGATCTTTCTTGTCAACCTCCTCTGGATCCTCTCCAGGTACAGCACATTCTTCCACAGAAATGGGGCCCAAATTATTCACAATATTGAACAGCATTCAATATTCCAAGATTCCACTCTTCCCGGAATATCACATTCCTTACTTATAGATTCCAGCATTGGTTGCCGTCGCATTCCTGCTTTGCGTCTTCCAGCAGCTCCCTCCGCCTTTGCTCTTCCTTTCCCTTCACACCCCACTCTATCCGACCGTTTTCTCTGCCTCCATCTATCACCTGCCTGTTTCTGTCCCCATCTTCCGCCCTCCTCTTCTCTGCCTGCTCTCATTCCTTCTCACCTCCTCAGTCCACCAACCACCCTTATCCCCGCCTCACCACACCCCATCCCCTCTTTACAACGCCATCTCCCCTCTCCACTCTTGGTCCTCAACCCGAAACTTTGACAATTCCTTTCCCTCTCGACCTGCTGCTCGACCTACTGAGTAGCTCCAGCAGATTAAAGACAGTGTGTTCCACTGTCATTAAAGGCAGTGTTCCAGTAATCATCCCATTTTTTTTATTTCACATAGAAGAACTGTGGTTAAAAGCATATCCTGCTGCTAGGTGGGTACATATTAGAGCACAGTACTGTAATTTTCAAGTGCATTGAGCCTGTTCTGTTCTGCCACATTCATCCTTCACAATGCATCTGAAACAAGTTATGTTGAACCAATGTAACCCAACACCAAATGGCAGAAACTCAAACCCAAAGTTTTGCTTTAAGTTCTGAGTTTCTTCAACAGCAGGTGGCCTTGCCGAGTATTTTAAAATCTTTATTGACTGACCACAAAGAATTTTCTGTTACAATCGCATGATAACACACTGTTGGAATATTTTGTGGCTACACAGCAAAATGAGGAGAGTTAAGTGTTTCAAAAACACAAGAGATTCTGCAGATGCTGGAAATCTTGAGCAACAAAATCAAAATGCAGGAGGAACTCAGCAAGTCAGGCAGCATCTATGGAGGAGAATAAACAGTCCATGTTTCAGGCCATGATCTTTCATCACAGCCTTTAGTCCTGATGAAGAGTGTCAGTTGGAACATCGGCTGTTTATTCTCCTCCATAGATGCTGCCTGACTTGTTGAGTCTCCCCAGCATTTTGTATGTGTAGGTTAAGTGGTTCAACCTATATCCAGTCGCCCCGCATCGGGAATGAGAGGAGGGTGATACTGCAGTACGATCCCTCGCGAACATTGCATTTAGTCATCACCTCCACAGAGAGCCAGCAGAACCCGTTCGTAGTCATCCTTGGTCGCAGCCTACAGCAGAGAGAAGAAAAGTAGTTACCCCAAGACCACCAGCCACACGGGGCAGTTATTGTGCTCCCAGCACCAGACAACAGACTGCAGAGGCTGGAATTAGGAGCAGCAATTAATCTGCTGGAGGAAGTCAGTGGGTCTAGCAGCATCTGCGTGATTTCCTTCAACAGTCCCACCTACCACCCACCATTGCACCACGTACGCAGTTCATGAGGTAGAACATACACCACAGGGCACAGAGTGAAAAGTTAACCCCACCGCTCTGTACATCATACTTCATGGTGTTAATGTGTGCATCGGAAGCCCAGTAAGAGGGGAGCATTCGATTAGTTTCGTGGAATGATCCCAGGTGTGGAAAGGATCGCCTTGGGAGTGGTGTACGGGGGCAGCGACTCTAATTTCCTTCCATTCCGTATAGTTGCAGAAAAGGACCAAGACTGGAAGTTTGAGAGTGGGACAAGGCCAGCATTACTCAGCTGAGGTACGATTTAGCAAAAGTGAACGGAATGCGAACCAGTGGTAGAGAAGTGGGAGGGGTCGTGGAGGGGATCGGGGAGAGACACTCTCATCCACAGAGCAGCGGAAACCTTTCCAATTCCAAACCATCTAGGGATGGACGGTAAGGAGCAGACAGGGCAGAATAAAGCTGGAAAGGCAGAACAATGACGGACAAGGAAGGAAGTCTGAAAAAGAACAGAAGGTGCAGGGAAGAAATGAAAAAGTAAATTACGAAGGTGTGCGATAAAGTACTGATGAATAAATTCTAAGAAAGCCTACAGACATAAATAAATGAATATATAAATACATATATACATACGTATACATACATATAAATAAATACAGACATAAATACACTAAGGGTTGAAGGGAATGGAAGGAGTGAGCCTTGCAGGTGGAGCAGAGTATATGTAAAGTTCTGAATGAATACCTGTTGTCAAGGAAGGCCATGTTGTGATAACAACTGGGAGGAAGAATGCAAAGCATTAATAAAAAAGAAAGAGGGAAGGCACTTTTGTTGAGCAGCACCATCGAAAGTGGGTAAATCGCAAAGTTGAAAGAGAAGGTATCTCTAGCTCTGACAAACATTACAATACTCTGACAAAAACCTAATATGACCAAGGGGCCCAAGAAGAAACTGAGTTACAGTGTTTAATATTATGCGGTCTAACAAGCCTGAACATCTTATTGGAGAGGCCACTTTGCATTTGGGTGATGTTAGTCAGTACAACGTTCGAGAGGAGGTGAGAACTTTGTCGGGGTCTGTGGTGTGCAGGCAGAAGCTTTCCCCTATGAAACTTCCACCAGACAGAGCCATGGGCTGAGAGTTGGGAGGCGGGATGACACAAAGCCTGTGTCTGGCAGAGATGGACACAATCGGCCAAGTAGCCTCTGCTTTCTCAGGCTCCATGTGATTCGGCCTTCCAAACCCGGAGAGCTCAGGTCTCTGAGAGGGAGCCTTTCTAGTGTTCGCCTCCCTGACCTAAACTCCTCCACAACATCAAACAACAAGCCTGCATTCTTCCCCTGGACCGCTGCTAGCTTGCACAATCACCTCCCCTATCACTTCATCTCCTGCCTCCACCCCTTTCCCCTTTGTTCTCTTCTCCTCCTTCCCACTTTCTCTTCATCGCAAACATTTCCATTCACTCCTCTGTCTCTCTCCACAGATGCTGCCCGACTCACTGAGTATATCCTGTATTTTCAACTTTTGCCTCTGTTACTCATGAGGTAAACTAGACAAACTGATCCAGAGACTGAACTACAAATACAATCCTTCTCTAATAGTCTTAGGATGCTCCAAGGTAAGGCAAACACACAGAGAGATGCAGCAACACCCAACAGGCAGACACTCACCTTTATACATTGGTAGAGAGATTTGCCAGTTTTCTTCTTGAATTCTTTTCTGATTAGTAGAAGGTCAATCTCACAACGTGACACCATGATCCTCGTTAATACATCCCGCTTCAGGTCGTTCTGCAGATTACACAGCTCAGTTTAGCTTACGAAACACAACCAGCAAAGCAGCTGCTGATTCTATCTTACAGCATTTGTGCTCTAGTGACTGCTCAACAGGACGTAGATTTAAGGTGTGAGCAAAGAGATTCAATAGGAACCTGAGGGTGGCTCTTTTATGGAATGAGCAAGTGGTTGAGGCAGGTACATTTACAACATATAAAAGTCACTTGGACAGGTATGTGGGTAAGAAAGTCTGTAGGGATATGGGCCAATCATGAACAAACGGTATAGTGTAGACTGGAGTCTTGGTCAACACGGACCAATTGGGCTGAAGGACTTGTTTCTGTGCGACTCTAAGTATTAGCAAAGCTGAGAGCTTTTACCTTTGCAATCGGAGACAACTTGTCAGCAAAGAACTCGGGAGTGCTCTGGATGCACTGCACTGTGAAGAGATAGAGAGAGGGGCTGTTATTGACACGCAGCCGAGCAGTCAGAGCACAGCACCTAACACACAGCTCACCGCAAGGAGGTGAAACTCTGGCGGAAGGTCAGCACCTCGGTATAAATGCAACACGACTGAGTGAGTCAGCTTCAACTCAGGCCCTCCTACCCACCACTCACTGGCAAGAGGCTCGTGCAATCGTGAGGGGTCCACCTTCAGTCAGCACGCTGACAACACAAGCTCTACCATGCAAGTCAACCGTCAAACAGCGAATTGGCTGCAAGTGGGAGAACTCTTTAATTACTTCACAATTGAGGTCACAAAGCTGATGGTAACCCAGCTGCAAAATGTGACACCCTCATCTCCCTTCTGTCTCTGCACCACTTATTGGCACTCTCCACTGGCAAGCTCCCCGCTGGCATGGGCACTGCTCCCTTTCACTCTCCCGTCAGCGAGTGGCGTAGTTAACTTTAGGGATCTCGTGGTCAGTCTCAATAGGAGGTGGAGTGTTGGGAAGACGGAGGTCTAAGTGTGGACCTCCACTGTCAGAGGCTGGTGCTGTATACTCGGTACAGAACATTTTCATAACAGTTGTTTGATATCGGACCCATCCCCTGTACACTGTTGTAAGAACAACAACAAAGACTTAGAGCTTGGTGTCCAACTGTGGACATTCACCAACATTATCAACACAATGAGCTTACAGTATCCATCAGTTAGACCAGAAGGATATCCCAGCCAGGGCATGATCGGTTCCAGTGACCATCACCCAACCTGCTCTGTTATCTCCATCAGTTGGGCCCCAGCACAACAGCAGTAAGAGTACCACCGCCCGAAGAAAATCGATGTGTCTGTGATGCTGCTGCAACTGGTTTTCATCGCACCTGTGCGGACGTGGACTTGCGGAGCTGACAATAAACTTGACCGGCACCTTGATGTTGAAGGTGTCAGGGTCACTGCCAGGACTGCTCTTGCAGCCTGAGCCTCACCGACATCCTAACAATCCCAATCAGTGGGAGCTGGGCACTGTCCATAACCAGTCAGTTCTCCAAGCCTGGAAACGATCATCCCAGGAATGGGTGCTGGGTCTCACCTGGACCACTGTGGCAGGTGACAGGATCAAACCTTTGGGCCCTCCAGACATTAGCAATTCCATTCCCACCACATCTGAGCTGATGGCAATTTCCAAACTCGAAACGCCCTACACCTAGAGCAGCAACATGCGGCATTCAGAATGGAGAAGATAAGGTGTGAGGCAGTAGACTTACCCAGAGCCAAAAGATTACACCTCAGATCTTTTGAGATGTCATCCTTGATGCTTTCGTTGATACTTCTGGGACTGTAGACGTTGTATCGCTGGAAAACTAGTCAAAGGAAAACTCAGGTGAGGATGTTGTTGCTTTTCTCTCATACATTGCTTTAGTTCTTTACTTTGCTTTGGCCTTTGGTTTTGTACTGCTTGCTCAGTGTTTCTACCACTTCCTCCCTCCCCACTCTCCAAGGTCCACATTCTGACATGTCTCCCCATTTATGCACTTCACAATCTGGTGTTTTTTTCATTTCTTACTACATTGATGTTCTATTTTCTGCCTCTTCCATCAATGTTTAGTGACCCTTTGGTGGCTTCTAATCTCTCCAATCTTCCAGCCTTCCTCTACAACTTTACTAGTCTTTGCCTTCAATATAACACCATCTACCAGTTTTCAGTAATGTGTAGTCTTTACTCCTGAATTGACTGTCTATCTGTTGACAATAATGCAAACCCATTATTGCTCCCCTCCCATCACCTCTTTTTAACTAATTTCTCATTTCACCTGAACAACACCTGCTCTTCATTTCTACTTACTTGCATTTAAATTTGATACTAGTTCTGTACTTAAATGTGTCGTTCTCAAACAGTATGTGAACGTCTAGACATAGTACAAGGACTTAACTCCTGTTAGTCCTGTTAGGGGCCTTTACATGTCACCCATGATGAACTGCTTCCCTTGCTGATTCCTATCTTGTGGAAAATACTCAGTTTCTGTCCTTGTGAGAGAAGTAATTTCTCACCCGAAGTTATCTTCCTCCATTAATGTCAGAGCGAACTCTCTTGACCTTCAGCATGGAATATTCGGTTCCCATTTTTTGCTTAACAGCTGCCATGTCTCTGTATTAGCCGTTAGATTGGATGGAGTTACCTCTAGATAGTTTAACTATCTTAGGGTCATGGGGTCATAGAGTTGCTTAGCATGAAAATGGACCCTTTGGCCCAAATGGTTCATGCCAACCATGATGCCCATCCAAGCTAGTCCTATTTGCCCATGTTTGGCCCAACCATTTCTATACATGTAGCTGTCCAACTATCTTTTAAATGTTGTTAACGTACCTGTGTCAACCACTTCCCCTGGCAGCTCATTCCATCGATGAGCCACCCTCCTTGTAGTAAAATTGCCCCTCAAGTTCCTCTTCAACCTTTCCCCTCTCTCTTCAATCTATGCTCTCTAATTCCCGATTCCCCAACCCAGGGAAAAAGACTGGGTGCTTTCATCCTGTCTATGGCCCTCATGATTTTATATACTTCCATAAAAATACTCCTCATTCTCCTACACTCCAAGGAAAAATGCCCTAGCCTGTCCAATCTCTTCCTATGACCCAGTCTCTTGAGTCCTTGAAACATCCTTGTAAATCCTTTCTGCACCATTTCTAGTTTAAAAACATCCTTCCTATAGCACGGTGAACAAAACTGAACACAATACTTCAAGTGCTGTCTGACCAACATCTTGTACAATTGCAATAGAATCTCTCACCCTGTCTATTTGTAACTCCACTTTCAGGGAGCTAATTACTGAATTTTAATCTGCTCTGTTCTACAACACTCCCAAGGCCCTGCAGTTTGTGTGTAGGTCTTACCCTGGTTTGAATTTTCAAAATGCAACACCTAGCACCTATTATTATTAAACTGCATTTGCCATTCCTCAGCCCACTTATCCAGCTGGTCCAGATACTAATGATTCCAATATCAATGTCTTTTACCATTTTGCCTCATTTTGCAGCTTTGCCACCTTTTGTCACACTCCTCATCAATACAATTAAACTCTTAAACATTCCCTTACCTGAATCCCAACCTCTCCCCAGCTACTTCGTTTAAAAGCCAATCTATCATCCACTTATTCAATTCACAGCAACTCCAGCCCAGCCTACATTGAGTAAAAGCTACCAGATCTGAAGTGCTGCCTCTCCGCCAGAGCTGGTGCCAGTGCCCCGTGAACTTAAACCTCTTCACACTGCTCCTCTCTGAGCTGGACTTTCCTTTCGCTCTACTCTACACAGATATATAGACTATCGATTGTCTTTCTGCTGGTTTGGTAGATGGGAGCTCCTCACACTCCACCAGCAGCAACCCTCTGTATCTCAGCCTCAGCTGGATCCTTGCATTCCTACTCCTGCCCTCTCACGGTTTGAGAAGATGATTTTAATCCAGGCATTATGCAGGCTTCATCAATATTGGGGCTTGTGTCTGCAGAGAACAGTATCTGTCTGTCAGTTCCTACTGAGTCAGTCTGTCTGTTTCTACAGCGTCCATATGTTCCTGCAGAACCTGTCTGTTCCTGCAGTGTCTATTTCTTCAGTTCCTCTCCACAGAGGCTGCCTGCACTGCTGAGTGTTTCCAGCCTTCTCTCTTCATACGATGCAGAGGCCACCTGCCAGTGGCCCTGTTACCTTTCCTCAAGTGGGGAATATTCCTCTCGGTCAATATGCTGATCCACTTTGCAGTGTCTATTCCTTTCTTTTGCTTTGTAGCTTCATTGAGTACCTGCAGAGTCAAACATGAGAGGGGTGACTGGAGAATGGTTTCGCACACCTCCACAGGCCTCTGATGCCCATCCCCAACCAGTGCTTGTGGTCTTCATTGCAGGACAGGGTTAAGTGTGTCTGTACCAGGTCAGACCCATTGGAGATAGCTGATGGAATGACCACCAACTCACCCAAATCTGACTGGGGTTGTCGGACTCTGAGGGTGTGCAGTCAACCTTCTCGATCCGTTGGTGGGCTGGAGATCACCCCTTGCACTGGGCATGACCTCCACAAGACAAGTGGCTAAACCCCTCTGACAATGGAGATCAGACAAAATCCTTGGACACTTTGCATTAAAACCCCAAGAAACCTGACACCAGGCTTCATAACAAGATGCACTAAATCCTCATGGATAGTGACCCAGATCGAAACCATTTCCAACACAGAACATCGCGGGTAACTATGCCAGTGTTGATCGGTGTCAGTAAGCAGGACTCATGCCCGACACCTACCTTAGCATCGGAGTCAATCAGTTCGTGATCCTCTACATTGGATGGTTCTGGACGGGTACCCTATGGGCAAGAAGGAGAAGCTGAGTCACTAATTGGTAGACACAACCATACAGTGTACGAACAGAAGCAGGACGCTGAAGTAAACTTCTGTCACACTCAGCTCTGTGAGACTCGCTGCACCCTCCCCCTCGGGACAACTGTTCCCCCCTCTTCCTCCCATGCAGCTCACTTCAATTCCCCTCTCCGTTGCTCTTCCTGCCCTGCCTGCCTGTGGCTCCAGTTCTTGAATCATTCTCTTTCTCCTTCTCTCCTGTGTGATCAGCAAGGTGGATTTGGTGGGAATTTGCCGAGGCTGAGGAACGTGTCAGGGTACAAGGTGGAGTAGGTGCCCAAAGAATCTGGCCCTAATTCTGATGGGCCCTCACCCTCTTCCTACGGATGCCTATTCCTGCAACACACTGCCAAATATCCCCAGCTACTTACCAATCTCTCTAAGTCTGCTAGCTATGACTACATGATTACATTCCTCCCAATATCCACGTTACAGAGCTTTCAGTTCCATACCTCACTGATGAGCTTAACAGACAGGGAGCAGGAATACACAACTCAGGTTTAATAAATGTAGGAAGTTACCTTGGCCAAAGCACACAGAAGCTTACTGAAATCTCCTGAAGTGTCGTCGTTGATATCATTTACCATGTTTTTCTTGTTAACTGTAAAGATTTGTAATATGGTTAGTTGGGCTAGAAGCCTGAAATCCCACACCACCCTGTTCAGGCACCACCTTCATACAACCATCAGGTTCCTGAACCGATTGGCACAACTCTAACCCTACCCCAGCAATGGAACATGATGGACCACTTTTTGCCAATGCAGACATGTCACTGATTTTTTTTTGTACCAGTGTCTAGTTGTGTATGGCCCATTTTACTCTCATCACTGCCTGGTGTTCTGTTCTGGGTGTTGTCTGAACCGATGTGTCTGTGCTATAAGCTTTTCATTGTACCTGTATCTCACCACATGACAATGAACTCAGCGCGACTTCATTATCTGGGCTGTATCACATTATGAAGCTACATGAAGTGGTGTTAACACATTTACAACATCTCCAGACCGAACCTATTCACCGTCCCACCAAGGTTATATACCTGCCCCTCACTCTCAATCTCTCTGCAATTCCAAAATGTGAGCGTGATGGTGGAGTAGTATGAAGATCCATTGCACTCCAAATCCTGCATTCTCTTCTGGGCACTGTACATGCAAAGGACATCCTGGTTTGGAACAATGGTGACCTTCCCCACAATGTTGATACTGGGGGTCATGTCGCTGAATGTCCAAGATGGGCGTTTGGGTTCTACCTGCGGGATATCAGTTTGAACAGGACATGAGGGGGCAACTTCTTCACGCATAGGGTGGTGTGAATTTAGAAAGACCTGCCAAAAATAGTGGTTGAGCTGGACACATTTAAAAGCCATCTAGATAACTACCTGGATAGGAGAAGTTTAGATGGTTATGGGCCAAACATAGGCAGATGGGATTATCTCTCTGAACAGCACATTTGGCATGGACATTGGGCTGAAGGGCCTGTTTAGATGCTGTGAGTCCATAACACAATGCTACCATGGGCATAGGCTGCTGAGGATGATGTTAACGTTAATCCCTCAAGATCATCTGGATCATACACCTGTCACATCTGTCAAAACTTCCTGTCCTATAATTCAACAATTACTGCAATGGACAGAGAATTCTCCTATGTTTGCTCAGCATTCCCCTGCCCCCGCCCCTGCCACTTTACTCACCTTCTTGGTAAGCCTTGTTCATATCCTCAATCTCCTTGTTTGAACGAGAACACAGTATCTCAATCAGAGTGGCTTCATTTGTTCCCAGCCCCTGTCAACAATACATCTTAAGGATCACTTTTGAAAGAAAAATCATAAGTTATCAGAGGTACACCATAAAACATTTTGAGCAGAGACTACAACAGTTACCAAACAGAAAATGCAGGAAACACTCATCAGGTCAAGCAGCGCCCGTGGAGAGAGAATTAAGCTAATGTCTGAGGTTGATGACCTTTCATCAGAATTGGTGGACACTTTTGCCCTCTTTCTCTCTCCATACTTGCCTCTGAGCTTTTAACTCACTCTCATGATTTTGGTGTTGCTGTCTGAGCCAGCGTTTATGGCCCATCCTTGACATGCCCATGAAGACCTGGCGATGAAATGTCCTCCTCCGCTCTCAGGGAGCGAGTTCCTGGATTTGGACCCAGTGACGTCGAAGTACCAGTGAGGTATTTCCAAATCAGGGTGCTGCACAGCTTGGAGGGGAACCTGCGTGTGGTGGTGTTCAGGTCTGGGCAGCGCTGCTGGAGTAGCTTGTGTCACTGGTAAACGGTACACACTTCACCCAGTGTGTCCTAACAGGGGAGAGCGGGAGTGACAATCAAGCAGGTGTCCAGCCCCAGTGTGATTGGAGCGACCCTCCTCGGGGCAAATGGAAAGTGCTGCATCTCATTCCTGACCTGTGCCAGAAAGTGTCAGTAGGTGAGTCACCCATCGCAAGATCTCCAACCTGCTCGCATAGCCTGAACCAGTGAATTTCTGGTCAATGGTGAATCCTGGGGTATTGGTGCTGGGGTTAATGCTCAGGTAAGTGGGTTATTTTCACCTGCTGGAGGTGCCGTGCCTTGAATGCTGCCTGGATCTTCCTGCACACAGACGTGGACTGCGTCATCTGCTGAGGAACTGTAAGCGTAACCGGTGAGCGTCCACACTTCCGACCTCATGACAGAAGGAAAGTGACCGATGAAGCAGCTGACAAAAGCTGGTTCTCGACACTGTCCTGAGGAACCCCTGCAACTCCTGTGAGAAGTGCCTCTCCATGCCAACAAACTTCAGTTGTACGCACTGAGCGTTCTGCCTCATTTCATTTCACATTCTCAGCATCTGTGATACTTTGCTCCTGCTGAAAATCCTGTTCAAACCAAACCAACCTCCTGCAGTCACAGCTAAAGGCCAGCAGATGGCAGATCAGAGCTGTGTCACTGCAAATGCCCGGGCTGCCTGTACTAATCCTCTCTCACACACCTTCTCAGGATCCCGGCTGACTCACTTCCACTCAAAGATGTAATGCTCAGTCTTTATGAGGAATTGGTCAGACCACATTTGCAGTATTGTGAACAGCTTTGGGTCCCACACCCAAGAAAGGATGCGCTGGCATTGGAAAAAGTCCAGAGGAGGTTTACAAGTTCAAGTTGGAATACTTTTGAATCCCCACAAAAGTGATCTGGGGAATAAAAGGGTTAATGTGTGAGGAGCATTTGGGTCTGTTCTCACTGCAGTTTAGAAGAATGAGGGTGGGGGATCTCATTGAAAGCTACCAAATATTGAAAGGCCTGGATAAAGTGGACGTGGAGAGGCTGTTTCCGATAGTGGGAGACAAGCAGCAAAGGGCACTGCCTCAGAATAGAAGGACATCCCTTTGAACAGAGATGAGAAGGAATTTCTTCTGCCAAAGGGCAGTGAGTCTGTGCGACAGATGACTGAGGAGGCCAAATCATTGGGTATATTTAAAGTGGAGGTTGATAGGTTCTTGATTAGTAAGGGTGTCAAAGGTTACGGGGAGAAAGCAGGAGAATAGGGTTGAGAGGGGAAAATAAATCAGCCAGTATCGAATGGCAGAACAAGCTTGATGGGCTGAATGGCCTAATTCTGTACCTACATCACGTGGTCTTATGGTATCCTGTTCCCTGGTTTTCGGAGTGACCTATAAGGACACTGTGGTAGCTATAGACTCTCCCACAATGGGGGCTGAGGTGGGTGACGGGGGGGGTGGGGGGTGATGGTGGGGGCTGAGGTGGGTGACGGTGGGGGTGGGGGGTGTGCTGTGGTTTGTGAAGGTTAGGCAGGACCTCTGTGTTGTTCCACCCTCTCCATCTATGCTCTGTGCGGTTATGAAGCGGAGGTTCCCAGGTAACAGAGGGAATGCTAACTCCCTCCGGGAAGCTCTGAGCACATTCTTGAACCTTTCTGTGTCCTGGTCAGCTCATCCTCTACAGAACAGGGGACAGGACATCTGTTCTGAGAGTCAGGGGCTGGCAGGTAAGCAGGAGACCCGCACAGCAAGAGGTAACTGGGACCTCAGTTAGTCTGAGAGAGCACTGTTAAAGAGGTATCTCCACAGATGCCAACTGGTCTCAGAGGTGTTGAGGAGGGCAGAGAGTCACCACACACTTCCCTCACCCTCAGTAATTCACCTCCTGGGGAAACATTCAATAAGGTCACCTTTCACTGTGCCCAATCCTCCAATCAACGTCACTGGGTAAGGACAGGTCCTGGTACAGATTCCTGTACAGGACAAGCAAAGGGCCAGGGATCGGCGAGTCTGACTACATGAGTGTCTGTTGTGCTCTTACTGTGTATGCACGAGCAAAAGGATGTGTCTGTGGGTGGGTACACGTACAAGTTTGTGGAAAAGAGAGTGTGTACTCACGTGTAATTATCTATGTGTGTGTGTGTGTGTGTGTGTGTGTGTGTGTGTATACACTGGTGGTATATGCAAGTAAGTGATCATATGCTGGCGAGTATGTGTGTGTTCAGGTGAATGTGTGTTTGTGGGTGTGTATATATACAGGTGTTTTATGTATGTTTAATAGTTAGTGTGCATGAGTATACGTGTGTTTATATGTGTGTGTGTGTGTGTGTGTATAATGTTTTACAATTGTTTTAACATCACAGCGGTGTATGAATCCCCAAGGTCAGCTCTGTTGACCTTGAAGCACAGCAGGAAGCACCAGAAGTGCAGGATTATTGTCCATGTAATCTGAACGCTCTGGCGTTAATGAAGCTGGTTCTTCCACCCTCCCAGGCTTAGGCGCAGACCAGAGCACCTTGTTCCACATGGGTACTTATGGCTCAGCAAGTGCATGGCAACATGGGGACTGCACAGGGGTGAACCCGTCACCCTGATCCATCCTCACCTTCACCGCTTTCTTCATCTCCACAGCGTCATACATGGCTGGCGTTTTCATCAGACCGAGGATGACGGCCTTCAGTGGGTCCTTGAGGGCCCCATTCAGAACATCCTCCAGCTTCTGCAGAGAAACAAAGGACATCCCATGGTCAGTGTCCAGCATCAGTACCAAGACTTGCAGCTCACTACTGAACGCCCCGGGGCATGACGTCACTTCACTCGCAGGGTGCACCATCACCCCCCCCCCCCGGGTGTGACACACTTCACCTGGGGTGTGACATCACACTATTCAAGGTGTGACATCACGTCACTCAGGTTGTGACATCACATTGTCCATAAGCCCATAGGAGCAGAATTAGGCCATTTGGCACATCAAGTCTGCTCCACCCTTCCATCATGGCTGATTTATTATCCCTTATTCATTAACCCCGTTCTGCTGCCTTCCTCCTGTAACCTTTGACATCCTTATTCATCAAGAACCTATCAATTTCTGCTTCAAATATACCCAGTGACGGCCTTCATCGGTGGCAAGGAATTCCCCAGGTTCACCACACACTAGCTAAAGAAATTCCTCCTCATCTCTGTTCTAAATGGATATCCCTCTATTCTGAGGCTGTGCCCTCTGGTCCTAGACTCCCCCACTACAGGAAATATCTTCTCCATATCCACTCTATTTGGGCCTTTCAATATTCAATAGGCTTCAACGAGATTCCCCCTCATTCTTCTAAACGCCAATGAGTACAGGTCCAGAGCCACAAAACGCTCCTAAAATGTTAATCCTCTTATTCCCAAAATTATTCTCGTGAGCCTCCTCTGGGCCATCTCCAACACCAGCACATCTTTCTTAGATAAGGGGCCCAAAACTACTCACAATATTCCAAGTGCAGTCTGACCAATGCCTGATAAAGCCTCAGCATCACATCCTTGCCTTTACAGTCTAGTCCTCTTGAAATGAATGCCAACATTGCATTTGCCTTCCTCACCACCGACTCAAGTTGACCTTTAGGGAATCCTGCACAAGAACTCACAATTCTCTTTGCACTTATGATTTTGATTTGTCACCCTGTTCAGAAAATAGTCTTCACCTTTCTTCCTTCTACTAAAGTGCATGACCATACACATTCTGACACCATATTCCATCAGCCACTTCTTTGCCCGTTCTCCCAATCTGTCTATGTCCTTCTGCAAACTCCCTGCTTCCTCAACACTACCTGACCCTCTACCTATCTTTGTATCGCCTTCAAACTGGTTCACAAAGCCGTCGACTCCATCACCCAAATCGTTGACATATAACGTGAAAAGAGGTGGTCCCAACACTGACCCTTGTGGTACGCCACTAGTCACCAGCAGCCCACCAGAAAGGCCACTTTATTCCCACTCGTTGCTGCCTGCCAGTCAGCCAGTTGACTGTCCCTGCCAGTACCTGGGTCTTTGGTAACCAGCGCCAGTTGTCACGGGGGCCCTGGTGTGGAACATCACAGCTCCAGAGTGTGGCAACATGCCGTCCCTGGCATGTGACATCAGAGCTTCACTGTGTGACATCACATTAACCAGAGTGTTGCATAGTGTGGGCAGACAGAGTGTTGCATAGGGTGGGGTGTCGCTGTGCACAGTATATGTCTGCTGCCTTCGCTGGGATCCTCTCGGATCTGGTGACCAGGAAGCTGCAGTAACCCGTCGCAGGTAATCTGGCTCTGGCTACAGCAGTACAGTTGTAGTCTGTGGGCAGAACGAGGCCCCTCCACGTGATGGATCTGTGTGTTCCTTCTCGTACTCAAGCCTCCGCACGCTCTACTGTCCTTCATCCACCCTACCTGAGAGACCCCACCACACACAGACAGAGCAGGGTTGCTTCAGTTCCTGCCTCAGCCACAACAATCCCCAGCTTCTCACCTTTCCTTTCCTGTAGTGTAGAAGGCCACAGTCAGTGACAGGCGGAATAGTACAGACTAACAGGCGGCAAGCTGACCATCAGTGATGGTGTTGGTACAGTCAGTAACAGGCGGAGTGCTGACTGTCAGTGATGGGGTTTGTTCAGCTAGTAACAGGCAGTGGTTCAGAGCTAGCCGAGGCGCGTCCAGCACATCTTTAAGAAATAAAACGAAATAAACAAGCTAATTAATTAGGTGCCGCCCAGGGTGATTTGAGTATCTCAGAAACTGCTGATCTCCTGGGATTTTTACTCAGAACAGACTCTGGAGTTTACAAAGAATGGTGCCAAAAACAAAAAAACATCCAGCGAGTGGATTTAACAAGACGTTTTTGCTCACAGAATAGCCACTCGCTGGATTTTTTTTGTTTTTGGCACCATTCTTTGTAAACTCCAGAGTCTGTTCTGAGTAAAAATCCCAGGAGATCAGCAGTTTCTGAGATACTCAAATCACCCTGGGCGGCACCTAATTAATTAGCTTGTTTATTTTGGCTCTTTTCTTAAAAATGTGCGGGACGTGCTCGGGCTAGCACTGCACCCCTGGTAACAGGTGTGTCCTGCCCCACTCCCTCAGCTCCTGCGATCCCACCCTGTCTGCAATGGTCTCACACCTTCCTGCCAGCATCTATACCCTGCCATGTCCGCTTCAGTAAGCGCACAGGAGGCCACTCACCTTCTTTGCTCTCTTTTCGAAGGCGAAGGCGATATCCTGCCTCTGTGCATTGCTCCTCTGGGTCAGTATGTCAATGATGGTGTGCTCGTCAATGCCTGAAACAAGGACAGCCCATTACAGCTTTCAGACACACGCGTGTGTGCAGTCTGCACAAGCAACATTTAACACATCAGCACCCACGGCACAGAGCTGTGTCCTTCTCGCATCTGTGGAGGTGGGAATGGGCATCGAGTTGTGGAGTACTCTGCTGATACACAACCTCGGCTGATCTGCAGAGGCTGAAAGCTGACCAGTGTTATCTCTGAATTGATCAGTACAGAGCGGTTTGTGTGCACAGTGCTGTATCCATGTCCGTGTAGAGGGAGATCATCTACCTACCTTCACAGGACATCATTGTTCTGTACTGCTGCCACAAAGCAACCAACTTCATGTCATTTCAGATAGTGTAATAAACTTGATTCTGATTGAATTGGAACTGCACAGCACAGGGCTGTGTGATGTCCATAGAGACTGGGGTTGTATTTGATTGTGTTCAGTGGGGACTGGATATGACTATCCATACACTGCTGGCCTGTGGATCTGTTTATACCGACTTGGGTTCTCAGGATCACCCAGCTCTACTGAATCATTACTTACAGAGTGACATTGGGTGCTGACGTGGGAAACACGGTGCCTTCAGGCACTGGCTGAATGGCATCAACTGGCCAGAACGTCCTCACTAGCAATGCGGATATCAGCCAGATATGTCAGGATTGACCAGGAACATTGAGAACAAAGGGGATCATCCAGGACTGTGGGGATCTAGCCTCTGAGGAGTTGTGTGGCACTCTGCTGATGCTGAGCGGGCCCCAGGTGGACCTGGAGGCGCTTTACTCAACAGCGGAACAGAAGCAGTAGCTTTGTCGCCAACAAGCTCCCAGAAGAATACACGTGATTTGACCGAGAAACACCAGCCTACCTTTGGTTTCAACTGCACGAATCAGCATTACAGCATCATTATCGGCATTGAAGTTAGCAGACGGCTTCACTGTGGCTCCACTAGCAACCTGGAAGAGAAGATGGGAGGTCACCTCCAACCTCAGTGTCCTGACCCGACCCCAGACCACCGGGGAATCCCCAGACTACCCTCAATCCCAAAGCACGGGGGATTCCTCAGACCACCAAGGAACTATAAACCCCAGACCACAATGGAATCCTCAGATAACCAAAGGAAACTTCAACCCCGAAACATGGGGAAATCCCCAGACCACCAGGGAATCCACAAGTCCAGATCGTAGGGGAATCCCCGCACTAGCAGGGAACCATAAACCCTAGAACATAGGGAAACTTCAACTCTAAAACATAGGGAATCACCAGACAACCAGGGAAACCCCAACTCCAGAGGATGGGGGAATCACCAGACCATCAGGAAAACCCCAACTCCAGAGCATAGGGAAATCACCAGACTATCAGGAAACCCCAACTCCAGAGCATGGGGGAATCACCAGACCATCAGAAAACCCCAACTCCAGAGCATGGGGGAATCACCAGACTATCAGGAAACCCCAACATCAGAGCATGGGGAAATCACCAGACCATCAGAAGACCCCAACTCCAGAGCATGGGGGAATCACCAGACCATCAGGAAACCCCAACTCCAGAGCATGGGAGGATCACTAGACCATCAGGGAAACGCGAACATCAGATCATGGGGGAAATCCCCTGACCACCAGGGAAACCCCAACCCCAGAGCATGAGAGAGTCCCCTGACCACCAGGGAACCATAAACCCTAGAAACCCTAGAACATGGGGGAATCCCCAAACTACTTGGGAAACCTTAACTCCAAAAGTCTCAGCCACTCAGACCACCAGGCAAACCCCAGAACAGAAGGAAATCGCACCCCTACAGTGCAGGAGAGCCACTTCACCAGGGTTCACCCTTCTCCGTGTGGCACAGGAAACATTATGCCTCAGACTATGCCCTCACAGCCCAGGGATGAGCTACCACAGGACTTTGTGGGACTCCTGAATCACCGACCCCAACCCTCATTCCAGATATTCCATCCACATTTCCAAAGCTCAATCCTCTCTGCTCCATTCTCAAACTTGCAAACTTTTCTCTCCCATGTTCAATATTGATGATTCCCCCTATTAAAACCTAAAACTCACTCTTTACCCGCGTACTCACAGTTACCCCAGCCTGGGGTTTTTCTATAGTGAGTGACTCATCTCCAAATGCCACAAATCTTTCCACCTTTTAGAAGGCACAAGTGTGATGAGATATTCTCCCTTTGTCTGGATGACTGCTGCACTAAGGTCTCTCCAGAAGCTTGGCACCGTCCAGAACAAAGCAGCTGGCTAGCCAGAAATCCCATCCCAAACATCTCACCCCTCTACTACTGGCACATTGTGGCTGCAGTGTCCAGCATCAACAGCATCTCCCAACCTTGCTACGTCAACTTCCAAGAAAGACCACGGCATGCGAATACTCACGCCCCATTGATTCTGCTCCCCTGAGGCTCACTCTCCATCCCAACCCTTATTAGCAGATGGAAATGGAGGTCAACGCCAAGTTGACAGCATGTTCCTGATTGCCCATGTGGTGGGAAAGGACACAAATTAATGGATCCAGACTGAGTCAAAGGATGTAATGGGACCCCACCCAGCCACAGCTTGACTGCCAGGGTCCCACAATATCTGTGAAAGGTAGAGTCATTGGGAGAATCCTAATGGCATATGTGCACTGAATGACTTTGGCTCCACATCAAAACAGCAGTAATTAGGTTCTATACTCCTGCCATGGGTGAGCTGATGTATTCGTATCATTGGTCAGCTGATTTGTCCGTCATTTTCCTTTCCTCTGCACCTCTCCTCATTCATCCACTACATCAATCAGAGTTTTCACCAGACAACTTTGTCCCCATGTCCAACACATCTCACAGGTCGAAGAAATGTTGAAATTAAATTTTAGAATATTTAGGTAATTCCTTTTTTTGGGGGTCGGGTGGTTTCACAGCAACTTGCTGAAGATTAAACTTCAGATTAATTCCTAGGCTGAGTTTCATCAAAACAGCTCAGTTCTGCACCTCATCAAAACGTGGAGCAAAGAGCTGGATTCCAGTGGTGGAGTGAGAGTGGCCGCCCTTGACATCAGGGCAACTTTGGAACCAAGAGTGACATCAAGGAGCCCCAGTGACACTGAAATTGAAGCACATTGAGGAGAAATCACTCCAGTGGCTGAAACCATGTTTTGTACACTGGAGGGCAGTTGCCAGTGATCGAAGTCCTGACATATCACTCACAGTTGTCCCTGGAACTGTGTCCGAACTCCAACTTTTTTTAGCTGCTGCTGCAGCAACCACCTTGACTTCACTACCAGGACCGAAGCAGGATGTTTGCTGGTAACTGCACCATGTTCAGTTCCATTTCTATCTTCTCGGAAAGTGAAGCAGACCCTGTCTGCACAGAAAGAGGCCTGAGCAACATTTAACAGCGGGCAGGTAAACAACATGTAACACCTGTGCCACAAATGTTTAACGTAATGACCATTTCGAAGAAGAGCAGCTTAATGTTGAAGTTCATTATCCTGCTGTGGGAATATTTCAATGATGGGACAAAGGAAGTTGAGTGAAGCTATCCCCTTTGGTTCAAGAGCCTAATGGCTAAGGAGTAACAACATTTCCTGAAGCTGGTGATGTGAGTCCTGAGGCTCCTGTACCTTCTTCCTGATGGCAGCAGTGAGAAGAGAGCATGTCCTGGGGGTATCGGGGATCCCTGATGTTGGATGCTTCCTTCCTGCAACAGCTTTTCACGCAGATGTGCTCAATGGTGTGGAGGGCTTTACTCGTGATGAACTAGGCCGTAGCTACCATTTTTTGCGGGAAACCTAATCTTTGGAGCTTTGCTTTTTAGCCTCTGCCTGTTTGATTAGAGTGCATGTTCTCTGACAAGAGGCTGCACGGGCTTGGGTCGTTTTCTCTAGGGTGGCAGAGTCTGAGAGGAGACCTGATAGAAGTTTATAAAATTACGGAAGGCAGAAAGGGAGAAGGCGAAGGGGAGGGGCTGCGTCTTGTGAAGCCACATGGGAAGGGAGGTGGGGGAGTGCACCAGCAATTTGCAGAGCGAACAGTCTCTTCGAAATACAATAGGGTCTTTTAAGAGACTCTCAGATAGGTACATGGAGGTTAGAAAAATAGAGGGCTATGCGGTCGGGAATTCTAGGCAGCTTCTCGAGTAGGTTACATGGTCGGCACAACGTTGTGGGCCGAAGGGCCTGTAATGTGCTGTAGATTTCTATGTTCTATGAAATGTGGAGTGGGAAGGAGAGGAGAAACACATATCCTCGAGGCAGAGTCTGTGGAATGTGGAAACTGGTTGGGTGGAAAGTGAAGTGGTGAGCAGCCTCAATATTGTTCTGGTTGGAAGGAGGGGGTGAGAGCCAAAGAAATGGAAATGGAACAGATGAGATTGAAAGCCCAATTACCTGCGGTGGGAGGACTCCCCAGAGATCAAGGGCAAGGAAAGACGGCCTGGAACCTCTGGTGTGAGGATGGGGCGAGCGGGAGAATCTGGGAGAATGGAACTGCGTCATTAAGGGTTAAGGTCTGCCATTGTGGGGAGACTGTGGGTGAGGGATGGGTACTGATTGCTGACCTGTCCTATGATAAAGAACTCAAGCAAGGCAGCAAGTGTGATGAAAGCCTTTAATTTTGTGTGAATGTTCCCAATTCCCCAACTGACGGAGGTGAAAAAGTGGGGCAACTGGAGATGGGCTGAATCCAAAATGAATCCAGGTTAGGGTGCAGAAATTTGATTTCTATTCCAAGTGTAAAATCTCATGAAAAGAAGGGTGTGGTTCTGAAAACAAAGATAGACCAAACACTGGAGTCCTTCTGTGTTCTCATTGACCATTGGAGTATGTGTGACTGGCACAGGGCACACTTCCCGCAGCTAAGCGCAGTGGAAACCTCCTGCGAGAGAGGCCAGTATTGTGCTTTACTTTTCCAAAGTGCCTCAGCAGAGTATGAAGCAGTAATCCTTGGTAAGATGGCAGTGCACTCAGACACAGCGGCTTCTACGGGGTCAACCAAAGGAGTTGTTATCTACTTTAACCATAGTTTCACGATTGCAAGACCCTGCTGGACATTAAGAATTGGAAGTATTGCAGGTCGACCCCATCAGCGAGTTACACACTGGCAGAGAAACTGAAGGAGCTGGACTTGGTGCAGGCCGTGACGCTGGCTGCAACCGAGAGGCATGGTGCGCGAAGGAAGTGTGCAAGTGATCATCTCAGTCACATTTCTTCTGATCCCATTGGACGTAGGTGGCACGGTACACTGCAAGTCCGATTCATTAGTTTATTGGCAGACGGCGGGGGAGCTGCGTGGCCTCAGTCGTAGCAGGGACTAGGCCTCAAGCGGAGTGTCACCCGTTTGCAGTCACCTCGGGGCAGGCATGGGAGCCTGGCGCTCTGCCAGAGTGCCAGAGCAGTGTGGGGTGGCATCCAAGCTGGAGTTTGTCTTTGCATGGCAGAGGACAAACTGCATTGTGTTCGGCTGCAGATTGCTGTAACATTCATGGACTTAGAGACTCGGACTCTATTTCTCCGTGTGACCCTACTTTACTGATTATCTATATGTGCTATATGTGGCCTGTGCTGTGTGTGACTGTTGGTATTGTGCTTTGCACCTTCGCCCCGAGGGAACGCTCTTTTGTCTGGCTGTGTTCATGTGTGGCTGAATGATTATTAATCTTGAACTTGACTGCTTCCAACACCGAAACGGTCTGTTTGTGAGCTGTGTATGCAAGTATCCAGGAAACTCCTTTTCGTCATCGCTCCCACTGTGGGTTGGTGATTGAAACCAGATCCAAAGTCAACACACAGATAAAGGCGGTGTCACCACAGTGCAGGACTGCAGGCTGACTAATTGAGAACAAAGCTAAACACAGAAGTACAGCACGTTACAGGCCCTTCGGCCCACAATGTTATGCCGACCATGTAACCTACTCTAGAAGCTGCCTAGAATTTCCCTACCGCATAGCCCTCTACTTTTCTAAGCTCCATGTACCTATCCAAGAGTCTCTTAAAAGACCCTATTGTATCCGCCTCCACCACCTCCGCTGGCAGCCCATTCCACGCACCCACCACTCTCTGTGTGAAAAACTTACCCCCTGACATCTCCTCTGTACCTACTTCCAAGCGCCTTAAAACTATCCCCTCTCATGTTAGCCATTTCACCCCTGGAAAAAAGCCTCTGACTATCCACATAATTAAATCCTCTACAATCTTATACACCTCTATCAGGTCACCTCTCATCCTCCATCGCTCCAAGGAGAAAAGGTCAAATTCAATCAACCTATTCTCATAAGGCATGCTCTCCAATCCAGGCAACATCCTCATAAATCTCTTCTGCGCCCTTTCTATGGTTTCCACATCCTTCCTGTAGTGAGGTGACCAGAACTGAACACAGTACTCCAGGTAGGGTCTAACTGAGGTCTTATATAGCTGTAACATTACCTTACGGTTCTTGAACTCAATCCCACAGTTGATGAAGGCCAACACACCATACGCCTTCTTAACAACCTCAGAGAAAGCGAGCTGATTTCATAGGCTGTAGAGGATCAGGGTCACAGTTTCAAGAGGTGGGAGGCCCGATCGCATTTAGATACTGAGAACAACTCAGGGGCTGATCTCCCTGCTCTTGCCTTTGTTTTCCCTGTTTGCCAGGGGGTGCTAGTCCCCAGGAACAGACTCTAGTATCGTTCGCAGGAACCCTTCGGGTTAGATGTTGAGTAGCCTTCATGTTGGTTAGCTGGTACCACACGATGGGGCGGGGAGAGCGCAACATGATTGTAAATTTGTCAGGGGCAGTGAAGGGGACTAGGGGAGAGAATGATCTCCTGGATGACTTTGATTGATTAAGTGGGTCAGAGAGGAGTTTTGAAATGTTTTCCCCACAGTGAGGCAGTGGGTAGAGCCACTGCCTCAAACCTCCAGAGACCCGGGTTCAATTTTGGTCTTGACTGATGTCTGTGTGGAGTTTGCATGTGCTCCCTGTGATGGCACAGGGCGTCACATCTAGGTCAACAGATGCAAGGAGATGCAGAGAGAACTCCTGAAACCTATACCCTGGGATCTGGATGAAGAGAAACCTATTAAGCGTTTGAAGGGAAAACCAGTGCTGCAGTGACAATGTCATGCCTGATCTTTGGATCATATTCGGAATTCACTGGCTGAGAAGAGCTAGTTGAAAGTGGTCAGCACCTGGGCCCCAAAATATTGTGCACGTCATCTTAAACATGCTGGGAATACCTTCTCTGGAGTGTAGGAAACTGATGGGTGACCTTATAGAGGTGAACAGGGTCATGAGTATCATAGGTAGGGTGAATGCGCTCAGGGTTGGGGAATCAAGAACCAGAGGGCACAGGTTTAAAGTGAGGGAGGAGAGATTAAATAGGAAACTGAAGAGCAGCTTGGACTGAAGTGCCAGTACTCGTGCTGTATGACTCCAGGATCTTGGTGCTTGGAAAAGATGTGGAGAAGGAGGAGTGTAATGTCACGGATGTGGAGACGGAGGAGTGGAACGTCACGGATGTGGAGAAGGAGGAGTGTAATGTCACGGATGTGGAGAAGGAGGAGTGGAACAGGTCACGGATGTGGAGAAGGAGGAGTGGAACAGGTCATGGGTGTGGAGACTGAAATCCAGGCCTCTACTTACTCTGCAATTGGCTCTGTGAAGTGGCATATTGATTATTAGTGCGCATGCGCCAGTCCCGCAGGCAGCCTGTTACAGCCATTCCAGGCCAGTATTCTTACTTTTCAACTTACGCTATGTTTCGTATTTTTTTTTTCCACAGTAACACATCGAAGCTGCACCCTCTCTAACATGCTGGTAGAGAGAGCTTTATTTGGGTCTTTAGTGCTGGAAATAGTTACATTCGGGCACGTCTCATTAGCGGGACAGAAGCATGGTAGCATTGTGTATTCCAGGGATCAGCTGATTGACCTTATGCCGACCGGTTTAGTGAGCAGAGTGGCGGACACCCCTGCTGAAATCTGGAGGAAAACACACAGAGGATGCAGAGGGGGATCACATAGTCGAGGAAAGAGGACCAGGTCGAGACAACAGAGACTTATGGAGAAGAGGAGTTCGGTGAGTAATAAAATGGACGAGTTCACAGCGCTAGCCAGGCATCAGAGAACATTTCGGGAGTGCAGTGTTATGTGTTACACTGGAACGGGGCTGCACGAGGACATACCCGATCAAAACTTCTCCATGGACAGCTCCCAGACCGTTCGGGCTGACCGGAAGTGCACTGAGAGCGGTAAGCGTAAAGGAGTTGGGGGCTTGCTGTTCTGATTAACAACGGATGGTGCAATCCGGGTCATAGTACGATTGAGGAACGTGTTTGTAGTCCGGATATTGAACTTTTTACTGTTGGACTTTGGCCACATTCCACCGAGATACAACACTGGGCGGCACGGGAGGTCGTTCCTGCCTGTGGCCATCGAACGTGCAGCTCCTCCCGTGGAGGGTCAGACACCCTGAGCCAATAGACTGGTCCTGGACTTATTTTCCATCTGGCATAGTTTGCATTTTGTTGTTTGATTGTGGTTTTTGTATTGCTATATTTACGCTCTATTCTTGGTTGGTGCGGCTGTAACGAAACCCAATTTCCCTCGGGATCAATAAAGTATATCTATCTATCTATTATCATAGACTGTTCTATTAGCAATAAATACCACAAGTAAGTGTCATTGTTACAGAACCTCTGAATAGTCAGTCTCCCTGAAACCCCAAACCATGAACTTTGACCCCTGACCTAGGCTCCAGAGGCCCAGATGTCAATCCTGGTGTTTCCCACCAGAGCCTTGCACAGAAACACCAGATTTCAGAGGAGCAGGCATGCTCATGTGGTTAGTATCACAGTGTACATGCTTGTGCATAACCTCAAGTCCTTGGATAATTGAGGCCCTGCTGATTATTCGAGGTCCAACTAGAGGCCAAAGCATTTGCCAGAGTGATCTCCTGCCACTGAGTCACGCCACACCAGGGACACATCCACGAAAGGCCACACCCACAGCCTAAAGTCATGCTGTGGACTGACAATCCACAATCAACCCAAAGCTCTGCTCAGAGAATAGCCTCCTCTTCGGCCTTGTCTACACACAAAAGCCCCATTATCAGAGTCTAACTTGGGCCCAAAGTAAGGCCCAGCCCTAAACTGAATCCACAGGTCAGGAAGACCAACACCCCAACTCAGCCCAGACCTTGCCTCAAACCTTGGCTGAAACCCAACTCCCTTCACAGACTGAAAACACAAGTAATTCTGCGGGAGGAACACAAAATGCTGGAGGAACTCGGCTGGTCAGACAGCTTTTTGGCCGGGAATGAACCGATGATGATTTAGGCCAAGACCCTTCAACGTGTCTCCTATATGACATTGATTTCTCTGACTTTCAGTAACTACTCTCCTCTGCTTCCCTACTCCTTTGTTTTCCGTATTCCTCCAGCTCCTTCACCCCTTCCGTTTCCCCTCACAGCCCTCATGGCCTGCCCACCATCCACACCTTCCTCCCTTCCGTTCCTCGCTTCCTTCCCTTTATTCAATGGTCTCCTACCAGATTCAATCTTCCTTAGCCCTTATCCCTTCCACATATCAGCTCCGAGATTCTCACATTATTCCCACTTCCCGCCCCCACCTACCTACTTTCTCTCCTCCCCTGGATTCGCCTATCACCTGCCAAGTCATGGTCCTTGCTGATTTTAATCTGGCCTCTGCCCTCTTCCCGTCCAGTCCTGATGAATGTTGCCCGTTCATTCTGCTCCATAGATGCAGCCTGACCCGCATTTTCTATTCTGTCCCTTCCATAGAGTAGTACACACCTCATCACCAGCCAGAAGCACTTCAGACAATAAATCCTGGATCTTCGCCATTCTCCTTTCAGAACAAGCTAGGGCAGAGAAGAAAATGGAATATTAAAAGAATCAAGGCAGTGGGTTTTGCAATAGTTTAAATATTCAGAGCAGGAAGCACTGATTTCCCCGCTGGTACCTCGGCCCCACACTGTTGATTCACTGCCCTCCCTCACCCATGCTGTTAGAAAGAGACAGTTTGCTGCCAAATGCTCCTCCCTTTCACAAAGAACTTGTGAGGAAAGAATGATTCACACTCCCGGCAACAGTGGGCAGGATGCTGAGCTGTTCGTTGTAAAATTGGCCAACTGCTCTCTGGGCAAACTGCCTTATGTATGCAGCTGCAATGCTGGAGCTGTGGACAGTTTAGACAGCAGTGACATCCACTGGGCTCGTAGAATCAGTGGGACAGAGACAATCCTTTCTGAACTGGGTTAGAAAGTTCATGAAAGATGGAGGGAGACTTACACTGACTCATGGTCAAGGAACAGTTTAAAACTTGCCAAGGCCTAACCAGTTGGTTAACACTCCCCATTACACAAGGAGAATGGAATGTGTGTGGGGGATCAATATCTCAAACTCCATGGCAACATTTCGGCTGAAAATTCTGACTGTTGCTGACACAGACATCTGGAGCATACACGGAACCAGGGCCCGGAGAATCCAGTCATAAATTGCCTTGCAGAAGCCAGTCTGAGTCATACTCCTAAACATGGGAGATCGGGCAGATGCTGGAAATCTCCAGTAACACTCACAAAATGGCGGAGGAACTTGGGACTTCGCCCAAAACGTTGACTGGTTATTTCCTTTCGTGGATGCTGCCTGGCTTGCTGAGTTCCTCCAGTGTTTTGCGCGGCTGAGCTATAATCCACCAGTCAAATCTGTCAAACCCAGGCCTGAGGGCTATTTTTAAAGAAAGAGGACAGAATCAGTATGTGGTGGGTTTCAATAATTTTGTCTTCAGTTAAAGTTGTGCTGGTAACTGAATTGAACAGTGGGTGAAAAATCTGTTTCACACTTCCAGTTTTTACAGCGTAGGAGACTCAATTGAGCCTGTGATGGCATTTCCTGCAATCTGTAAATTGGGTATCGGCTGTGATGTGTCTGCACAATTGACACTGCTATCTCATTTCAATGTGCTGGTCTTAACAACCATTCAACTCACCAGTTAACTCTCACCTGCAGAGAGATCGAGCAGCGACACAGGAAGTGCCTTGAATACCTGCCAGCACAAATGGAGGTTAACTTGAGTTTGGGGTGTGACCAGTTCAGGAACAGAAAAGGATTATCTCCACTGGCGGTGTCTGAGCCATGGGGGCAGATGATTTAGGATGAAGAGGAGGGTGTAGCAATGGTACCTACAGGGCTGTGAGCCCGAGGAACGCATAACCAGATCCAAAGCAGAGTGACTGACTGACAAACTTTGGCTGTGACAGCAGCACAGCCAGTAAAGCAGCTGTCCCACAACCCCAGAGACCCCGATTCAATCCTGACTTCCTGTGCTGTCTGTACACTCTCCCTGTGACCGTGTGGGTTTCCTCCGGATGCTCTGGTTTCCTCTCACATTCCAAACGTACGGATTAACCTTCCCAGCCCTAAACTGCCCTGGGTATAGAGGAGAGGCAAAGAAAAATCAAAGGGGAATTGATGTATGTGAGAGGGGATAGGTTACTGTAAAATAACCAGGGGAAATGGAATGGGCGAGAATGTTGAGACCTGGCAGAGACTTGACGGGCTGAAAGGCCTCTTTCTGCACTGTAATGACGAGGAAGATGAACATACACAGGACTTCTGACAATCTCGGAGCACTGCCGTGATACGGCTTTAGGAGTGTGGTCACATTGACACCAGAACCTGACTGCCCCACCAGCCTCTGCCTACATGCACTGCCACCACTGGATCCAGTGGCCAACAGCTCAGTAACCAAAGGTGCAGGTATGTACTAGCAGAGAGAACTCTCTGCCAACCTGTCATGCTGCCAGAAGCCAGAGCCCAGGAAGGAATGGGTACAAGAGTCACTGTTGTCTTCAGAGAGATGCCGCTATTCAGCAGGGAACCACTGAACAAAATGCCCCATTTGCCTGCATTTGGCCCATCTCCCACTAAACCTCTTCTATTTATAAACCTTCCAAGTGTAAACACGTACTTGCATCTACCATCTTTTCTGGCAGCTCATTCCACATATGCACCACCCTCTATGTGAGAAACTTGCTGCTCAGGCCCGCTTTAAATCTTTCCCCTTTCACCTTAATCTGGCGTTAAGACTCCTCTACCCTGTGAAAAAGACTTTATCTATGTCCCTCAAGATTTTATAAAGTTCACTGAAGCCACACCTGATGTTCCAACTATTGTACTCAGTATCTTGACCCATGAATGAAAGTGTGTCAAACAGCTTCTTCACCACCCTGTCTACCTGTAAACCACTTTCAGAGACACAAAATATTCTGCAGATGCTGAGGTCAAAGCAACACACACAAAACGCTGGAGGAACTCAGCAGGTCAGACAGCATGCGTGGAAACAAACAGTCAACGTTTCGGGCCGGAACCCTTCGTCAGGACTGTGGAGGGAAGGGGCAGAGGCCCTATAAAGAAGGTGGGGGGAGGGTGGGAAGGAGAAGGCTGGTAGGTTCCAGGTGAAAAACCAGTAAGGGGAAAGATAAAGGGGTGGGGGAGGGGAGGCAGGGAGGTGACAGGAAGGAAAGGTGAAGAAGGAATAGGGGAAAACACAATGGGTAGTAGGAGGAGGTGGAGCCATGAGGGAGGTGGTAGGCAGCTGGGGGAGGGGGCAGAGTGACATAGCGATAGGGGAAGGGAGGGGGAGGGAATAACCAGAAGTTGGAGAATTCTATGTTCATACCAAGGGGCTGGAGACTACCTAGACGGTATATGAGGTGTTGCTCCTCCAACCTGAGTTTAGCCTCATCATGGCAGTAGAGGAGGCCATGTATGGACATATCCGAATGGGAATGGGAAGCAGAGTTGAAGTGGGTGGCTACTGGGAGATCCTGTCTGTTGTGGCGGATGGAGTGGAGGTGCTCGACGAAGCGGTCCCCCAATCTGTGTCGGGTTTCACCGATGTAGAGGAGGCCACACCGGGAACACCGGATGCAATAGATGACCCCAACAGACTCACAAGTGAAGTGTTGCCTCCCCTCCCCCACCTCTTGATCTTTCCCCTTACTGGTTTTTCACCTGGAACCTACCAGCCTTCTCCTTCCCACCCTCCCCCTACCTTCTTTATAGGGCCTCTGCCCCTTCCCTCCACAGTCCTGACGAAGGGTCTCGGCCCAAAACGTTGACTGTTCATTTCCACGGATGCTGCCCAACCTGCCGAGTTCCTCCAGCATTTTGTGCGACCACTTTCGGAGAACTATGTACTTGTACCCCAAGGTCCTTCTGTTCTGCAACACTCACGAGAGCCCTGCATTTTTTGTATACGTCCTGCCCTGGTTTAACTTCCTAAAATGAATCTCTTTGTACTTGTCTGGCTTAAATTCCATCTGCATTTTCTTTGCCCTACAATCTGGATCCTACAACAACCTTCTTCACTGTCTTCACACCACCAATACTGGTGTCAACCATAAACCAACTATCCATTTTCATCTAAATCATTAACATGGATGACAAACAACAGGGACCCGGCTCTGATCCCTATGGCCCACCTCTGGTCACGGACCTCCAATCTGAAAATATAACGCTCCACTACCATCCACTAATTCTGTCCACCAAACCACCAATGTGTTAAAGGAAATATTAATTAACCAATTTCTGCCGGGATCAATAAAGTATGACTATGACTATGACTATTAAGACCAAAGGTCTTTACACCTTGATCTTGTGTCAAGGTACATATATTAGTGAAGTTTTGGAGATCAGAGTGGGAGAGGACGACCAGGAATGACAAGAAACATGGACAGTTTCTGCTCTTATACATGTTTGAACTCCTACCCATTATATCAGTACTGGTTTCAGCATTCCTCAGCTTCTGGATGGCAACTGTGAAGCCCTGGATAAATGCAAAGTATCCATTACTGGGAAACCTCTTTGGATTTCTGGCTGCTAATCATTGTCCAGATCCAAACTCAGCCTGTAAAATATGGTATAACCTTATCCTTCTCCGGACCACCACGCCCACTTGAACTCTCCTTTGCCTTGCCCCTCCAATATCACACCCAACCATCAAGCCCATTGCTCCAACCACATGGATGTTTCCTAACCTTCTGAGCTGATTGTGGACAATAGTGGAAGTTCTGCTACCCATTTTTTAACATTACCACATGCCCCCGTCTTGTCAAAATCTCCAAACTTCTCAGAACTGCTGTCCTCTGTAAGGCTCCGGCCCCTAGCCCTTAAGTGGCCCTGGTTCTGGCTGCCCACACCCACTCCCTTCTCCCAGATTCATCTTTAAGCCCACACTCATACCTTGGGTGCTCCATCTCGGGCCTGTCCCAAAGCAAAGCCCTATCCCATCCCTTGTTGACTCTCTCCACCACAGTTCAGCGCATCTTTATCATCTCACACTTCCAGCAGTTTTCCCTCGGCTGAAAGGGGCTGTATAAACTCGGGTCACGCTGAAGCTAACTGCCGCGAGGCAAAGGGAATAAGGAGCAGTTCACAGCTTGCAAAAAGCCACTAAATGTTCTCATCCTTCACCTTTCTGGCGGTGAGGCAGGAGAATCAATGGTTCCAAGACTCCGTGTGATCACAGCCCCGAGTTCGGACAAAAGTCTCTCCTTGCGCAGACTGTGGCGAGATATGAAAAGTGTTGTTCTACAACCTTGCCTGCCGAACCGCTGAACGCCGCTGGCACCAGTCCAGCTCTTTCCCTAGGGTGTGGTCGGCTTTCCATCTCTTAATACAGAAATGAATAACTTGGATTGAAGCAGCGTCTTTCATACTAACACAAGCCGAAATATTTCAAGCAATAAATAAAGCACTTCTGAAGTCTGTTCAGCAACATTGGTTGATGGATAAGCATTGTCCTGTTCCCAACTGGATAACTTGGCTCAGAAGAGTTTACACAATTATTCACACGTTATATGATTTTTTAATCACAGAGTGAATCGAAATCTATTATTTTTCAGAGAGGATTTAAGATTTCACTCTGATCAATGCAATCAATAATATCAGTCAATAGTGTTCTAGAAGTGATTTTATCCTTTACTCTACCTATCTTGGATATTTTTAATAAGAATTGGAATCACACCTACCCGATTGCTCAGCCACAGAACAGACACTAACTCAGTTCCAAACTCCGATGTCGCTCACGGGTGTGGCTGTTAAATACTAGCTGTACAGGGCCACATCAACACTTGCTGAATCCCCACCCCTCTCTAAGCCCATCCCTGTCTGTAGCAACGAACCCTTCGAAACCATAATCCCTAACGTAGGAGAAATGACTAAACTTCAAACTATCTCTTCGGTGAATCACGCCTGACCTACCTCCGCCCGACTGAAGCTGCTAGTTAAGTTTGGGATGAAGTCCTGATAAGATTCTCGTTCCATTTGCAGATTTTTACACGCCTCGCCGTTCTAAAGGAAAGTGTTTCACTGGCAGCCGCTCAGAGCTGTAGCCCGATTCCCCGCCTGCAAACCACACGTTTGCCCAGGCAGCGGAGGAAGGGGATTCAATCTTCATCTGAGCCTCGACGCTACAATCCGTGTTCCCAACCCCGAACCCACAATGTCGAGGCTATCTCTCTGCAATCAATCAAATAGAAACTTTTCTTGACACAACCAGCGTACCGTGACAAGTTAACTTGTCATGCCTCAGCCTTGGCTGGGAGTCACCATTGCGAGGAATATTAAAAAAAACATTTTGCAGTATTTTAAATCCTGCAAGATTCAAAATCTCAGTTTCCTAGGCAGGGTGCACCATACTTGTAGCTCTCTAAGTGGGCGGCAGAAAATGGATTTCAGAAGTACTTGAAAAGTACTTTGTTTTAGTAGGAAAGGCGCGACCCAAGGGCAAATTGCTAATTTCTGTTTAATCTAAGGCAACACCACACCCCGCGGAAGGGCTCTGGACTAGAGCCAGTGCTGTTCGGCGGCTCAACAGGCACTGCCTCAGCTGGTGGGGGCATGGAGATCGGGGGAGGAATGCGCTCATATTCTTGGCTGGCCCCCTTGCTATCTAGGAGGAGGCGCTACGGCTCTCGAAGAACATCAATTCTCAGGACCTGACGGGATCTATCCCGGGTTATTGAGTCTGGGTGACAACGCTGCTGGTCATCCCCTCTGCCGTCTCCCCATAGCCCATTCACACCATCACAAGAGGTAACAGAAGACAACTCTCACCCATCCGGAACCATTGCCTTGCAGCAGATTATCCTTGGCCGTATGGCCAGTGTTTCCTCAGTCTACTCGAGGTCGATTGGCTCCTTGAACTACAAGGTATCCCGTCCTCCCCACACCCTGATGGTAGTTACTACACAGCTCTCCACCACGGTGCAGCTGCCAGTTCAGCAAGGTGTTTCCATTACAGCACTGTTGGGCAGCCTGAGCTGCACTGGCTCAGGGGCTGATAGCAGGGCCAGACGTCATGGTCCATGGCTGTCGGGGGGGGGGGGGGGTCAGCTGTTTAAGACTGAGATGAGGAGAAATTCCTTCTCCCCAGGGAGTGGTGAACCTGTGAAATTCAAGTTGAGTTTAAATGCACAAGTGCAATAAGGTACAGGTACAATGAAAAACTAGCTTACAGCTGTGTCACAGACACTTACGTTCAGGCAACAGGCAGAACGTATATTATGCATGCATTATACACAACAATGAAGGGAACAAAAAAGGCTGTGTCAAACAAGAGACTCATATTAAACAAAAGAAAACATTCAGAGACAAATTTGTGGTAGTTCGAGGTGGTCTATAGTGTTCCGTTGCTAAAGTAGGGTTAGGATTGTGCAGGTCAGTTCAAGAACAATGGTGGTTTTAGGAAAGTAGCTGTTCTTGAACCTGGTGGTGTGGAACTTCAGGCTTCTGAATCTCCTGTGCAATGGTACCAGCTGGAAAAGGGCATGGCCCAGATGGTGGAATCCTTGCTGACAGATGCCACCTTCTTGAGGCAGCTCTTCCTGTAGATGATGCCAGAGGTCAGTCCTTGTTCTTATATTCTACTCCTCTCAAAATGAGTGCCAACATTGCATTCGCCTTCCTCACCACCGACTCAACCTGCAAGTTAACCTTCAGGGAATCCTGTACAAGGACTCCCAAGTGCCTTTGCACCTCTGATTTTTGAATTTTCTTCCCATTTAGAAGATAGTCTATCCCTTTATTCTTCCTATCAAGGTGTACAACCACACATTTCACTCCACTATATTTCATCTGCCACTTCTTTGTCCATTCTCCCAGTCTGTTCAGGTAATCCTGCAGACTCCCTGCTTCCTTGATACTACCTGCCCCTCCACCTATCTGCAAACAGCCACAAAGCCATCAATTCTGCTATCTAGATCATTGACATATAATATGAGAAGAAGTGGTTCCAATACCGACCCCTGTGGAATAGCACTTGTCACTGGCAGCTAACCAGAGTAGGTTACCTCCTGCCAATTAGCTAATCTTCTATCCATGCTAGTATCTTCCTGTAATACAATGGACTTTTATTTTGTTAAGCAGCCTCATGTGCGGCACTTTGTCCAAGGCCTCCTGAAAATCCAAGTAAGCAATTTCCACTGACTGTCCTTTCTCTCTCTTGCCTATTATTTCCTCAATAATTCCAACAGATATGTCAAGCAAGATTCCCCTCAAAGAAGTCATGCTGTTTGGCCTACTTTATCAAGTACCTCCAAATACCCTGAAACCTCATCCTTAACAATAGTCTCCAATATCTTACCAACTACTGAAGTCAGGCTAACTAGACGATAATTTCCTTTCTTCTTAAAGAGTGGAGTGACATTTGCACTTTTTCAGTGCTCCAGACCCATTCGAGTATCTAATGATTCTTGAAGGATTATTACTATTGCCTCCACAATCCCTTCAGCTACCTCTTTCAGGACTCCTGGGGTGGGGTGGGGGGGGGTAGTCTGTCTGGTCCAGGTGACTTATCTATCTTCAGATCTTTCAGTTTCCCAAGCACCTTCTCCTTAGTAATTGCTCATTTCTGACTCCTGACTCTGGAATTTCTGGCATACTGCTAGTATCTTCTACACAGTGAAGACTGACACAAAATATTTACTAAGTTTTTCCACCGGTTTTTTGACTTCCTTTCCAGCGGTCCAATATCCACTCTAACCTCTCTTTTACTCTTTGTATATATGAAACAGAACTTTCGGGATCCTCTTATGTTACTTGCTAGCTTACATTCATATTTTCTCCTTATGATTTTTTTAGTTGCCTTCTGTTGATTGTTAAAAGCTTCCCAATCCTCTAACTTCCCTCTAATTTTTACTATTTTATGTTTGCCCTCTCTTTTGCTTTTATATAGTTTTTAACTTACGTTGTCACCCACTTTGCCTATCTTCCCCTGAGAAAACTTCTTCATTTTTGAGAAGTGAATACTTTCTTCATTTCCTGTGCCTCCTCAAGCTTCTAGGAAAGCAGAAGCTCTTACAGGCCTTCTTTGTGATCGCAGCTGCGTGCTGGGCCGAGGATAGGTTCATCCGAGATGCTAGTGTCCAGGAATTTGACGTTGCTGACTCTCTCCACCTCTGACCCACCACTGGAAGGAGTTGTTCCTGGAGTAGCGGGATTGAGGAATATGGGAATAAAGAGGGAACGGAGGACGGACTCTGAATCATCTTCTGGGATCAGGGTGGCCAGATAGTGTAGCAGTTATCGTAATGTTGTTACAGGGCCTGTGGCCCGGTTGAGTTCCACCACTATAGGTAAGGATATCTTGTATCTTCTCCTGTGACCATGTGACATTCCTTTGGGTGCTCTGGTTTCCTCCCACACTGCAAAAGCATGTAAGGTTAGTAGGGTAATAGTTCACATGCATGCCTGAGTTCATTGGGAACCTGTTGTCGTGCTGTATCTCTAAAATAATATTTTAAAATATCATGTTAAATGGTGGCCTAGGCTGGAAGGGCTGAACGGCCTTGTCTGCTTTTGTGTTTCAAAAGCCAGTGTGCTGAGGGACGTGAGTCACCATCCAGGAACTGGAGAAGGGCATGTTTAGTGAATCAGAGGTGGTGGGGGAGGGGTTGTAATCCCTTCTGAACCGGGGAGGGTTGCATATCAGTGAACTGGGGGAGGCAAGACACTGGCAGTGTACTCAGAGAGAGAATGCTGGTGCGGGTGTGGTGCCAGTGAATCCTGGGCTGGGAGGCAGTGCTAGCAATCTCAGAGAAGGGACAAAGAGCCAGCGAGGCAGTGTGCAGGAGATGTGTACCTACTGTGGACCACAAAAGGAGAAACAATTACTGTAACTGTGGAGAGGGGGTGAGTCCAGGCGTTGGAGGAGGAAACTGCCAGTGCATGAGGGAACTGTAGCTCACCAATGAGATGTGGGGAAGCACTGTCACTGATGCGAGCAAGGGAGGACCATGTGAACCACAGGGGGTAAGCCGGTATCAGTCGTCCACAGGAGATGAAATGGGGCGTGTGGATCCTCTGAAGCTCTTTCCTGCTGATGGCCAGTGGCTTTGCAAGGTCACAAAGGCCAGACTGAGAAAGGTTTATTCTCACATTCTTCCCGCAGCTCTCTTGGTTGTGGATGACCAAAGCACAAACACAAACACTGCTTGTTGACCTCTCAGTCATTTTCATCAAATCCACCCTGATGTTGAGGGTTCAGCCTTTGGTCGCAGTGTAGATTGAAGAGAATGCTGAAGTTGGAGCTTTGAGGCACTGCAGGGAAGGATTTTCTGATCACTGGTTCTTTCGATGCTGAGTCACTTCTGTTGCATCCCCCAGCTCCGTCAGTCACTACTCGAGACGGGTGGACATCCTGGTGAGAAGCATGGTCCATTGTGCCAGAGCTCTGTCAATGGAGCAGTGTACTGAGGATGCCGACGTTACATCTAGACATCTGATGCCACAAACTTGTCATTCCCTCTGTCCTCCTTGCCACTGCACCTGATACAAGTCTCATACAAGTTTTGCCTTGTACAAGTAGGCAGGTACAAATCTTATCCTTGAATAATGCAAAGGAAACTGAAAAAAACTTAAACAGGGAACCTAGATGGCCGGTGAGTCAAATGAAAGAGAGGCCGAAGGAGTTTTATGCATAGATTAAAAACAAGAGGTAGCTGGGGAGAGGGCTGGAAATTTATGCCTGGAGCCAGAGGATGTGTTCAGGTACTAAATTAGTATTTTATATCAGTGTTCACCCCTGAGAAGGACGTGAAGAACAATGTTATCAGGGAGAGGTAGGGTGATATTCTAGGGCAAGTTGATATCTAGGAGGAGAAGGGGTTGGGGTGTTAGAATGTAGATAAGCCCCAGGGCCTGACAGGATCTTTCCCTGGTTACCGAGAGAGTGAAGAGAGGAGAATGCTGGGGACCTTGATCTTCTATCACCTTTAGTCACAGGCAAGGTCCCAGAGGACTAGAAAATAGCCAATATTGTTCCTCTGTTTAAGGGGGCAATAGAAATAAATCAGAACATTGTAAATACAAGAGATTCTTCAGATGCTGGAAATCTGGAGAAATACATACAAAATGAACACAAAATAATCTGCAGATGCTGTGATCAAAGCAACACTTTCAGTACGCTGGATGAACTCAGCAGGTCAGGCAGCATCAGTCAGAAACGATGAGTCGATGTTTTGGGCCAGAATCCTTCGTCAGGACTGAAGAATGAAAGATGGGGAAGGATTTGAAGAATTCTTGTAGCTTCAGTTGAAAGACCAGTAATTTGAAAAACAAAGGGGTGGCGGAGGGGAGCATTGACGTCATAGCCCTGAAAACAATGGGTGGTAGAAGAAGGAGGCGGAACCATGAGGGAGCTGGGGGAGGGGGTAGAGTGAAATAGGGATAGAGGAAGGGAGGGGGAAGGAATTACCAGAAGTTGGAGAATTCTATGTTCATACCAAGGGGCTGGAGACTACCCAGACGGTATATGAGGTGTTGCTCCTCCAACCTGAGTTTAGCTTCATCATGGCAGTAGAGGAGGCCATGTATGGACATATCTGAATGGGAGTGGGAAGCAGAGTTGAAGTGGGTGGCTACTAGGAGATCCTGTCTGTTTTGGCGGACGGAGCGGAGGTGCTCGACGAAGCGGTCCCCCAATCTGCGTCGGGTTCCACCGATGTAGGGGAGGCCACACTGGGAGCACCGGATACAATAGATGACCCCAACAGACTCACAAGTGAAGTGTTGTCTCACCTGGAAGGACTGTTTGGGGCCCTGAATGGTGGCAAGAGAGGAGGTGTAGGGACAGGTGTAGCACTTATTTCTGTAGTACTTATAGCACTTAATTCCCCCCCCCTTCCTCTATCCTTATTTCACTCTACCCCCTCCCCCAGCTCCCTCATGGTTCTGCCTCCTTCTTCTACCACCCATTGTTTTCAGGGCTATGAGGTCAATGCTTCCCCTCCGCCATCTCTTTGTCTTTCAAATTACTGGTCTTTCAACTGAAGCTACAAGCATTCTTCAAATCCTTCCCCATCTTTCATTCTTCAGTCCTGACGAAGGGTTCCAGCCCGAAACGTCAACTCATCGTTTCTAACTGATGCTGCCCGACCTGCTGATTTCATCCAGTGTACTGAAAGTGTTCCATACAAAATGGGTTGGTCCATGGCCTACTCTACCACCATGTTAAGGCCACTCTCAGGCTGGAGAAACAACACCATTTATTCCAGTTGGGTAGCCATCAGCCCAATGGTATGAAAATTGATTTCTTTAACTTCTGGTAATTCCCCCCCCCCCCAACTTCTTCCATTTCCCACTCTGGCTCCCCTCTTGCCTCTTCTCTTCTGCATACCTGTCTATCACCCCCACCTGGTGCTCCTTTTCCTTCCCTTTCCCCCATGATCCACTCTCCTCTCCTATCAGATTCCTTCTTCTTCAGTCCTTTTCCTTTTTCACCTATCACCTCCCAGCTTATTACTTCATCCCCCTCCCCCGGCCCCACCTGGCTTCACCAATCACCCTTTCGCTTGTACTTCTTTATCTCCTCCCACAGTCTTATTCTGGCTTGTATCCTTTTCCTTTCTAGCCCTGAAGAAGTGTCTCGGCCTGAAACATCGACTGTTTTTTATTTCCATAGATGCAGGCTGCCCTGCTGAGTCGCTGCAGCATTTTATTTATTTATCTGTTCATTTATTTAACTTCGTGATACAGTGCAGAGTAGCCCCTTGCAGCCCTTTGATCCACGCCATCCCAGCAACCCCCGACAACCCCAATTTAACCCTAACCTAATCACGGGACAATTTACAATGACCAATTAACCTACCCGGTATGTCTTTGGACTGTGGGAGGAAACCAGAGCACCTGGACGAAACCCACGCATTCCACGGGAAGGATGTACAGAGACTCCTTACAGATGGTGCCAGAATTGAACCCTGAAATACGATGCCCCAAGTTGTAATAGCGTCACGCTAGCCACGCGCTAACACTTCGTGTGTGTTACTCAGAAAACCATCGGCCAGTGAGCCTGACATTAATGGCAGGGAAAACATCGGCAGAAGTTTTAGGAATAATTTTTCAAAACTCGTTAGATTCTGGACTAGTTCCTGAGGATTGGAGGGTGGCTAATGTAACCGCACTTTTTAAAAAAGGAGGGAGAGAGAAACCGGGGAATTATAGACCGGTTAGCCTAATGTCGGTGGTGGGGAAACTGCTGGAGTCAGTTATCAAAGATGTGATAACAGCACATTTGGAAAGCGGTGAAATCATCGGACAAAGTCAGCATGGATTTGTGAAAGGAAAATCATGTCTGATGAATCTCATAGAATTTTTTGAGGATGTAACTAGTAGAGTGGATAGGGGAGAACCAGTGGATGTGGTATATTTGGATTTTCAAAAGGCTTTTGACAAGGTACCACACAGGAGATTAGTGTGCAAACTTAAAGCACACGGTATTGGGGGTAAGGTATTGATGTGGATAGAGAATTGGTTAGCGGACAGGAAGCAAAGAGTGGGAATAAACGGAACCTTTTCAGAATGGCAGGCAGTGACTAGTGGGGTACTGCAAGGCTCAGTGCTGGGACCCCAGTTGTTTACAATATAAATTAATGACTTGGATGAGGGAATTAAATGCAGCATCTCCAAGTTTGCGGATGACACGAAGCTGGGTGGCAGTGTTAGCTGTGAAGAGGATGCTAAGAGGATGCAGAGTGACTTGGATAGGTTGGGTGAGTGGGCAAATTCATGGCAGATGCAATTTAATGTGGATAAATGTGAAGTTATCCACTTTGGTGGCAAAAATAGGAAAACAGATTATTATCTGAATGGTGGCCGATTAGGAAAAGGGGAGGTGCAACGAGACCTGGGTGTCATTATACACCAGTCATTGAAAGTGGGCATGCAGGTACAGCAGGCGGTGAAAAAGGCAAATGGTATGCTGGCATTTATAGCGAGAGGATTCGAGTACAGGAGCAGGGAGGTACTACAGCAGTTGTACAAAGCCTTGGTGAGACCACACCTGGAGTATTGTGTGCAGTTTTGGTCCCCTAATCTGAGGAAAGACATCCTTGCCATAGAGGGAGTACAAAGAAGGTTCACCAGATTGATTCCTGGGATGGCAGGACTTTCATATGAAGAAAGACTGGATGAACTGGGCTTGTACTCGTTGGAATTTAGAAGATTGAGGGGGGATCTGATTGAAACGTATAAAATCCTAAAGGGATTAGACAGGCTAGATGCAGGAAGATTGTTCCCGATGTTGGGGAAGTCCGGAACGGGGGGTCACAGTTTGAGGATAAAGGGGAAGCCTTTTAGGACTGAGATTAGGAAAAACTTCTTCACACAGAGAGTGGTGAATCTGTGGAATTCTCTGCCACAGGAAACAGTTGAGGCCAGTTCATTGGCTATATTTAAGAGGGAGTTAGATATGGCCCTTGTGGCTACGGGGGTCAGGGGGTGTGGGGGGAAGGCTGGGGCGGGGTTCTGAGTTGGATGATCAGCCATGATCATAATAAATGGCGGTGCAGGCTCGAAGGGCCGAATGGCCTACTCCTGTACCTATTTTCTATGTTTCTATGAATAGGATCCACTTGCATCGGGAAAGCATCGACTTTTCAGGATGACTTTTTGCATGGGTGGTAATGTCTTCCAAACCTGACTGAGCATTTTGAGAAGGTGGGGGTAGAGTAATGGATGTTGTATGCACGGACTTTAGTAAAGCTTTTGATAAGATCCCTTATGGTAAGCGGATCCAAAAGGTTAGGGATGCACAAAGACCGTTAGCTTGGATTTAGAACTGGCATGGCCATGGAAGACCGAGGGTAGTTGTGAAGAGGTGTTATTCCAACTGGAAACCAATGATCAGTGGTGTTCAACAAGTATTTTTTGTAATAGATATAGATGATTTGGATAAAATGTAGACTAATAGAGTCATAAAATAATACAACATGGACTCAAGCCCTTTGGCTACGCACCTCAGCTATTCCAATTCCCTGCGTTTGACTCTACCCCACCTATCCAAGTGCTTCTTAAATAATACTATTGTACCTGTCTCATCCACTTCTTCTGATAGCTTCTTCCATATACTCACCACCCTCTGTATGATAAAGTTGCCCCTTAATGTGTTTTCTTAAACTTTTTATTGTCAACAATTGCCTCTGACCTCCTGAAGCAATATGTGATTCCCTCCTTTTCTTGACTGGAGCCTCAATATCTCTCGTTACTCAAGGTTCCTCTAACTTGCCAAGTTTACCCTTCAACCTAACAGGAACACATTACTCCTGGAATCTTAATATTCTTCTACTTCAGCCCATCAACCATATTGGGGCAGAGGTCGCTGACAACATCTCGAGAGAGCCCTCTGCCTGAGACAGTCTTTCAAATTTTGCCAGGTGTAGTCCATCTCCTTTCACAGGGATGAGGTCTTTGGAGCTTCTGTTGGTATTTTTGTAGCACTGGGATATTACAAGATAGGGTTGCTAGCCCCATGCCCAAACTCCTCCTTTCACAGAAAGGGCTGGTACCATCCATGGCAGAGATGGACTCTTGATATTTAAATACGCAGGTAGATTGGGAAAATCAGGTTGATGCTGGATCTCAAGAGAGGAAATTTGAAGAATGCCTATGAAATAACACTCATAGGCATTTGTGGTTGAACACACTTAAAAAAAGGTAATTCTGGATTCAAGTGTTGTGGAATTAACCAGATTAGTTTGCGTGTTTAAGGTAAAGAACCCTTAGGAGGCAGTGATCATTCTGCAGTTTGATGTTACGTTCCCAAGTTTGACCTTCTTCCAGCCGTGACTCAGTGATGCCACAATGTCATACAGGCCAATTTCTAACTGCACAACAATATCATCAACCTTATCTTGTAGAAGACATGAGCAGGATGCCAGAAATTTGAGAATGTTGGGGGAAGAAGTGAGTGTAGGTTATATTACTAAGGAAAAGGTATTAGGGAAGCTGAAAGGTCTGAAGGTAAATAAGTAACCTGGACCAGATGGACAACACCCCAGAGTTCTGAAAGAGGTAGCTGAGGAGATTGTGGAGGCATTGGTAATGATCTTTCAAGAATCACTAGATTCTACAATGGCTCCAAAGGTCTGGAAAATTGGAAATGTCACTCCACACTTGAAGAAGGGAGGAAGGCAGAAGAAAGGAAGTTATAGGCCAGCTAGTTTGACTTTAGTGTTTGGTAAGATGTTGGGGCCCATTATTAAGGATGAGGTTTCAGAGTACTTAGTACTTAATAGGCCAAAATCAGCATGGTTTCCTTAAGGGGAAATACTGCCTGACATTCCTGTTGGAATTCTTTGAGGAAATAACAGGCGGTATAGACAAAGGAGATTCAGTGGATGTTGTTTACTTGAATTTTCAGAAAGCCTTTGATGAAGTGCCATTATTGAGGCTGTTTAACAAGAGTCCAGGAAAAATATAATTATGGATAGACGATTGGCTAACTGGCAGGAATAAGGAGTTCATTTCTGGTTGGCTGCTGGTGACTAGTGGTGTTCCACAGGGGTTGGTATGAGGAACGTTTCTTTTCACATTTTATGTTAATGATTTGGATGCTGTAACGGAATTGATGGCTTTATGGCCATGTTTGTGGATGATACAAATATTGGTGAAGAAACAGAAATATTAAGGAAGCAGGAAGTCTGATGAAGTATATAAACTGATTAGGACAGTGGGTAAAATTTTTTTAAAAAGTGGCAAATGGAATCTCATGTAGGGAAATGTACGTCCATGCAATTTTGTAGAAGAAATAAAGGTGTTGATTATTTTCTAAAAGGGGAGAAAATTCAAAAATCAGAACTGTTCTTACACTGTACTGTTCTACTTACATTCTAACTCCTTTCTCATAGAATTGTAGAGCCCAGAAACAGGTCCTTTCATCCCACCTCATTCATGTCAACAATACCTTATCTTTGCTAATCCCATTTGATCTCATTAGTCCCATATCACTCTACTCCTTTCTAAACCAAATGTCTGACCAAAGGTTCTTTAAACAATGGATTTGTGTGTGCCTTTATTGTTTCCTCTGGCAGATTGCTTCAGATAACCACCACTCTAGGTTGTGAAAAATATATCCCTCAAATCTCTTTTAAATTTCTCTCCTCTTATCTTAAATGTATGGTCTCTCGTTTTAGACTCTACTAACCTGGCAAAAAGACTCTCACTACCTATCTTATCTTTGCCCTCTTAATTTTATAAACCTCTATATGGTCACCCATCAGCCTCATATATTGTAGAGAGAATAAAGCCAGCCTATCCAATTTCTACAGCTGTCCATCCCAGGAAATTTACGGGAGAATCTCTTCTGCACTCTCTGTATTGCAGCCACATCCCTTCTACTGTGTGGCCACCAGAATTGTACTCAATATTCTGAGTGTGGTCTAATCAATGTCATGCACATCTACAAACTGCTGCCACAACTTTCATACTCTCTTCGCTACCCTGTCCACCTGTGTTGCTATTTTCAGGGAATAATGGACTTGCACCCAATTTCTCTGTATGTCATTGTTGCTTGATCCCTGCCCAGTGACTTTATCCAGGTTGTCCTGTTTATTATAGTCTCACAACATCCAAGTCAGCTTCACCTGGATCAAGGATCACAGGAGAGGTTTCCAACTCTCTCTTTCTCAAGAAATTAATCTTTCCTTCTGAGTACCCAACGACTCCACTTCATTTGCCTTCACTCTCTCCTGATTTGTTTTAACTGGTTATATTTGGTTCTCACTACAGCTAAGTCTGTACGGCAAGCTGCCTGCTCCAGTTTCAACACGTTCCTTATGCATTGGAATAAGGAATGTTTCCGAAGTGCATTATCTCACACCTTGTCTGAATTTAATTCTACCTGCCACGTCACCCAACTTTCCAGATGATTTATGTCCTGTTGTATCTTTAGACAAGCTTTATTGCTATTTGTAACTCAACTAACATTCATGACATTTGCTAACATACTAATTATACTCTTCACGTTCTCTCCAACTCACCCATATTATAGACAATGGTCCTAACACTGATCCTGCAGTACATTACTACTCTTTGCCTGCTAACATCCAGCCAGATATTGGATGCAGTTTGCCAACACACCTTGGATCCCTTGTGCAGTTCTGATTCTGGCGAATGCCTTTTTCCTCAGAATACCAACGAGTTGGAACAAGATTCCTACTGTATTTCCTTGTCAAAGTCCATAGTTGGACTTCGCACAAGTTTGTGCAGAGATAAGAGATGTTTCTTTATTCTTTGAGGATACAATGAGCACAATGGATAGAAGAAAACGGATGGACATTATTTACTTCGATTTCCAGAAGGCATTCTATAAGGTGCCGTGTAAAAGACTTATCCATAAGATGAGGATGCATAGAATTGGGGATGATGTATTAGCATGGATAGATCTTGGCTAACTACTAGAAAGCAGAGTTGGGATACATGGGTGTTACTCTGGTTGGCAATCAGTAGTGAGCTGTGTGCCACAGGGGTCAGTGCTAGGCCCACAATTGTTCAAGATAAACATTAACAATCTGGAAGAGGGGACCGAGTGTAGTTTATCTAAGTTTGCTAATGATGCTAAATTGAATGAAAAAGCAAACTATGCAGAAGATACGGAGAGTCTGCAGAGAGATATAGATAGGTTAAGTGAGTGGGCAAGGGTCTGGCAGATGGAGTACAATGTTGGTAAATCTGAGGTCATCCACTTTAGAAGGAAAAATGGAAGAGCAGACTATTATTTAAATGATAAAGAAATGCAGCATGCTGCTGTGCAGAGGAACAGGAGTGCTTGTGCATGATTCACCAGAGGTTGGTTTGCAGGTGCAACAGGCTGTCTAGAAGGCAAATAGAATGTTGGCCTTCATTGCTAGAGGGATTGGATTTAAGAGGAGGGAGGTTATGCTACAACTGTACAGGGTACTGGTGAGGCCGCACCTGGAGTACTGTGTGCAGTTCTGGTCTCCATACTTGAGGAAGGATATACTGGTTTTGGAGGTGGTGCAGAGGAGGTTCATCAAATTGATTCCAGACATGAGGATGAGATTGAGTTGCCTGGGACTTTACTCGCTGGAATTCAGGATGAGAGGAGATCTTACAGAAACATAAAAAATCATGAAAAGGATAGATAAGAGGCAGGAAAGTTGTTTCCACTGGTAGGTGAGACAAGATCTAGGGGACATAGCCTCAAGATTCAGTGGAGTAGATTTAGTACAGAGATGAGGAGGAACCTCTTTTCCTAGAGAGTGGTAAACCTGTGGAATTCTCTGCTCAATGAAGCAGTGGAGGCCATCTCAGTAAATATATATTTAAGACAAGGTTGGATAGATTTTTGCATAGTAGGGGAATTAAGGGTTATGGGAAAAAGGCAGGTTGGTGGAGATAAGTCCATGGCCAGATCATCCATGATCTTATTGAATGGCAGAGCAGGCTTGACCGTCCAGATGGCCAACTCCTGCTCCTATTTCTTATTAGAATCATAGAGAAGTACAGCACAGACACAAGTCCTTTGGCCCATCTAGCCTATGCCGAAACCATTTAAACTGCCTACTCCCATCAACCTGCACTGGGACCATACTCCTCCATATCCCTACTATCTACGTACCTATCCAAACTTTTCTTAAATATTGAAATTGAGCTGGTAGGCACTACTTGTGTTGGCAGCTCATTCCACACTCACAACGCTCAATGAATAAATTTCCCCTCATGTTTCCCTTAAACTCCTCACCCTTCACTCATGACTTCTGGTTGTAGTCACACCCAACCTCAGTGGAAAAGGCCTGCTTGTATTTACACTCTCTATGCCACTCAAAATTTTGTATACCTCTATCAAATTTCCTCTTAGTCTTCTACATTCCAAAGACTATAGCCTGAACCTATTCAATTTTTCTTTATAACTCAGGTTCTCCAGACCTGGCAACATCCTCGTAAATTTTCTCTGTACTCTTACAATCTTGTTTACATCTTTCCTGTAAGTAGGTGACTAAAACTGCACACAATACTCCAAATTAGGTCTCACCAACATCTTATACAACTTCAACATAACATCCCATCTCCAGTACTCAGTACACTGATAGATGAAGGCCAATGTGCCAAAAGCTTTCTTTACTACCATATCTACCTGTGATACAACTTTCAAAGAATTATGGACCTGTATTCCCTTTGTGCTACCCCACAGTCCTCAATGCCCTAGTGTTCACTGTATAAGACCTACCCTGGTTTGGTCCTACCAAAGTGTGAAACCTCGCACTTATCTGCATTAAATTCCATCTGGCATTTTTCAAGCTAATGCAAGCCATGAAAGTTTTCCTCACTGTCCACTACTCCTGCAATCTTAGCGTCATCTGCAAATTTGCTAATCCAGTTAACTACATTATCATCCAGATCATTGATATACTGTAGATGACAAACAACAAAGAACCCAGCACCGATCGCTGCAGTACACCTCTAGTCATGGGCCTTCAGTTGGATAGGAAACCCTCTGGCTTCTCCCACAGAGCCAATGTCTAATCCAATTCACTACCTCATCCTGAATGCGTCTGAACTTTCTTGACCAGCCTCCCATGGGGAACCTTGTCAGATGCCTCACCAAAGTCCATATAGACAACATCAACTGCTTTGCCAACATCCACCTTCCTAGCAACTTTCTCGAAAAACTCTAAGATTGGTTAGACAACCTCTACCGTGCACAAAACTATGCTGACTATTCTTAACTAGTCCACATCTATCCAAATACTTGTATATCCAGTCCCTTAGAATACCTTCCAACATATCTTTGGCACAACTGATGTCAGATTCACCAGCCATTAATTTCCTGGTTTATGCTTTTTTTAAAAAACAGCAGAACAACAGTGGCTATCCTCCAATCCTCTGGTAATTATTGAAGATAGGTGTAACTGAGTAAATTTGATCTTATATGTAACTCTGCTAATTGGTGAATCCACCCTTGTTTCTGCAGACTTCCTGCTGAACAGATTTTACTGGTTCAGTACTGTATAGCATTTCATTATCTCCCACCAGTTCCCTATAGCTTCACCCAGGTTTGCACAGTTTATCACTGAAAGTCTAACTCATTGCATCTAAGCAATCTTGGATCAAGGTTGTGGCTTGGCATCTTTCCCTTCCCAGGTTATTTGGCTTTTCTTTTGAGTATTTTTAAAAACTGGTTTCATTTAGCTCCCAGTTCAGAGAATGCAGCCGGGTCTCAACAATGGGTGTCACACCTGTTCCTCCAAAATGAACTTGTTCTTTATAGACATGTGTTGGTATAGGGAATGCTTGCTCGGACTGCACTCTCAATTTGGTCCTTCTTACTTATTGCTTTGCTCCATATTTGTTACTTTTCCACTCTGGTCCAACTATTTTAAAATATTCATTGCTTCCACTCTCCTGGTACATAAGCACAATTTCCTTGTTTGTTTTTGAATTATTTTATTACCAACTTTTCCCAGCAATCATTCTTCCTATATGCTCCCCAGCCTTATAACTGACTACTTACCCTTTCCTCTCAAATGGTGAGACCAGCTGGTTCTGAAGAAACCTATCCCATATGTGCAGTTCCTTTATTTATGTGTCCTGTGACATGAAGTACCTTTCCCACTAATGACCATTATTTTAGCAATTTAATAATGGGATTTACTAACACACTATCAAACCATCTCCACAATGAGTAGATGCATGTAATATTCCCTGGAAGGGTTCCCAGATTCTAATGTGGTTAAGCAACAGCGGGTTAAACTTGTTGGGCACTGATATGCCAGGGAAGAGGGCACAAGGTTTCTGACAGTGGTGGCAGCCTAACTAGCACTCCCTTCTTTCTTGCCTAAAGTCGAGATGGCTTCCAACCAGTGGGTGGCATTCATACCAAACCTGGGATAACTCAAAGCAGCTAATATACTCAACAAAGAAAAGCCCAAGAGATCCCACCTTGAACATTCAACAAGCTGAGAACGGATGCTGGCCTACCCAGCCCTAGTTGCCAACATGCACCAGCTGATGCATCTTTGTTTCTGAGTTATTTTTAAACTCACCTTTTCTAGCCACCCCTCCTTGCAGTTCACCATTTCAGAACTCAGTCTGAGTAGTCAAGGAAGGAGTCAGGGGACAGGATTTAGAGGTCAAGAGAAGGGCAGATGGTCTAGGTGAAACCAGAGAGAACAGTGGAAGTCATGAAACAATAGTAAGGTTTGAAATTCGGCACAGGAGGGAATAAAACACCCACAAGCCAGGAATAAAGGGTGATCCAAAGCCCAGATCAGTCACTCACCACATATATAATGTGCACTGAAGTGAGGAATATAATTTCAATCCCAACAGAGTAGGAAGCCCTTGTTACTGATGATGCATCATACGTTTCACTTCAGCACAAGCAGAACACAGCAGGTGGAACACAGAAACACAAATGAGGGAGTCAGCCATTTCCTTATGTCTTTTATTAATAATATAAAATTAAATGTGCTGAGCAGTCTCTGTGCATGTAACAATGTGTGATGGGTTGCACAATGACTGGACATTTGCCCCTGAATGAGCTCAGACTAAATAACCAGTGAATCATTGTCTGAACTCTTCATATCAAACTCACAGCTAAAAGTGTCTTTTAAAAATGAACAGCATTCAGCAAAAGTTTAAGATGTTACAGTATGCTCCAATGAACATCAGCAAGTCAGATATTGAGGAGAATGAGCACTTTAATGTTTTATTTATGTGATAAAAGGTGTTAGCCTTCAGTCTGTCCATCCCCTCCAACAGGCTTGTGATACAAGCCGTGCCGATCACATGAACCAGCACAAATCGTTTTGTAGTTTTCTCATGACCTGCTGCTGAAACGTACAGAAGGATTCTGGTCTGTCAGATCACATTCTTTCCACGAGAGGACTTACTTAGGCACTTCTACTGGAACAGGAAGGGCTGTGGGCTGTGTGCAGAGTGACATACACACATTCCAGCTCTGACTCACTCTTCACATTTACTGCCCCTGTTTGGCTTGTGCTTTCCGTGCTTTAAGCTTTTTTCTCCATTTCTTCATTCGACCCTGCCTCTTTTTATTCTTTTTTTTGTTCATTGTAAGGTCTTGCTTTTCAGTCTGCTTCGTTGATGAGGGATGACCTTTTGTTTCCTTAGTAATTGCCTCTCCTTGAGCAAGTATGTCTCTCTTTGCTTTTGCCACACCCATCTGCAAATGTGAAACCACATTATCAAAATCAAGTGCACAATACTTGCAGATAACTGCAATGATTGAAAAAATTATAACAAAAGTCTCCCTTGTAGTAGTTCTGATATGGAGTTCTGCCAATAATAACTCCACAATAAACATTAGACATTAGGCCCAGGCTCCTGAAGAAAGGTAGGGAGGGGTGTAGGGGCTGTGTGTGCGCGCACACACACACACACATACTGCACAGAGGTTCCAAAGACATTAACAGCCGGTAGGAGGTACTTGTGCAGGTTAGATGAAGACTAGCATGCATAATGGACAACACCATCACGATCACTGACAGAACTGATAGATGGCTGGAAGCTGACATGGGGGAGAGATGCAGTGGTGGAAGGGTGGAAGGGGAATGGGTGGTTAACTTTTGGGAGGACAGTAAAGCAAATACAACCTCACACTTATTATCCCTCTCTGAAACTGAAACCTGCCAGCACCAACCAGCATTTCTTTTCAGTTTCAGAGGGTACAGTGGTTGAGCTCATTGTTCCATCTCCTAATTATTTACAAGAACTTACTCACAGGAGCACTGTCCAACATAACTGTATCTATAGCATGGTAGGTTAGGGGAAAATGGAACAGTGACGTTAACTCTTAAGTAACAAAATAGTTATGGAAAGAACACAGAACAGTACAACACAGGAATAGACCAGTTAGTGTATAATGTCTGTGCCAACCATGATGCCAATCTTACTAATCCCATCTGCACGAACTCCATTTCCTTCCATTCCCTGGCTGTTCATATGTTTACCTACAGCTCTTTTAAATGTTGATGTTGTATCTGCTTCTACCATTTTCAGGCATGTTCCAGGCATCAACTGCTGCAGGAAGTGGCTATCTTACCTGTTCATCAAAAACTGCTCCCCCAAGCTAGCTAGGGATTGGCGCATTTAAGAAGCACTGCACGTCCTTCTACTAGCTGACAACGTCTAGAGTATAAATCAAGTGTGCTGAAAACATGTGGCCTCTTTAGCTTGCTGGGTCACTGTGGGCCAGGTCATAAATGGTGCGACGAAAACAGTCTAAGAGTGCTGCAGTAAGACAGGACCTGGACACACTCTTCAGATAAGTATTTGTAACTGGGTGTAGTGAGCCTCTCCGTTGGTCGGTGTTGACCCCCAGGGTTATTGTATCCTAGCTGTCTAGGTGATACGTAAGCCAAGGCAGTACAATATGGAGAGCTATTGCCCATGCAGTAGGCTTCCCCTCTCCATGCAGCTCATGAATTCAAAGGAACGGCAAATACAGTTTGAAACCAGCGATGTCACAGGAGTTGCCAGGCAGTGTTGAACTCAACACAAGATTGCTTTAGGGACTCCAGTTCTGGATTTCTCTGAGGGGTTTACTCCCGAGGCTTTTCCCATGAGTGGGTTTAGCCACAAGGCAGTGGAGGTTTGAGATCAGAGTTTTCCTTTTCCTAGATAAGCTGCCAACCACAGCTGACGAGCCCCGATGCCTGAAACTGGCTGTAATTTGAATGGTTTACTGTACGCTCCCCTGGGTGCTTGTGAATGGAGTCACGGAATCAGTGGAAGTGTGCTGCAGTTGAGGGAAGGCCCAAGTGCACACTCTAGATTAGTATTTGCCACTGGGTGTAATTTGAATGGTTTTCTGAATGCTTAGTGTTTGTCTAATTCCTGAAAATAAATGGTTAACTTTATTACTGGTAGTGAGTGTCTTTTGTTCCTACTCACCAAACCAGTGAACTTGATTTCACACTCCAACTATTCTCGATTAAAACATACTCCACACATCTCCCTTAAACTTTTCCCCTCTCACCTTAATACTATGTTTGACATTTCCACCCTGAGTAAAAGACAGTAACCATCTCCTCTATATATGCCTTGCATAATGTTATATATGTCTATCAGGTCTTCTCTCAGCCTCCATTTTTCTATTCTTACAAGGGATGACGGCATCACAGGCTAAACCTGGTGTCAAATTTCTTGAAGCTGCAGTCATCCAAGCAAGTGGAGAGTATTCCATCACACTCCAGATTTAAGGCTTGTAAGTGGTGAACAGGCTTTGGTGAGTTAAGAGGTGAGCTCCTCACTACAGGATTCCTAACCACAACTTGTAAGCGGCTACTCCAGCTTATTCTCTGTTTCATTGGTAACCCCTGGGATAGTGACACTGAGTGATTCAGTGATGGTAACGTCATTGAATGCCAGGGGGTGATAGCTGGATTTTTTTCTTGTTGCCACTTGTGTCTTGTGATCACTGCTTGCCACCTATCTGACCAGGCTGGGTGATATGCTGGGCCAGGAAGTTGCAGGTTATGATCAGCTACACTCTGTTACCATTGATGGTCCACGGCACCTCAGAGCTGTTAGCTCTGTTTTCAGTCTGCCTCATTAAACATGGTGGTAATGCCAGATGACCTGGGTGATAACATGGTTAACTGAATCAGCAAATTTGTGGATGACACCAAGATTGGGGTCATCCATCATGGACAGCGAGGAAGACTATCAGAGCTTGCAACGTGATCTGGACCATCTGGAAAAATGGTCTGAAAAATGGCAGATGGAATTTAATGCAGACAAGTGCAAGGTGTTGAACTTTGGTAGGACCGATCAAGGTAAGCCTTACACATTGAATAATGGGGCACTGAGGACTGTGATAGAGCAAAGCGGGTGATAGGTGGCAATCAGCAGGTACTTTCCTTACCAATTTAACCTGACGTCATGCCATTTCATAGGATCCTGAGTGAATGCTGAGGACTCACAGGGCAATTCCCATCAGCTGTGCCACAACCTGCTAGATCTGTCCTGCCAGTAGGACAGTACATACCCAGGTGTAGAGATAGTGGTGTCTGACATGTTACATTTCAGAGAAAACAATCCAGTTTTGTCTACCATCTCCAGACAACATGCTGATGCATGTCTTCTGCAGCTTCTCTAAAGCCTCCACGTTTCTTCTTCTGCTAGGGCAATCAGAACTGCACACAATACTCTAAATGTGGCCCAACCAAAGCTGAACAAGACATTTCAATTTTTATGCACTATTTTATAAGCAAAGGAAGACGGATAGTCCAGAAATTAAAGCCCTGAATTGGTGGAAGGCCAATTGCAAATCACAAGATCGGACTTAGCAAAAACAGACTTAGAACAGCTACTTGGGATATATCTACATCTGATGAGCGGGAATAATTTAAAAGTGAAACAGTGAAAGATCAGGGCCAATATGATTCCATAAGATGAATGCTATGTCAGTAAATACATAGAATTCTGGATGTCTAGGAATATTGAGGGTTGGAATAATACAAAAAAGCAGAATATAATGAGTATAGAGAATGGCAAGTTGGGAAATCCTTCTGAAGAGTAGAGGAGAGTACTTCAAAAAGAAATGAGGAGGATAAAGAGAGGGTGGACAACATTAAGGAAAATGTTAGATATAACATATTGTAATTAAGGCATAATATTAAGAGCCAGAAGATAACCAGGGAAAGAGTGAGGCCCATTAGGGATCAAATATTAGACATACAGTATGCGTGGAGTCTGAGGACATAGGTGAGGTTTGAAACTCATTCACTAATGAGGATTTAAATGCAAACAACAGGAGTTCTGCAGATGCTGGAAATTCAAGCAACACACATCAAAGTTGCTGGTGAACGCAGCAGGCCAGGCAGCATCTGTAGGAAGAGGTGCAGTCGACATTTCAGGCCGAGACCCTTCGTCAGGACTAACTCTCGGCCTACAGAAGAAGAAGAAGGGTCTCGGCCTGAAACGTCGACTGCACCTCTTCCTACAGATGCTGCCTGGCCTGCTGCGTTCACCAGCAACTTCGATGTGTGTTGCACTAATGAGGATGTTAGTCACAGAATCACACAGCATGCAAGCAGGCCATTTGGCTCAACTCACCTACACTGATCAGTGGCACCCTTCCATATTAATCCTGTCTCCCAGCATTTCTTCCATAGTCTTTGAAGCTTAAGCAACTCAAGTACTCATCTAGACACATTTGAAATGTTTTCAGTGACCCAGTTTCGGGTAGTGCATTCCACTCTCTGAGTGAAGATCCTCCTCATATCCCCTTTATCTCCTTTACCTCCTTTACCTTAAGTTGGTGTTCGTGTTTTATCTCTCTCTGATAATGGGAGGAGGTTCCCTACAATCTACACCATCTTATACAGCTGATATAGTTAGCGAGTTCAAGAAGGGAATCACTGAAATTCTGGGATATATTATCATTAAAGATGAGTTATTAAGAGCCTCAATAGGCTGAAAGTTGAAAAAATCTCCAGGGTCTAATGTAATGACCTTTAAGCTTATGGAATGATGACCTTATTCCCAAAATGCTTACACACTGACACATCCACCACTTGTCTGGTTTCACTTCCTAAGATTAAGACCAGTACAGCCCCTTCTCTAGCATCACCATTTATGTAATGGCTGAATAAACTCTTCGGGATTGACTTTACAAATTCCTTCCTGTCTAATTGCCTTGCACTAAAACACTCCAAGTCAATACTGGGGAAGTTAAAATTCCCCACAACCATAACCCTGTTACTCTAGCTCCTTTCTGTAACCTGTCTACAATATCTGCTCCTCCATCTCCTGCGTTCTGTTGGAGTGGCTTGCAGTAAAACCCAAGCAAAAAGATCACCTCTTTCTTATTTCTAAGTTCTATCCATATGACCTCATTGCAATAGCCTTCTGAGATACTATGAGGGGGGATAGAAAAGGGTAGAGAGTAAAAAGCTATCCCCTATAGTAGATGTTTCTAAAGCTAAAGGGCATAGGTTTAAGGTTAAATTGTTAGTGGATCTGTGGAAGAATTTTTGTCACCCAGAGGGTGGTTAGAATTTGAAACACTAGTGGAGAGAAAAAAAACCTCTCAAAACACTTAATAAGCATTTACATGAGCATCAAGGCATAGAAGGCTACTGATCAGGGGTTGGTAAATGGAAGTACTACAAATGAGTACCTATTGGTCTACTTGTATACGGTGGGCTGAAGGGTCTGTGTCTGTGCTATATAATCCTGTGACTCTGTGATTGGTCAGATGATCATATATTTGGTGAAAGAGCATGATTTTAAACAGTGCCCCCTGAGAGATAAAGGGACCCTGAGGTTAAAGGAGAGAATTTCTGAGCTTGGGGCTAAAGCAGTTAAAGTCAACCTGGAAATGGTGGAGTGAATAAATAAAATCAAGGATAAACCCAGAATTGGATCACAGGTATTTGGAATATTGTTAATTGAAAGGGTTACTGATTAAGGGAAGAACAAAGCCAATAAGGTAATGATAAATAATGATGGGAATTTTAAAGTGCAGCTGCTTTTAAATAGTGTGTTCACCATTTATCCATCCATAACCCAGGTTATTCCTGTATCTTCAATATATATCTCCATCAAAATAGAAAAGCACAACTCTCAGAAATGAGAGACAAAACAGTGTGGAAAGCGGATCAGTACGTCACAGCCGGGAATGCTAGAGTGATTAAAATCAAGGATGAAAAACGGTCCAGGACTGGAGAACAGATTACCTGGAATGTTGTGTATTGATGAAAGAGTTACAGACAAAGGGAAGGACATTACAGAATTAGAGGATACAGAATGGAATTTATAATGGCAAATATTAAAGCTTGACTAGAAATAGAGCTGTAGGAAATGCACTCCATGCCCATGGTTATACATTTACAGCACTCTCCACATTTGTCCCAATTATTAATGATGGGGAGTAGTGAAACAATGCAGTTTTAACATAGTGCATAATTAGGGCATCAGCTCTAATGGAACAAACAGACCTATAATATAGTTAATGCCACCAGCAAAATAACAGTTAGCAAGCACAGGGATGAGTGAGGAAGCAGATTCTGGCTGAGGAGGTGACTAATGTGAACAGTTGTGGGCTGGCCTGAATGGACCAAACACCCCATTTCAGTGCTGGAAGAATGAATTTGGTAGAAAGGGATGAAGCAAGCATACTTCCAGTGCATTATCAGGAGAGCACTTGTACCACCATGTGGATTGATTAGGCAGCCTGCAGAAACCTAAACTATTAAAGAATTAATTAATCCCAAATGGCTTTGTAAGTAATGTGAACCAAAGTCAAAGAACTGCAGATTAGTTAGAGTTATAATTGTTCTTACATACATACATTCTGTATGAGATTCTTTGACATGAAACAATGTAAAAATTGCTTTGCTTCACCACAAAATGCTTCACATCAACCTAAAGTTCCTATTTGGAAGCAGGACTATGTAGCACAGCAGATCAATGACACTGGAAAATATTAATGACATGACCACTCAGCTACCAACCCCGACCCATCTCATCCACTCTCTACCACAACTGTATTCTGCACAGGTTGGTTTTTTGTGTCTCACCGATAACCTTTAGCTCTAGCTCCCCAACTTTGTCAACCGGCCACTCTGCAGGCTCACAACTCGATGCTTCGACTTCAGAAGGTGACTACCCACATTCGTGACCTCCTTGAGATCCAAAACCACATAATTTCATCACTGTGAGAAACAATTTAAGTATTCTGCTGCCTCCCTTGAAACTTGGTCTTCAACCTCGCCCCCATCTGCAGCCCTCCGTAACACACAGTCAGAGAAAGGCTTGGTCTGGGTTAAGAGGGTACCACACTTTTGTCGGCCAGCTCCTGTACCCACATTGTGGTATATAACAGAGGCAGCCAGGCTTCAAAGACACAGACAGAAACACCAGTACAGTACCTCAGGCCTATGGAAGATCCAGGATCCTGCTCTGATATTAACTCTTAGAGCCCATAACTGCAATAAATAAATCTGTTTAGTAGGTGACACATGGAGTATTGTGTAGATTTTTGGTCACTTCATTATAGGAAAGACACCTTCAAGCTGCGGAGGGCAGAGAAGAAATTTACAAGGATGCTAATTGACCTAGAGGGCTTGAGTCATAGGATGAGATTGGCCACACTGGATCTTAATTCTTTTCAATGTAGGAGAATGAAATAAAATCATAAAGGGTATGGATGAGGTGGACAGTCAGAGGATCAAGAAATCCGAAACCAAAGGGTTCAGATAAAAAATAAGAAGTTAGAGATGAAGGGACCTGACAGGTAACTTCTTTACACAGAGGGTTGAGAGAACCTGGAACAGGGTGCCAGTAGAAGTATTTGAGGTGTGTAAAGGTACCTACATTTGGATAGGTACATAGAAGGAAGAGGCTTGGAGGGTTATAGGCTGAATGTGGGCAACTGGGACTAGCAGGGAAAATGCTATAGTCAGATGGGCTGAAGGGTGTGTTTTTGTGCTGTATTATTCTGTGACTACAACATATCACAGTCAGAAAGGCTGAAATCTATTCTTTTTGGTTCTATGGATGTACCAATATTGATGATTGAGGGATCCAGTAGTATGGAGTGCACAAGATAGACCCAGCTGTAGGATGGAAGGTACACATATTGCTGCTGGGAGTAAGATCAGAAATTATAACAGCTCAGGGAGAATAGCAAGGAAACAACAGACGTTAGAATGCATCATGGAGAGCTACTCACCACACCACAGCCATCTTAGAACAAATGCACAAAATAGCAGGGAGGTAGATTTATCAGTTCAGAAGCAAGGTCAGAGCATCACAGAATTCCCAACAAAGAAGAGGACATTAGTCCAATTGCCCCTATGTCCACCATAGACATTGGAAGGGGAATGCAGTGAGGTATATTGATATAAAGTTTAAAGCGGGGAGTTGCACAAGAGTGAAATGAGATACATCAGTAGACCGTTCAGCAGACGATGCCATTGCCATCACCCTCCACCTGGCCTTAACCCACCTGGATGAAAAAGACACGTACATTCGAATGCTGTTCATAGACTTCAGTTCAGCATTCAACACAATCATTCCTCAGAAACTGATTGGAAAGCTGAGCCTACTGGGTCTGAACACCTCCCTCTGCAACTGGATCCTAGACTTCCTGACTGGGAGACCTCAGTCAATCTGGATTGGAATCACTATCTCCAACACCATTACACTGAGCATGGGGGCTCCCCAGGGCTGTGTGCTCAGTCCACTGCTGTTCACTCTGCTAACCCACGACTGTGCTGCAACACACAGCTCGAACCACATCATCAAGTTCGCTGATGACTCGACCGTGGTGGGTCTCATCAGCAAGGATGATGAGTCAGCATACAGAGAGGAGGTGCAGTGGCTAACGGACTGGTGCAGAGCCAACAACCTGTCTCTGAATGTGAACAAAACAGAAGAGATGATTGTTGACTTCAGGAGGACACGGGAGCGACCACTCTCAGCTGAACATCGATGACTCCTCTGTACAGATAGTTAAGAGCACCAAATTTCTTGGTGTTCACTTGGTGGAGAATCTCACCTGGTCCCTCAACACCAGCTCCATAGCAAAGAAAGCCCAGCAGCATCTCTACTTTCTGCCAAGGCTGAGAAAAGTCCATCTCCCACCCCCCATCCTCACCACATTCTGCAGAGGTTGTATTGAGAGCATCCTGAGCAGCTGCATCACTGCCTGGTTTGGAAATTGCATCATCTTGGATCGCAAGACCCTGCAGCGGATAGTGAGGTCAGCTGAGAAGATCATCAGGGTCTCTCTTCCCACCATCACAGACATTTACACCACACGCTGCATCCGCAAAGCAAACAGCATTATGAAGGACCCCACGCACCCCTCATACAAACTCTTCTCCCTCCTGTCATCTGGCAAAAGGCACCGAAGCATTCTGGCTCTCACAACCAGACTATGCAACAGTTTCCTCCCCCAAGCCATCAGACTCCTCAATACCCAGAGCCTGGCTTGACATCAACCTACTGTGCCTACTGTCTTGTTTATTATTGATTGTAGTGCCTGCACTGTTTTGTGCACTTTATGCAGCCCTGGATAGGTCTGTAGTCTACTGTAGTTTTTGTGTTTTTTCTTATGTAGTTCAGTGTAGTTTTTGTATTGTTTCATGTAGCACCATGGTCCTGGAAAACGCTGTCTCATTTTTACTATGTTCTGTACCAGCAGCTATGGTTGGAATGACAATGAAAAGGTGACTTGACTTGACTTGATACAGGGAGAAGGTATATTGTCAGTACTAGATGTATAATGATACATCAGCGTATCTAGGTACTGCAAGAGCACAGTAAGAAATATTTCATACTGATGAATCCGTCTCTTTTCCAAGCCATGTTAACAAATTTATCCAATCACTAAGATCTTGTTCCATCTTGATACATAGGAAATTAGAAAATCACTCACTTTGATGCTCACATTTTCAAGACCACACTGTACTTTTTTTCACAGCAAGTCCTACAGTAAACTGTAGTAAAACTAAACCCCAAACTAGAGAGCTCAGTGGCTGCTGGGGTGACAGTCAGAATGAAGCTCCTGAACAACGGCAGTGTGGACAGCTAAGGCTCCTGAATCAATCCTTGGCACCCAAAACAAAAGTGACGTTTTCATTCCTACCTGTATTCCCAATCGGTTGGCCCCTGCCAGTAGGTTACCCTTCATCCTGTACACTCCATGCCTTGTGCGGCACATCATTGAAGACCAAACACACATCAGCTAGGTCATTATTTATCCATTCTGCTGTCAATATTCTCAAAAAAACCCAACAAATGTGTAAAGCTTGACTTTCACATCATAAAACAATGTCAATTCTGCCCAGTGACTTTATTATTTCCTAACTTTCTTGTTCCACTTCCCTAAAAATTAGTTTCTGACATTTTTCCTGTTGTTAACACGAGTCTAACTAGTCGACATCCTCTATTTCTCCCTCCCTCCTTTCTTAAATAATATGATTCCAGGTAAAAACCTACTCAGTTCACCAAAAACAATATAGCCACTTCATGGTCAGTGTTATTCAGGCTGCCTACCTTTTAAGTTCCCAAATTTACTTAAGTTCTCCAGCTGCTACAGTGGGACATGTATTGTTGGATCGAAGATCCAGCACTCTGGCTGACAGTGCAATAGCCTAACCTTAGCGTTAGCATATTCTTATTGACAGATTTATGCACTTCAGCCATGTGGCTATCAAACACAGGGAATGTCACTGAGATACATCAACAACACACAGGGAGGGAAGGTACAAAGCAGCAGGGATCCATGTGCACCCAGGACACTGAAAGGGTAGGTGGCTGTGTGCAGCATGAAGTTTGCAGACTGCTCTGGTAAAAGTGCAAAAGTTTTGTATGTGTATTGAAGGTTCTTTTGAGTATGTAGCATATACAGATATGCATTCCTGAATTCTGCTAAGATTCCTGTTCTCCCATTTAAGAAGGATAAGTAGCCTGCCGTGGTTTGCCGAGGACATTTTTCTCATGTTCACTTTCAGGATAGCCATTATCACTAGCAGGGGCAACATTTATTACCCACTACAAAATGCCCTTGAAAAGGTGATGGTGAGTCATTCTTGTGAACCTCTGCAATCCTTCCATGAAGGTGCTCCAACTGTGCTGCTGGGAAGTGAGGTCCAGGATTTAAACTCCAGCAAAGACGAAATTTCCAAATCAAGGTGGCACACAACTTGGAGGGAACCTGCAGGTGATGGTGTTGCCCTACATCTGCTGCCCAGCCTTTCTTGATGTGTTTGTTTGTAACTCAGTGGGTTTGTGGGACTGAAATATCCAATACAATGCACCACAGAGTGGTGAGTTTGACTTACATTTATGTTTTCCTTCTGTCCCATAGCACCACCACTAGAATTTTAAACAATGGCTCTTTCAAACCCAAGAAACCTCTACTCAATGCTCCCTACCAGCAGCATCTGTTGTTCTTTGGAAGAAGGACCCCAGCATGGTGCACTCAGAATACCCCCAGAAGTGAGTTCTGCCAGTGAAAAATGAAGAAACAAACCTTTTGGTTCTGGAGGTTGTCCACAGGCCTGGGAGGGAAGGTGCAGGGAACCCTGCCGTGGTGAATATGATAAGGCAGTAGGACATTGGGATCTAGGGGTACCCAGGGCACCGAGAGAGTGGAAGGGACTGGAGGGAGGGTGCTGTGTGCAGCATGAAGGTTGTAGGCCGCTCTGGTGAACTTTCCTCTTCGAGAGGTGCGATAAATAGTGAATGAAGAGTCTCCTGAAGAGTGACTCAGCAGGTATCTGTCCTCTGGCAAACTAGGATTTAAAGAAAGAAAGAAGCATCAGTTACTGGTGTAAGCGTTCACAGCCATCATTTTCCTGACCTAATTGCAAGAAATGGCAGGGATAACTCAGTGTGGCAAACAGCACTGGTGGATGGAGAAACAGAGTTATGCTTCACTTCGAGACCATTTTTCTGAAATTAACTTAGTTTCTTTTTCTATAGGCACTGCCTGACCTACTGAGTCTCTCTGGTATTTTCTATTTATTCCTGACTTCCTGCACCTGCAATCTTTTTAATGTCCAGCCATTTTCTGGGCTGATCACACCAGCCATGACCACTGAAAAGCCACATGCAAAGATTCATGCTTTGAATATGACTGAATTTGATCTCCAGGAGGGTGGGGCAAGGAAGCGAAGGTCTGGGGTGTCTAATTGTGGACTGACCACCACAGCACGCTCAGCAGACCTGGACAGAGGTTGAACAATGGCTTTCTCCTATTACATCCTTTCTTGTAGATTCCTGCACTTTCCTTGTCATTAATGTTTGGCCAACAGGCAAGCATTTTCTCCCTCCTTCTTTGTGTAAAAGTACTTCTATTTACGCTATTAATTTATCCAACCCATTGCAAATGGAACAAATATTCAGTATAACACCATTAAATTCAAAGTTCATAGTAAATTTATTATCAAAGTACATATACGTCACTATCTACAACCATACGATTCATTTCCTTGCAGGCATATCCAGTAAATCCAACAACCATGAAGGACCACACCAACAGGGCTGACAACAACCAACGTGCAAAAGACAACCAAGTGTGCAAATACAAAAGTGAAAAAATGAAGAGTCCTTTAAAGTTTGTCCACAGGTTGTGGGAACAGATCAGTTAAAAGGCAGGTGAAGCTGAGTGAAGTTATTCCCACAGCTTCAAGAGCCAAATGGTTGAAGGGTACTAACTGTTCCTGAACTTGTTACTATGAGTCCTGAGGCTCCTGTGCCTTCTTCCTGATGACATCAGCAAGAAGAGGGCATGAGCTAGGCTGTGGGGGTCCCTGATGATGAAGCTGCTTTCCTGCAACAGTGCTCCATGTAGATGTGCTCAGTGGAGGGTAGGCTTTACCCAAGATGGACTGGACCAGATTCACTAATTTTTGCAGGATTCGCCACCAGGCTGTGATGTAACCAGTCAAATCCAGCACACATCTATAGAAGTTTGTCAAAATATTAGATGTCATGCTGAATCTTTGCAAATTCTAAGGAATTAGTTGTGCTGCTGTACCTTCTTTGTAATTGCACTTACAAGAACAGGACATCTAAAATGATAACACTGAAGAACTTAAAGTTGCTGACCCTCTCCACCTTTGAACCACCAAATGAGGACTGGCTCATGGACCTCTAGGTTCCTTCTCCTGAAGTCTATAAACAGCTCCTTGGTCAAGCCATCTTAACATTTTTCTGTATTTTGACCCTGTTCATTGTTAATTGTTTTTTTTTCTGCTGCATACTAATTTCATTTTCTAATTCAAGACACATGAATATGAAGGGAATGTAGGGATACAGATGATATTCAGGAAGAAGACATTTAGTATAAATTAGCATGTATGAACTGTCTAATGCTGTTCTATGTTCCACTTCAAACACGGTTTTGCTCCTTGCTCCTTCGAAGTTCCCATCCCGCCAACAAGCCAAAGACCCCCTAGAAAATTGACAGCCATCAAAGTCACAGTGTGTGTTGTACTTATAGGAAAGCATTTGTAGTAGAACAAGGTGGAACTGAAGAATGCTCAAATCTTGTTCTATAGGCAACAAATGAGTGAGGGTATCAGCAGCAAGTGAATACAAGAACAGTAATAAAACAGGAGTAGGCTAAGTAGGCTATCTAGTCCATTAAGCCTGCTCCACCATTAAAATCATTATTGATCTGGCCATGGACTCAACTCCACCTACTTGCCTTTTCCCCATAACTATTAATTCCCCTACTAAGCAAAAATCTAATTTTGCCTTAAATATATTAATGAGGTAACCTTTACTGATACCCAGATTCACTGCCTTCTGGGAAAACTAGTTCTTCCCCATCTCTGTCCTAAATATACTCCCTTGAACATTGAGGCTATGTCCCCTGGTTCTGGTTTCATCTGGCATTGGAAACAACTTTTCTGCATCTGTCTTATCTATCCCTTTTGTAATTTATGTTTCTTTCAGATCATCTATCATTCGTTTGAATACCATTCAGTATGGTCCTAGGTGACTCATTGTCTGCTCATAGACTGAACCCCTTATCTCCAGAATCAACCTAGTGAATCATCTCTAAAGCAGTGTTTCCCAACTTTTTTTTTAAGCTCTACACACCCCTAAAACACTTGCCCACCTCCCACTTAGGCATGATATATTTTTCAATGCCCCCATAGTGTAAAGAACATATCTACTATGTGCTAACATGAGAAAAATTATTCTGGTTTAAATTTTTTATTTGTCTTTAAACCTAGCTTACACAGTACCTGTGCACTGTACAACAGCCTCAATATCAATGTGATCCCTGAGCTTGATGGTTGTTAGCAGGAGTTGAAATATCTGGTTCAAGTTGTGACAGCAAAAGCCGCAAGTTCCCACGTGTGCAAGCAGTTTCTGTATTTTGTATGTTTTCACTCCACTGAAGCTTCTTTCAACAGGGTAGGAGGATAGAAATGCAATGAAGAGCAGTTTGGCTCTTCTCCAAATACCAGAAAACTTCATATGACAGTATAGCCACATACTACAAAAGCTGACATTTTTGAAAAGCACTTTTGCTTCTTCATCATTCTGAATTTTGATAATTTCTTCTTGTAAGTCCTCTTCCTATTCTTCCACCTTGCAAAGAAATGTCCAGACCATTCAAATCCTTCAAATGATTCTGAAAATCCTTCTTTAGTGACTGCAGGTGTAAGCAATACTCTTGCAAATCAATGTCTGTGAAAGAGAATGCCATACCTTTCATGCAGGGAAACTGTGGATAGATTCTTCTCCCAGTGTTTTGCTTATATATTTCCAATGTTTTTGACAAAACTGGACATTGCACTATTTGCCTGGATTAAATTGAAACTCTCACCATGCAGTTTCATATTTAGAATGTTCATTTTGTCATACAGATAGGCTAGGTATGCCTCATCTCCACGTAGAAGTTCAACCTTGTTTATCAAGCTCCCGTCGACTTTGAGGAAAAATTCAACCATAATGTCAAAAAGATCAAAGAAACATTTTAAGCAGCAGCCTTTCGACGGCCCACACACTTCAGTGTGAAGAAGCAAGCGTTCAAACTAACGTTATCTTGGCACAACTGGTGAAATATTCTATTTTATAGATGATCATTAATTTTGTTGATAGCAGATATTGCAAGAGTCGCTCTTGAAAAAAGTTGCTGGCTGAAGTTTTCGGCTGCAAGATGTTGTGGATGAATTACAGAATGGATTACAGACTTGGAATTTATTTTTTCATAAATGCCACTAAACCAGCATGGTAACCTGTCATATATGGTGCTCCATCTGTTACACAAGAAATCATGTTCCTAATAGGAATACTTCTTTCTTCAAAGTACATTTTGAGCTCGTCATAGATTGACTCTCCGTTGATACTTGTTTTTAACTTTTTACAAAAGAGAATGTCTTCATAAACTTTTCCATTTTTGATAAATCATAAATATGCCATTAGCATTGCCTTGCTGTTTCCCACAGTTGACTCATCCAGTTGTATGCCAAATTCAGTTTTTTTGTAGCTCTAGGCATAGTTGATATTCAATGTCTTCACTCATTTCGTCAATACGAGCTACAGAGTTTACTCAGAGGATTTGCCTTTAAAATACTGGTATCCATTTTGAGAATAATGCTGAGCACTTCTGATATAGCAGACGTTATTAATCTTTCACCAGTTGTATGAGATTTTCCGCATTTTGCTATCATTTTGGAAATGTTATAAGAAGCAATGAGACCATTATCAAGGTCATTTTTAGCTTTCTTAGCAAATGACTCGAGTGTGCAGTGCTTCTTTCATTTTGTGGAACTGAGTAATATCGCAAGTAGCTTTTTCAGGGTGTCTTTTACAGAGGTATTCCAACAATCTTAATGGTTTAATGGCTTCATTAGACAGTACAGTATTACAAATAAGACACACGGGGTGTCGCTGATCTGATGGGAATGGAATAAAAGCACACTCCAGTAACATTACATTGTATTGACACACTTTCTGTAGTTTCTGTTTTTTAGCAAGATAAAAATTAAAGGCTTCACTGCCTTCAGACTCCAAAGCGATTACACTGTATGTATTTATTTTAAAAATAATTAACACAAACTGGGAATACCTATCGAATGCTGGCAATGTCAGTGAGTTGACCCGATTGGTCAGGTCTTATGCCTCAAGTTAGGGTGCCGCTTACCCTTCCCCGCCACAAGAATCTTGAAAGTCCTCCAATTACTTCTATTTCCCCTTAAGACTCCCTTAGGACACATAACTATCCCCCGTTGGGAATCACTGCTCTAAAACCATTATATATTTCTTCAGTTAAGAGACCAAAATTGCATGCAATACCCCAGCACCCTGTCCATTTGCAGCAAAACTTCCTTAAAATCTACATGCAACACATATCAAAGTTGCTGGTGAACGCAGCAGGCCAGGCAGCATCTCTAGGAAGAGGTGCAGTCGACGTTTCAGGCCGAGACCCTTCGTCAGGACTAACTGAAGGAAGAGTGAGTAAGGGATTTGAAAGTTGGAGGGGGAGGGGGAGATCCAAAATGATAGGAGAAGACAGGAGGGGGAGGGATGGAGCCAAGAGCTGGACAGGTGATAGGCAAAAGGGGATACGAGAGGATCATGGGACAGGAGGTCCGGGAAGAAAGACAAGGGGGAGGGGGACCCAGAAGGTGGGCAAGGGGTATATTCAGAGGGACAGAGGGAGAAAAAGGAGAGTGAGAGAAAGAATGTGTGTATAAAAATAAGATGGGGTACGAGGGGGAGGTGGGGCCTTAGCGGAAGTTAGAGAAGTCGATGTTCATGCCATCAGGTTGGAGGCTACCCAGACGGAATATAAGGTGTTGTTCCTCCAACCTGAGTGTGGCTTCATCTTTACAGTAGAGGAGGCCGTGGATAGACACGTCAGAATGGGAATGGGATGTGGAATTAAAATGTGTGGCCACTGGGAGATCCTGCTTTCTCTGGCGGACAGAGCGTAGATGTTCAGCAAAGCGGTCTAAATCTACATCTTTGATTACATCTATAATTTAATATGCAATTAGTATTAATTCTAGTTTGAATAAAAACAGACAGCCAGGACTCGCCACGTTACCAACACCTAACTAATGGACAGCCCATACATATGGATGAGTGTATGAGAGACTGGCAGGATGGGTGGGGATAGATTTGCTGGCTGCTGCAGGGCTATAGGTATTTTCTGTCAGGTAGGACCAGGACATTTAGCATGCCTTCTCTCCCCATCCACCTCCTTGATCTGCAACGATTGGGGGCTGGACTCAATTGATCAGCAGAGCAATTGCTCCAGCTGAGCAGACTCAACTGCTCACCCACTGAGTCAGTTTCCTACACCTGCTTGCTCTCCCATCATAGTTGTTACTGTTCATTTCCAACTTATGAACAGTTGTGTTATGAATATTTCTCAGGTTTGGAACCCTGTTGTAAGTGGAAGCATACTGTATACCATATATACATAATGTACAGCGTTGAAACTAAATGGTGAGATTCACACAGATAAGAAAGAAAGGAAAAATTGGCACAGAAGGTGATAAACATAACACAGTTCCAACAATAGTCCAGACAAAATGTTTGATTAATCATGGAGGCACAAGAGACAAAATTGCCACAACTGGGCAGTACGCAGATCTTTTCTCCCAGTAGGACATTTAAGGCTATTGGGAGCTTAGGCTACTCAGTGCTCTTTTGCCTCAGAGAGATCAAAAAAGAAGAGAGCAGTATCTTGAGAGAGAAACACTTGGAGAGTGCACAACTGAATAAACAGACAAACGAAATGACTTGTTAAAACAGAAGCACTGAGGTCTCAACTTAATTTTGTCTGAGCTGCTGACAGTACGTCTCAAACCAAGACTTGGAAATTGTTTTCATGTCTGTACAGGATAGATGTTTAAAAAAAACACTGTACAGTCTCTGTGCTGGAAATGGGAGCTGGTGACTGGTGCTTGAATGGCAGACTGCATCAGATTAATTTCAATTACTAGCAGTCCACACTGTGAAGGGTCCTGCTTACTCAACAACAATTATCAGGCAAAGAATCAAGGATGACAGGGTGTTATAGAAACATAGAAAATAGGTGCAGGAGTAGGCCATTCGGCCCCTCGTTCTGGACTTCCCCAACATCGGGAACAATCTTCCTGCATCTAGCCTGTCCAATCCCTTTAGGATTTTATACGTTTCAATCAGATCCCCCCTCAATCTTCTAAATTCCAACGAGTACAAGCCCAGTTCATCCAGTCTTTCTTCATATGAAAGTCCTGCCATCCCAGGAATCAATCTGGTGAACCTTCTTTGTACTCCCTCTATGGCAAGGATGTCTTTCCTCAGATTAGGGGACCAAAACTGCACACAATATTCCAGGTGTGGTCTCACCAAGGCCTTGTACAACTGCAGTAGTACCTCCCTGCTCCTGTACTCGAATCCTCTCACTATAAATGCCAGCATACCATTCATCTTTTTCACCTCCTGCTGTACCTGCTAATTATGTTGTAATTAGGCCCTGATTTCCTTCATCCAGCTATGCTACCAATTACAGAGGTGAGAAAGATGGAAGCCGGTGACCCGAGAGAAGGAAAAGACAATGCTATCAGTCAGGGTGGGTGGATTTTTCTTCACGGGTGCAGTAGTATCTGGATCTGAAAGGGAATGGGGACTGATTTAAGGACTGGTCCAGAGTTGAGTCTGGTAAAGGGAACCAAATAGGTCAGGCTTTGACCTAAAATGGGAATTGATATGGACAGGAATGGCAGCCCAATCCTATACTTCGGAATTCACTTGAAAGCCCAAAGTCAGGGTTCAAATCAAGATAAGGAATTTCAGAGGAATGCTGGATTTAATGTTCAACAACACTTCAGCAGAGAATCTGTAATTAAAGTGCATGTGCAGATGTTAAATATATTAAAGTTCACAAACAAGTCACGTTTGAATCAAGCTGCACACTTGCAGAGGAAATTTGGAAGAAAGCGCAGTTTCAGATGACTAGCAAAAGATCTTGAGTAACTGCAGAGTTAATAAGTCACAGGAGTTGCTGCCCCATCCCACTTCTACTCTGACACTGTTCCATCAAAGCCCAGCAATAACTTGAAGAACAGCTCATTTTCCAACTGAGTACATCACAACCATCAGGGCAACATGTGAATTCAACGAGTTTAGATAACCAGCCTTTCCAGTTTAACATAGAAAATAGGTGCAGGAATAGGCCATTCGGCCCTTTGAGCCTGCACCGCCATTCAGTATGATCATGGCTGATCATTCAACTCAGAGCCCTGTACCAGCCTTCCCTCCATACCCCCTGATCCCTTTAGCCACAAGGGCCATATCTAACTCCCTCTTACATATAGCCAATGAACTGGCCTCAACTGTTTCCTGTGGCAGAGAATTCCACAGATTCACCACTCTCTGTGTGAAGAAGTTTTTCCTGATCTCGGTTCTAAAAGGCTTCCCCTTTATCCTCAAACTGTGACCCCTCGTTCTGGACTTCCCCAACATCAGGAACAATCTTCCTGCATCTAGCCTGTCCAATTCCTTTAGGATTTTATACGTTTCAATAAGATCCCCCCTCAATCTTCTAAATTCCAATGAGTATAAGCCTAGTCAATCCAGTCTTTCATCATATGAAAGTCCTGCCATCCCAGGAATCAATCTGGTGAACCTTCTTTGCACTCCCTCTATGGCAAGAATGTCTTTCCTCAGATTAGGGGACCAAAACTGCACACAATACTCCAGGTGTGGTCTCACCAAGGCCTTGTACAACTGCAGTAGTACCTCCCTGCTCCTGTACTCGAATCCTCTTGCTATGAATGCTAGCATACCATTCGCCCTTTTCACCGCCTGCTGTACCTGCATGCCCACTTTCAATGACTGGTGTACAATGACACTCAGGTCTCGTTGCACCTCCCCTTTTCCTAATCGGCCACCATTCAGATAATAATCTGTTTTCCTGTTTTTGCCATCAAAGTGGATAACCTCACATTTATCCACATTAAATTGCATCTGCCGTGGATTTGCCCACTCAACTAACCTATCCAAGTCACCCTGCATCCTCTTAGCATCCTCCTCACAGCTAACACCGCCGTCCAGCTTTGTGTCATCCCCAAACTTGGAGATGCTGCATTTAATTCCCTCATCTAAGTCATTAATATATATTGTAAACAACTGGGGTCCCAGCACTGAGCCTTGCGGTACCCCACTAGTCACCGCCTGCCATTCTGAAAAGGTCCCGTTTATTCCCACTCTTTGCTTCCTGTCTGCCAACCAATTCTCTGTCCACATCAATACCTTACCCCCAATACCGTGTGCTTTAAGTTTGCACACTAATCTCCTTGTGGGACCTTGTCAAAAGCCTTTTGAAAATCCAAATATACCACATCCACTGGTTCTCCCCTATCCACTCTACTAGTTACATCCTCAAAAAATTCTATGAGATTCATTAGACATGATTTTCCTTTCACAAATCCATGCTGACTTTGTCCGATGATTTCACTGCTTTCCAAATGTGCTGTTATCACATCTTTGATAACTGACTCTAGCATATTCCCCACCACCAATGTTAGGCTAACCGGTCTATAATTCCCCGGTTTCTCTCTCCCTCCTTTTTTAAAAAGCAGGGTTACATTAGCCACCCTCCAATCCTCAGGAACTAGTCCAGAATCTAAAGAGTTTTGAAGAATTATCACTAATGCGTCCACTATTTCTTGGGCTACTTCCTTAAGCACCCTGGGATGCAGACCATCTGGCCCTGGGGATTTATCTGCCTTTAATCCCTTCAGTTTACCTAACACCACTTCCCTACTAATATGTATTTCGCTCAGTTCCTCCATCTCACTGGACCCTCTGTCCCCTACTATTTCCGGAAGATTATTTATGTCCTCCTTAGTGAAGACAGAACCAAAGTAGTTATTCAATTGGTCTGCCATGTCCTTGTTCCCCATAAGCAATACACCTGCTTCTGTCTGTAGGGGACCTACATTTGTCTTAACCAATCGTTTCCTTTTCACATATCTATAAAAGCTTTTACAGTCAGTTTTTCTGTTTCCTGCCAGTTTTCTCTCATAATCTTTTTTCCCTTTCCTAATTAAGCCCTTTGTCTTCCTCTGCTGGACTCTGAATTTCTCCCAGTCCTCAGGTGAGCCGCTTTTCCTGGCTAATTTGTATGCTTCTTCTTTCTATCACAACTGGCCAGAACTACTAGGTTATTAACTTGGAACATTAACTCAGCTTTCTTCTCACCACTGATGCCATCTGACATGCTAGATATCTGTTTTTTTTCTTAAAACAACTGACTATTTGCCACTTTCAAGTCCACAAGACCATCAGATATAGGAGCAGAGGTAGGCCATTCTGCCTGTCGAGTGTGCTCCACTATTCAATCATGAGCTGATCTAATTCTTCCAGTCATCCCCACTCCCCTGCTTTCTCCCCATACCCTCTGATGCCCTGGCGAATCAACAGCCTATCTATCTCTGCCTGAAATACACTAGGCTTCCACAGCTGCTCGTGGCAACAATTTCCACAGATTTACCATCCTCTGACTAAAGGTCCTCTGACATCTATTAAAATGATGGACACAGTTGTTGGGAGTGACTTAAACTAATATGGCAGGGGGATGGGAACTGGTATGACAGAGCTGAGGATGAGCCAGCAGGTTTACAAATAGATGATAGATGTAACAAGAATGTAAGGAAGGAAAAGCCAATTATTGCGTACAAATGCAGACAGAGCAAAGAGTTAGATTGTATCACAGAGGCAAAATTCAAAAGGGCAAAGAATTCAGGACTGAAGATGCCGTATTTAATTGTGCATAGCATTTGGAATAAGGTGGGTGAACTAATGGCACAATTAGGGATTGGTCAGTATGATGTTGTGGGCATCACTGAGTCGTGGCTGAAAGAAGGCCATAGTTGGGAGCTCAACATCAAAGGATATACTTTGTATTGAAATGACAGGCAGTGGTGTGGCTCTGTTAGTAAGAGATGGAATTATATCTTTAGAAAGAGGTGACATAGGGTTAGAGAATGTTGAATTTTTGTAGGTGGAGTTAAGAGCTGCAAGGGTGAGAAAAACACCATTATGGGAATCATATATAGGCCTCCAAATAGTAGCCAAGATGTGGGGATGAAATCGCAAAGGGAGCTGGAAAAGGTACGTAATAAGGGTAATGACACAATTGTAATGGGAGACTTTAAATATGCAAGGGAATTGGGAAAATCAGGTTGGTGTAGGATCACAAGAGATGAAATTTGTTGAATGCCTACTGAATGGCTTTTTAGAGCAGCTTGCTCTTACTCGGGGAAAGGCCATCTTAGATTGGGTGATGTGTAATAACCCAGATCTTATTAGGGAGCTTAATGTAAAGAAACCCTTAAGAGGCAGAAATCATAATATGATTGAATTCATACTGCAATTTGAGAGGGAGAAGCATAAGTCACATGTATCTGTATTGCAATGGAATAAAGGGAATTACAGAGGCATGAGAGGGGAGCTTGCCCAGGTGGATCGGAGAAGGATACTGGCAGGGTTGGCGGAAGAGCAGAGGTGGCTGAAGTTTCTAGGACTAGTTCACAAGGTGCAGGATAGATATGTCTCACAGAAGTTGCACGGGGTAGGCAACCGTGGCTGACAAAGGAAGTTACGAACTGTATAAAAGTTAAGGAAAGCGCGTATAAGATAGCAAAAGTTAGTGAGACGTTTGATGATTGGGAGGCTTTTAAAATCCAACAAAAGGCAATAAAAGCTACAAGAAGGGAAAAGATGAAATATGAGGGCAAACTAGTCGATAATATAAAGCAAGATACTAAACGGTTTTCAGTTATATAAAGAGTAAAAGGGAGGTGAGAGTTGATATTGGACCACTGGAAAATGATGCTGGTGAGGTAGTAATGGGGGCGGTCAAAGAAATGGCAGATGGAGTTCAACCCGGAGAAGTGTGAGGTGGTACACTTTGGAAGGACAAACTCCAAGGCAGAGTACAAAGTAAATGGCAGGATACTTGGTAGTGTGGAGGAGCAGAGGGATCTGGGGGTACATGTCCACAGATCCCTGAAAGTTGCCTCACAGGTGGATAGGGTAGTTAAGAAAGCTTATGGGGTGTTAGCTTTCATAAGTCGAGGAATAGAGTTTAAGAGTGGCGATGTAATGATGCAGATCTATAAAACTCTGGTTAGGCCACACTTGGAGTACTGTGTCTAGTTCTGGTCGCCTAGCTATAGGAAGGATGTGGAAGCATTAGAAAGGGTACAGAGGAGATTTACCAGAATGCTGCCTGGTTTCAAGAGTATGCATTATGATCAGAGATTAAGAGAGCTAGGGCTTTACTCTTTAGAGAGAAGGAGGATGAGAGGAGACATGATAGAGGTGTACACGATAATAAAAGGAATAGATAGAGTGGATAGCCAGTGCCTCTTCCCCAGGGCACCACTGCTCAATACAAGAGGACATGGGTTTAAGGTAAGGGGTGGGAAGTTCAAGGGAGATATTAGAGGAAGGTTTTTTACTCAGAGAGTGGTTGGTGCGTGGAATGCACTGCCTGAGTCAGTGGTGGAGGCAGATACACTAGTGAAGTTTAAGAGACTACTAGACAGGTATATGGAGGAATTTAAGGTGGGGGCTTATATGGAAGGCAGGGTTTGAGGGCCAGCACAACATTGTGCAGTACTATTCTATGAACTTAATGGGTACTTTGTATTTGTCTTCACTGTGGAAGACACTAGCAGTGTGCCAGAGGTCTATGAGTGCCAGAGGGAACAGGAGTGAGTGCCATTGCTATTACAAAGGAAAGAGTGCAAGGCAAACTCAAAGGTCTTAAGGTGGGTGAGTCACCTGGACCAGATGGACTACATCCCAGAGTCCTGAGAGAGGTTACTGAAGAGATAATGGATGCATTGGTCATGATCTTTCAAGAATCACTTGATTCTGGCATGGTCCCAGAGGACTGGAAAATTGCAAATGTCAATCCATTTTTTAGGAAGGGAGGAAGGCAAAAGAAAAGAAATTATAAGTCAGTTAGCCTAAACTCAGTGATTGGGAAGTGGGATGAGGTTTTGGGGTACTTGGAGACTAATGATAAAATAAGTCAAAGTCAGCATGGTTTCTGTAAAGGGAAATTTTGCCTGACAAATCTGTTAAGAGTTCTTCGAGGAAGGTGGACAAAGGAGAGGCAGTGGATGCAATTTATTTGGGTTTTCAGTAGGAATTTGATAAGGTGCCACACATGAGGCTGCTTAAAAAGATAAAATCCTATGGTGTTACAGGAAAGATACTGGCATGGATAGAGGAATGGCTAAGAGGCAGGAAGCAGCAAATGGGAATAGAGGCTGCCAGTGACTAGTGGTATTCCTCAGGGGTCAGTATTGGAACCACCACTTTTCACATTGTTTGTCAATGATTTGGATAATGGAATTGATGGCTTTGTGGCAAAGTCTGCGGATGATACGAAGATAGGTGGAGGGATAGGTAGTGCTGAGGAAGCAATGTGATTGCAGAAGTACTTCGACTATTTGGAAGAATGGGCAAAAAGGTGGCAGATGGAATACAGTGTTAGGAAATGTATGATAATGCACTTTATAATAGTGTGGACTATTATCTAAATGGGGAGAAGGTTTAAACACCAGAGGTACAGAGAGACTTAGGAGTCCTTGTGCAAGGCTCCCAGAAGATTAATTTACTGGTTGAATCTGTGGGAAAGAAGGCAAATGCAATGATGGCATTTATTTCAAGGAATAGAATATAAAAGCAAGGAGATAATCCTGATGCTTTATAAGACACTAGTCAGGCCTCACTTGGAGTATTGTCAATAGTTTTGGGCCCCTTATCTCAGAAAGGATATGTTGTCATTGGAGAGAGTCCAGAGGAGGTTCACGAGGATGATTCCATGAATGGAGTAGTTAACATATGAGGAGCGTTTGACAGCTTTGCACTTGTACTCACTGGAATTTAGAAGAATGCAGGGGTATCTCGTTGAAACCTACCAAAAGTTGAAAGGACTAGATAGGGTGGAGAAGGGGAGGATGTTTCCTGTGGTGGAGGTATCCAGAACTAGAGGGCACAGCCTCAAAATTTCAGGGTGACCTTTTAGAACAGAGGTAAGGAGGAATATTTTTAGCCAGAGAGTAGTGAGTCTGTGGAACACTCTGCCAGTGACTGCGGTGGAGGCCAAGTCTATGGGTATACTTATGGTGGAATTTGATAGTTTCCTGATTGGTCAGGCCATCAAAGAACATGGCGAGAAGGCAGGTGTATGGAGTTGAGCTTGATCTGGGATCAGCCATGAAGGAATAGTGGAGCAGCCTTGATGGGCTGAATGTCCTAATTCTGCACCTATGTCTTATGGCCCCATTTTTCTAGATACTGCACGTCTCCAATAGGTTCCATTTGGCTTCGTACTACCGCTTCGATAAAAGATTGCTAACCGCTATTCTATTCATATACTGTATTCCCTGTTTCCCAGATTTATTTTTCCTCTTCATTTTCCCTCTTATTATACTTAGCTTGGCTCCCTCTTGAAGAATTCATCTGTCAACATCACGTATCCTTTTCTATGCTGATTTCAGCATATTCTCCATTTCTCTCATTATTCAGGGAGCACGGGCTTTGGTTCCACTATCTTTCCTTCTTGTAGGAATGCGTCCAGCCTGTTCCTAAAGCATCATCTTCTGAAAGTTAGATTATTCTGTTATTGTTTCTCCTATCAAGCTTTGCTTCTATTTCTCTCTTGTTTGATTCCCTCTTACTTCACTGAGTGAATATATCGGTGTTCAGATTGTTACTTGCCCTTCTTTATTACTAATTTAGACTTCATAATGCTATGATGAATCTTTTTCACAAATGTTCTCCCATTGACAGGGTCCACCTCATTCTCCAGCACCATATCCAGTAATTCCTCCATTTAAGTTGTGCAACAAGTAGTTATGATCTCAAATTCACTGCCTGAAAGGGTCCTGAAAGCCGTAAATGCTAATTTTCAGGATAGCACTGGCTAAATAATGGAAAGAAACAACATATTTCAGTGGCACAAGAAACAAGCAAGGAAATGGGACTAATTAGACGGTCTTTAATAAATGTCAACCAAGACCCAGTCAGCCAAATGGCCTCCTCCTGTTTCTGTGAATAAAGGAATAAGGAAGAATGAGGTGTGAATTCTTTAAAGCCGTGCCATGTAGGAGACAAGGGAACTAGACCAACAGATTTTACAGCACTTTTAACCCAGCAAAATACCTTAAGGTATTCACAGAATTATTAATCGAAATCCAATCTTGAACCACATATAAAAGCTTAGTGACCATCTTCAAATGAGAATGATTAAGTGGTTTACAAAGGAAATTCAAGAGCTCTGGATTTTGAGAGTGGAAAAGACAGCTGCTAATGGTGAAACTATCAAGTTCAGAGATGATCAAAGTTCAGAATTGGCAGAGCATGGTGACTCGGAGTACTGCATGCTGTAATAATCACCATTCTATAGGAAGGATGTGATGGTGCTAGAGGGCATTCACAACAGATTCACTAGGATGGTAGATATGGGATAGGCAGGGTTGTTTATGCTGGAGCAAAGAATGCTGAAAGGTGACCTCATATATGATATATAGGACACAATCCTAACGTAGGCACATAGGATTAGTGACTTTGGGCTAAAAGGTCAGCATGTATATGATGGGCCAAAAGGCCTGCTTGATGCCACACTGACTTCATTGGAATAGATTACCGAAAGAAAGGGGCAGAGCTTTGAAAACAACATTTTCACTCTGTGACACAAGAGATTCTGCAGATGCTAGAAATCCAGAGCAACACACACAACATACAGGATGAGGAAAGAAGCTTGGGAGCTGATAATTGGAAAAGGCAAAGGAATCTGTTAGACGAGAGTAGACCATAGGAGAAAGGGAGGGAGGAGAGGCACCAGGGGAAGGTGATAGGCAGGTGAGAAGAGGTGAGTGGTCAGCATGGAGAATAGAAGAGGAAAGGGGAAGGGGAAAATTCTGGAAGGAGAAATTGATGTACATACCATCAAGTTGGAGGCTACCTGGACAGAATATGAGGTGCTACTCCTCCACCCTGAGTGTGGCCTCATTGTGGCAAAAGAGAATGGGAATGGGGACGGGGACAGGAATTAAAATGGCTGGCCACTGGGAAATTCTGCCTTTTGTGGATGGACTGGAGGTATTCAACAAAGCGGTTTCCCAATTTAAGTTGGGTCTCACCAATGTAGAAGAGGGGCACTGGAAGCAGCAGACAACCCCTACAGGTTCACAGGTGAAGTGTTGCCTCACGTGGAAGGCCTGTTTGGAGTCCTGAATGGAGGTGAGGGAGGTGAATAGACATTTCTGTTGCTTGCAGGGATACATGTCAGGAGGGAGATTAGTGGGGATGGACAAATGGACAAAGGAATCACAGAAGGAGCAACCCCTGTAGAAAGAAGAGAGGTGGGGGGGGGGTAAAGATTTGTTTGGTGGCAGGATCCTGTTGAAGATGGTGGAAGCTAAGGATAATGATGTGTTGGATGCAGAGGTTCATGGGGTAGTAGGTGAGGACAAGATGTACTGTAACCCAGTTAAAGCCGTGGAAGGATGGGGTGTGCACTGATATTCAGAAAATGGAATAGATGCAGATGAAGGGAGCATCAACGGTGGAGCAAGGGAAACCCCACTCTTTAAAGATGACATCTCTGATGTCCTGGAAAAGAAAGCCTCATTCTGCGAACAGATATGGGGGGAGATGAATGAATTGAGTAAAGTGAATAGTATTTTTACAGGAGACAGGGTGGGAATAAGTACAGTTAAGACATCAGTGGAAATTGGTAGGCTTCTCAAAGATATCGGTAGGTAGTTTACCTTTAGAGATGGAGATGGAGTTTGAGAAAAGGGAGTGTTGTGTCAGAAATGAACAAAGTGAATTTAAAGGCAGAGTGGAAGTTGATGAAATTAAGTAGGACAGTGAAATTCAGGACAAAGGTGGCAGAGTTTGGATGAGTAGTCTATTTTTTGTCATAAATCACTTCCTAAGCACTGACTTAGCAGACTGTTTCTCCACTGACCAATGAAATGGCAAGGGCTCACTTCATATGACCCTTAGCTACCTAATCCCAACTGGAGCACCTCCAGCAACAATCCACTTCTTATTCTCACACTCTTCTTCTGTGAACAATCTATTCTTTGTATTCTCCTCTTAGAGATCAATGACATAATGGTGAAGATATTGGACGAGTAATCCTGATGCCTCACATCCCACCTGGGTTGCAGGGTAAGCCAAATCCAGTTAATTTAATGGTAATTACCCATCCACAGATTGGTTGAAGACTCATTTAGTTCATTAATGATCTTCAGATAAGAAACTCTACTACTCTCACCCAGTGTCATCTGAAATGGCTGATTTCTTTAGGGAATTCGGGGATGGGCAGGAACTGCTAGTTCTGCAAGCTACATTAGTGAATAAATGAAAGCTCATGGATGCTGGGATCCGGAGAGAGAAAAAAAAACAAACAGATGGAGGGTTGGGTAATAGCTGTGAAGAGAAAGGAACGTTTGATGTTTAGGTTGAAACCATGCACTTAATGAGCCCAGAGCTGCTGGAGACACTGGGCCCAAATTCCACATGTGAGAATTCAAAAATCAGAGGTGCAAAAGGGACTTAGAAGTCCTTGTGGAGGACTCTCTAAAGGTTAACTTGCAGTTTGAGTCAGTGGTAATGAAGCTAAATGCAATGTTAGCATTCATTTTGAAAGGACTAGAATACAAGAGCAAAGATCTAATGTTGAAGCTTTATAAGGCATTGGAATATGTGAGCAGTTTTGGGTCCCTTATCAAGAAAAGATGTGCTGGCATTGGAGAGAGTCCAGAGGAAGTTCACGAGACTGATTCTGGGAATGAAAGGATTAACATACAGAAGCATTTGATGGTTCTGGGCTTGTACTTGCTGGAGTTTAGAAGAATGGGGTGGGGGAGTTTCATTGTAACCTATCAAATATTGAAAGGTCTATGTAGAGTAGATGTGGGGAGGGTGTTTCCTATGGTGAGGGAGTCTAGGACCAGATTCATGGTGTTGTACATACATGTGTCTGTGATTGTGCTGCAAGCTTTTCATTGTAGTGTACCTCACCACACTTGTACACATGGCAATTGATTTGACTCCACTTGAATGTTTCTGTTGTGCTTATGCTCTCTTCTGCCAGGTACAAAATTGTTCCTTGGTTATAACAAGTTGCTAATTTCTTTGAACTCTCATTTCCCCTCAACCAAGACATTACTGCAGTTTCTATAGTTGTTTAAACAGTCACCTTGGGATTTGGTACAATTTTTATTGAGAGGTGTAGTCTTGAATAACATCCCACAGTTTCATCAGCCACATTTGGAATGTTTTGTTTTTCTTTGAGGTTATAAAAAAAAGTTACCAAGGCAAACCGTGAACAGCTTCTCATGGAGTCTCTCACCTCCCAAGTGGTATTTTATACAAAGTACATTACCATTGTTTCTGAATCTTCTATTTATCACTTAAATCAGGTTTTTGACCTTAGCACAGGCAAATAACAAATCTTTTCAATGTCATTAAATATCTAAAGTTAGTGGACCTTCGTGGCCCCTATAATGCTTGATACAGTTGTCCAGTTATCTCTTTCAAAGTCCACTGTTGTTCATCTGGGTGTGAGTGAGCTACTAGTTCCATTCAGGTCAATCATAAGAATCACCCGTAATGGTTTCTCTCACATCTGTCCTCTAGCCTCTGGTGCACCCCAATGGTCTATTCATGATCCTACTATTTCTCATTTACATGTCACATAGTTTGTGAAGACACAACAATAGGTCAGAAAGTAAAATTTGAAGATGATATAACGTCTAGAGAGGGATACAGGCAGGTCAAGTGAATGAGAAAGATTTGACAAATGGAGTATAAAGTGGGAAGATATGAATTGTCCATTTTGGCAAACAAAGATATATATCATTCACATGGTGAGAGATTACTGACTTGAGGTGTAAAAGGTTCTTGGTCTTTGAGTGCATGACTTGCAAAGGGCAAGGATGATGGATCAGCAAGTAATTAAAAAAAGTGATAGAATACTGTCATTAACTGCTGGGTGAGAAACAATGAAAAAGTGTTTAGAGTTTGACTGAATAATTTCATATCAACCCAAGGAGAAAAAAATACTAATATTGCAGTGACAATATAAATAGGACTCCTGTGGGATGGTATGGAATTCTGTACTTCACAAAGCCTACATAGTGATTTTTTTTTAATGTGCAAAGTTCTGGATAGGGAGTTTAAACATAGGTGGAAATTGCCGATCAGTATATCAGTTGAGGATAAATAAAAGAGAGTTTAATAGAAATAGGTAACTTCTCATGATTAATGTCATATATTACCAGAGGGAAATGAATACAAATGTAATGAAGTTACACTTCAGTTACAGAGGCCTTGTAACCAATGTGAGTTTAGAACAGGGGTCCCCAACCTTTTTTTGCACCGCGGACCGGTTTAATATTGACAATATTCTTGCGAACAGGCCAACCGGGGGGGTGGGGGGGGGGTCAAGTAGGGTTAAATTCACCTCAACATGTCTTTTACAGTTAGGGTTGCCAACTTTCTCACTACCAAATAAGGGACAAAATTAGCAGTCAAATCCCGGTACACTTTACCCCAGAAAAGACTACCATGACCATGAAGCCTAGCGTGTGCGTATGCGTGACGTGCGCATGTGAGTACGTGCCGATTTTTCCCCACAAATCCGTTTTGCCTTCATCTTCCCGACTATACTATACATACATTATTTCTACTTTGTATTTATCATATCATTCCTGCTTTTACTATATGTTAGTGTTATTTATTTTCGGTTTTATGTGTTATTTGGTATGATTTGTTAGGTTATTTTTTTGGGTCTGGGAACGCTCAAAAATTCTCCCCATATAAATTAATGGTAATTGCTTCTTCACTTCACGTCAATTCAGCATGAGAGGTTTCACAGGAACGCTCTATCTTAGCGGGGGGAATACAGGACAAGGACGGTCCCGTATGGGACAAACCAATTTAGCCCAGTATAAGGGATGTCCCGGCAAATATGGGACAGTTGTCAACCCTATGTACAAGTTCAACAGTTCGTGACAGGGAATGAGGAAAGGTGCAGCTGACTCATATCGTTTCCTCACGGCCCGGTAGCACATGCTTTGCAGCCCGGTACCGGTCCGCGGCCTGGTGGTTGGGGACCGCTGGTTTAGAAGAATGAGAAGGGACTTTACTAAAATATACAGTGTTCTAAGAAGTGTAGAGGGAATGTTTCTGTCTGTGGGTGAATCTAGATCTGGGGCATCTGTGAGTCATACAAGAAGGAACCAGGCCCTTCAGCCCTAATGGCTCATGCTGATTAAAATTCCCATTAAACTCATCCTATTTGCTGGCATTTGCCATCTTTCTCTAAACCTTTCCTACTTCTGTTCCTGTCCAAGTATTTTTTTTAAATGTTGTTAGTGTACCTGCCTCAACCACTTCCTCAGGTAGCTTATTCCACAGACAACTCTCTAGGTGAAAAAGTTACCCCTCAAATTCCTGTTGAATCCCACCCCTCTCACCCTAAACCTAATCTTCTAGTTCTTGATTCCCCAACTCTGGAAAAAAGGCTGTGCATATTCATCCTATTTATGCCCCCTACGATTTCTTGCACCTCTATAAGATCGGCCTTCATTCTCTTACACTCCAATGAAAAAAAGTCCCATCCTGCTCAACCTCCCTCTATAACTCATTTCCTTGAGTCGCAGGAACATGGTCAAATCTCCTTTGCACTCTTTTCAGCTTAATGGCACGTTCTCTACAGAAGGGTAACTAAAAGTGAACACAATATTCCACATGCAGCCTCACCAACATCTTCTAAGACATAATATCCAACATCTATATTCGGTGCCTAGATGATGAGGCATGCCAAAAGCCTGTTTTTAAAAACCACCCTGACGATCTGGGACTCCACTTTCAGGGATCCATGTACTTGGAACTCTAATGTCCCTCTGTTCTATGACATTCCCCTAGGGCCTACCAATCACTGTGAAAGACCCACCCATATTTGTCTTCCCAGTACACAACTTGTACTTACTCAAATTAAACTCCATCTGCCAATCCTCGGCCTACTAGTCCCGCTGATCAAAATGCCTCTGTAATTCTGATCATCATTACTATTGTTTACAACACTGCATATTAAAGCATCATCTGCAAACTTACCATGATTTTCCTCTAAATCATTGATATAGATGATAAATAGCAATGGGCTCAACACCAACACCTGGGAACACCACTAGTCACAGTCTTCTACTCCAAGAAACAGTCTTTCACACCACTCTTTGCATCCTACCTTCAAGACAATTCCATATCCAATTGTCCTGCTCCCTTGGATTCCATGCTATTTTTCCATTGCAGTCAACCACTTGGAACCTTACTAAAGTCCACAGAGAGAACGTCTACCACTCTGATCTCATTGGCCTTCTTGGTTACTTTTTCAAAACACCTAATCAAATTCATTAGGTTTTAACTCCCATGCAGTCATGCTGACTATTCCTAATCAATCCATGTCTTTCTAAATACACATATATATTTATTCCTCAGAATCCACTCCAGTAACTTACCTACGTAGATGTTAGGCTTACTGGTCTATAGTTCATTTCCATGTTTTTCTTTGCAGTCCTTCTTAAATAAAGGCACAACATTAGGCACCCTCCAGACCTCTGGCACTTCACCCATTGCAAATGATGATGTATCACAGCCAGAGCACCTGCAAATGCTTCTCTAGCTTCCCACAGTGTTCTTGGATATGCCTGATCAGCCCCCGGGGATTTGTTCATACACTTTAAAATGTCTAGCACCATCTCTGCTGTAATGCGGACTTTCTTCAAGACATCCCCATTAACTCTTCATATCTTTCTGCACAGTAAAAAAAAAAGAGGAAAAATATTCATCGAATTATGTAACCATTTCCTGTGGTTCCACATACAGTTACCCACTTAAGTCTTTGAGGGGCCCTTTTCTCTCTTTAGTTAATCTTTTTTCTCTTAATGTACTTATAATTTTTTTCTGGATTCACCTTAATCTTCTCTGCTAAAACCATCTCATGCTCCCTTCTGCCCTTCTGATTTCTGTTGAGAATGCACCTGCAAGCCCTATAATCCTCCAGGGACTCACTTGATCCCGGACTATTCCAGCTGCCCTCCACCTTTTCTCCTGACCAGAGCCTCAATATCGCTCATCATCCAGGGTTCCCTACTGCTACCAGTCTGGCCTTTCACTCTAACAGGAGAATTCAAATCTTGCCATAAGACTAGAAGATATAGGAGCAGAATTAGGCCATTTGGCCCATCGAGTCTGCTCTGCCATTTCATCATGGCTGATCCAATTTTCCTTTCAGCCCCAATCTCAGAGCATTCTGACCGGCTGCATCACTGTATGGTATGGGGGTGGGGGGGGAGGGCTACTGCACAGAACCGAAAGAAGCTGCAGAGGGTTGTAAATTTAGTCGGCTCCATCTTGGATACTAGCCTACAGAGTACGCAGGGCATCTTCAAGTAGTGGTATCTCAGGAAGGCAGTGTCCATTATTAAGGACCTCCAGCCCTTTTCTCACTGTTACCATCAGGCAGGAGGTACAGAAGCCTGAAGGCACACACTCAGCGATTCAGGAACAGCTTCTTCCCCTCCACCATCTGATTCCTAAATGGACATTAACCCCGTGAACACTACCTCACTTTAAAAAAAAATTATTTCTCTTTTCTGCATGATTTTTAATCTATTCTATATATGTATACTGTAATTGATTTACTTATTTATTATTATTTTATTCTATGTGTGTTTTTTCTTCTATGTTATGTATTACATTGAACTGCTGCTGTTAAGTTAACAAATTTCACGTCACATGCCGGTGATAATAAACCTGATTCTGATTCTGATCTTCTGCCTTCTGCCCATATCCCTTCATGCCCTGACTAATCAAGAATCAATCAACCTCTACTTTAAATATACATAAAGACTTGGTCTCCATAGCTGCCTGAGGCAAAAAAATTCCAGATTCACCACTCTCTGACTAAAGTTGCTCCTCGTCATCTCCATTCTAAAAGGGTACCCCTCTATTCTGAGGCTGTGTTCTCTGACCTTAGACTCTCTCACCATTGGAAACATCCATTCCACTTCCACACTGCCAAGGGCTTTCACCATTCAACCGGTTCGATGAGGTCACCCCTCATTCTTCTGAATTCTAGTGAATACAAGCCGAGCCATCACTCTCTTCATATGACAAGCCATTCAAGCTTGAACTCTCAATACCTCACTTTTAAAAGTCTCCCACTTGCCAAACATCCCTTTGCCTGCAGCGAACCTACTCCAAACAGTTGTATGTGCCTGTCTAATACCATCAAAATTTACCTCGCCTCAATTTAGAATTTTAACCTGTGTACCATCTATTTTCCTTTCCAGCTTAAGACTAAAGTGCTCCCCCACTAGTGTCTCAGTCACTTGCCCTGCCCTATTTTCCAAGAGCAGCTCAAGCTTTGCCCTTTCCCTAGAAAGGCCTTCTATATGGATTGTTCCAGGTAATTATTATTTGCGGATACAATAGGGACTTTTAAGAACCTCTGAGATAGGTACATGGAGCTTAGAAAAATAGAGGGCTATGTACTAGGGAAATTCTAGGCAGTCTCTAGAGTAGGTTACATGGTCGACACAACATTGTGGGCCGAAGGGCCTGTAATGTGCTGTAGATTTCTATGTTCTATGAAACTTCCCTGAACACTTTCCCTGGAGGAAACATCATGAACTCCCACAGCCCCCAATGATCCTGGATTTCAGTCTCTGAGGTTGACGTGTGAGCAGCCTTCAGGATGGTGAACCCAAAAAAAGCACCCGCCCAGATGGACTAAAAACCTGTGCTGATAAACTGGCTGGAGTGTCAACTGACATCTTCAATCTCTCGTTTCGGCAGTTTGAGGTACCCACCTGCTTCAATTATATCAGTACCTAAGAAGAACGTGGTAATCTGTCTCAATGACTATCATCCAGTAGCACTTACACCCACAGTGATGAAGTGCTTTGAGAGGTTGTGATGAAACATATCAACTTGTGCCTGAGAAACGAATTGGCTCTGCTGCGATCTGCCTGCCGGAACAACAGATCCACAGCAGATACCATTTCATTGGCTCCTTACTCAGCCCTGGAACATCCAGGCAGCAAAGATGCATACAAAAGGATTACAAGGACGACTTTATAGACTACAGCTGGGCATTCAATACCATCCTACCTTCAAAACTAATCAATGAGCAAGTCCTTGGGCTCAATACCTCCTTGTGCAATTGGATCCTCAATTTCCTCACTTGCAGATTCCAGTCAGATTTTTTTATATTTCAAAATATACTTTATTCAAAAATAAAATTATGTACAATAGACCATTCAATATCTGTCAATCCTTTACAGATGTTTCCATTATGGGCTTTACATTTCCACACTTTTAGCCACTCACGTGATGCTCTGTTGTTTCATCTTTCCACACCATTGTTGAGGGGCATACTCCCCACCACCCGACCCCTCCCACTCCCACGAGAGAAGAACCCTAAACCGTGGTCCTTCCCCACCGGACCCTTGCGGTGGCTGCACCAAGTTTTAGGGCATCCCTCAGCACGTACTCCTGCTGCCAAGAATGTGCCAGTCAGCAGCATTCTCCCACGGACAACTCCATGTGCTGGTAGATCATCAAGTTTCCGGCCGACCAAAGAGTATCCAGTCAGTTTGGATTAGCAACAATTATTTCCTTCACAATCACTATCAGCACAGGTGCACTACAAGTCTGTGTGCTCAGCCTCCTGCTCTACTCACTTTACAGTTATGATTGTGTGGCTAAGTACAGCTCCAATAACACATTCAAATTTGTTGATGACACCACTGTCGTAGGCTGAATGAAAGGTGGTGTTGAATCAGCATATAGGAGGGAGACTGAAAATCTGGCTGAGTGGTGCCACAGCAAAAACCTCTCACTCAATGTCAGCAAGACCAAGGAGCTTGAATGGAAAATCCTACAAAAAGTAGTGGATATGGCACAGTCCATCACAGGTAAAGCTCTTGCTGCCACTGAGCACATAAAGAAATGTTGCAGGAAAGCAGCATTCATCATCAGAGACCCCCTCACCACTCAAGACATGCTCTCTTCTCACTGCTGCTATCAGGAAGAAGATACAAGAGCCTCACGACTCACACCATCAGTTTCAGGAACAGTTATTGTCCCTCAACTACCAGACTCTTGAACCAAAGGGAATAACTTCACTCAACTTCACTTGACCCACATGTTCCCATCACCTATGCACTCACTTTCAAGGACTCTTCATCTCATGTTCATGATATTTATTTTTTTGTGTATTTGCAGCTTGTTGTCTTTTGCACACTGGTTGAACTCCCAAGTTGGTGCAGTCTTCCATTGACTGTATTATGGATTTATTGAGTATGCCCGCAAGAAAATGAATGTCAGGGCTGAATACGTGACATACTACATATATGTACCTTGATAATAAATTTACTTGGAACTTTGAATTTAACATATTTCCACCACTATAAGCCCTTAGTACTATGGCAGACCCAGTCTATGCAGGGACAAACCTTTTACTCTTACAACATTCTGCAATATCCCTGCATAACTGTTCCTTTAATCCCCATTGATTATAAAAGGGCCTACAGTACAATCCCAAGAAGATGACTATCCCTTTATTTCTCAGTTCCACCCACAAAACCACACTGGATGGTCCCTTAGTAGTTTCATCGAGGACGAGTGCCGTGACACTGTCCTCAATCAGAAATCCAACTCCTACCCACACACTACCTTCTCTTACCTGCCAATAATACTTGTACTCTGGAATATTTAGCTGTCAGCCCTGTCCCTTAGTCATGTTTCTGTAATATCCCAGTCCAATGTAGATAGCCATCCCCGAGTTGATCTGCCTTGCCTGTCAGGCCTTCTGATTTAAATAAATGGAATTTAATCCTACAGTCTTTCCTTGCTCCCTGCCATACTGTGCTGCTGCTGTCTTGTCTACTAACCTTACTGGCATTGAATTCTGGCAACCTCCTACTTCCCATATGCCTCAGTTCTGCTTTGGATCCCAGCCCCTGCCAACCTAGTTTATGCTCGCCCTAGTACTATTCGCTAATTTGCCTGCTAGGAATTCCCCCCACCACTCCCTCCAGTTCAGCTGCAACATTTCCCTCTTGTACAGGTCAGCTCTGTTGCAGAAAAGATTCCCATGGTTCAGAAAAAGTGAAATCCTGTCCTCTGCACCAACCCTCCAGCTGCGTATTCATCTACCACACGCTCTTATTCCTAGTAGCACGTAGTACAGAAAGTCTTGCTATATTTATTTATTTAGTGATATGGTGCAGAGTAGGCACTTCTGGCCCTTTGAACTGCACCACCCCAGCAACCCTCAACAACCCTAATTTAACGCAAACCTCATCACAGGACAATTTACAATGACCAATTAACCTACCCAGTACGTCTTTGGTCTGGGAGGAAACCAGAGCACCCTGGAAAACCCACAAAGGGAGGATGCACAGAGATTCCTGACAGGTGGTATCGGAAATGAACTCCAGAATGTCCAGAGATATACAGGTCGACTATCACTAATCCGACTACCGGTAATCCGGTTCCTTCGATAATCCGCACTGATTTCAAATTTTCCGCACAACTGTAATTTCAAATTTTCTGGGCCACCGTACCAATCTGCTGCGCATTGTTTCGGTTGTGCTAGATCTGTTCACGTACTGGCGCGCTCTTGTAAGCACAGACAGGTGATTTCTGCTTGTTTTCCTGCATTTATTAACATCATTTGTGTGAGGTGTGGCTGCCCGGCACCTGCCAGCAGCGGGGCAGCTGGCGTGTGCTGGATCTGTCCGCCTTCTCACCCGCCTGCCAGCTGTCGTTCACTGCCCTCTGGCATCGCCCGGCTGGTGCTCCTTTCTCTTCTGCCTATGGCCTCAGATTAGACGTGGTGACTCGCTGAATTTAAGCATGTTACTAAGCGGAGGAAAACAAACTAATGAGGATTCCCTCAGATAGTGCACATGCGCCGGTCGTGCATGCAGCCTGTTACAGCCGTTCCGATCAGTATTCTTACTTTTCTCTTCTTACTTTTAACTTACATTATTTTTTGTTTTTTTTCCCCCACAGTAACACATCGAAGCTGCACCCTCTCTAACATGCTGGTAGAGAGAGTTTTATTTGGGTCTTTAGCACTGGAAATAGTTACATTTGGACACGTCTCATTAGCGGGACAGAAGCATGGTCGCATTGTTTGTTCTAGGGACCAGTGGCTTGTGCTAATGCCGGCTGGTTTAGCGAGCAAAGCGGCGGACACCCCGGCTGAAATCTGGAGGAAAACACACAGGGGATGCAGAGGGGGATCAAAGTCGAGGAAAGAGGACCGGGTCAACACAACAGAGACTTATGGAGAAGAGGAGTTCGGTGGGTAATAAAATGGACGAGTTCACAGTGCTAGCCAGGCATCAGAGAACATTTCGGGAGTGCAGTGTTGTGTGTTTTACTGGAACAGGGCTGCACAAGGACATAACTTTTCCATGGAGGGCTTCCAGACCGTTCTGGCTGACCGGAAGTGCACTGAGAGCGGTAAGCGTAAAGGAGTTGGGTGCTTACTGTTCTGGTTAACAACAGATGGTGCAATCCGGGTCATATTACGATTGAGGAATGTGTTTGTAGCCCGGATATTGAACTTTTTGCTGTTGGACTTCAGCCATATTCCACCGAGATACAACACTGGGCGTCATGGGAGGTTGTTCCTGCCTGTGGCCATCAAACTTGCAGCTCCTCCCGTGGAGGGTCAGACACCCTGAGCCAATAGACTGGTCCTGGGCTTATTTTCCATCTGGCATAGTTTGCATTTTGTTGTTTGATTGTTTGTGGTTTTTGTATTGCTATATTTATGCTCTATTCTTGGTTGGTGCGGCTGTAACGAAACCCAATTTCCCTCGGGATCAATAAAGTATATCTATCTATCTAACTACGAGTGCAATGTAGTCTTTAGGGTAACTGCAAGTCTGTGTCTTTGCTATGGCTTAGCTCATGCTTGAGCGCTGGTAGCAGGTGCGCTTTATTTTTTGCCGGTGGGGAGGGGGGATTGTTGCTCGCTGCCGCTTATGCACGGGAGAGAGGGGAGCTGGGGGGGAACTTAGGGGTTTTAACATTTAACTGGCTTTCATTCTTTGGGGCACTCCTCTGTTTTTGTAGATGGTTGCAAAGAAAAAGCATTTCAGGATGTATATTGTACACATTTCTCTGACATTAAATGAACCTTTGAATCCTTTGATATTTTAAAGGCATGATGAGGCGGTTAGCTATAGCTCAATGTGACCCTTCTGTAATTCGGCATTTTCACTAATCCAGCACTCCTCAGGTCCCAACGGTGCCGGATTATTGAAGGTTGACCTATAATTGTGTCGCGTTAACCACTGCTTCTATTCTTTATCAGTTTGTCCACTGTGTAAACACCCAAATCACAATTTTGCAAGAAGATATCACACAGGAAGGCACACATTTGTACATGGAGCACTCACCTTGTGACTTTTCTCAGAATGTGGTGAAGAATGTTTAATGAACTTACAGGGCTGCAAGAATAAGAAATAATATGGTTAAGAATCATAATGAGACTGGAGAAAGTAAAATCAAAGCAAAGATACATTACATTGGAAATACAACTGAATTGTAGAACCTAGACACCACTGGGTGGAAACAGTAATAACTCACTTTCAGGAATCTGCAGCAGCTGCTTCACGAGAAATAGATACAGTTGTTAAAATTCTGCAACTATTATCATTGCATGTGATAACATGGTAACAAATAAAGTGGTAAGCACATGGTTGGACAAGTCTGATTGCAAGTGTATGGCACATACATGAACCTCGTGTTAACCTGTATGAAATGCCAGTCTGGGTGGGCAAGAATTGTCCTTTGAACAGCGTTCAATGTCTACATTTTGCGCTCAAAAGTTATTCTTCAACATTACTGGGTAACAATCCTATATTTTCATTCTGTATATTTATTAAATTCTGAATATTGTTGAGAATAAGAACAGTTTTAGGGTCATAGTCGTACAGCATAGAAACAGGTCCTTCAACCCACCTTGTCCATGCCAACCAACAATTACACATAATCATGAATCACAGTAGCCTGCTTTTGATCTATAATCTTTGATGACTTGGTGATTTAAATGCCCACTGTTACATACCTCATGGGTACCTTGTGACTCTCTTATGACCATGACGTAATTGAGTATCTGATGAGCATGATGTAATGGTCTTGTGGAGGTCACATGATGTCATTTTCCCGCTGATGTGAGGTCACGTGATGACATGTTCTCACCAGGTATATAAAGGGAGACCCCTGGTGTGACGCAGTTAGTTTTTTCCAGTTGAGTTTTAAGTTCAGTTCGTTATTTATCAGATACTCCGTTATGCTGCGTATTGGTCTTATGACGCAGTTTCGTTTTAAAGTGGAGTTCTATTTTCTGTTGTAAGAAGTGTTGGAGAGTGAAGACCTTACTAAAGTACAGGAACTCGCCGAGTCGAGTAAAACTGATATCTTTTGGCAGTTTTGGAGAGGATCAACCTTTATTGAATCTTCGTTCAAGAAATAGTGACCTGCATTTTGAGATATCCTCTGCTAAAGCAGGAAGGATTGTGCAGTGTCTATTCTCCAGAGGAAAAGGTCAGTTTCTTTAAACCATTTTATTTCCGTCGTCATGAATCCTGCGGACAAGGCAGGTTCCGGCTGGGATCAGCAGTAACGTCACGTCTTCTAGGAATTGTTTACTTTAGGAACGTCTCTCCTATTTGACTGTATAAATCTCTTGAACTTTCGAATTTACCATTCTAAGAACTGTGTTCGAATTTACCACTTTAAGAACTGTTTTCGCAGAGTTGCCATATAGCAGTTAACTTCTGGTTAAATTAGTCGTTTAAATATTTTTCGCTATTGTTGAGCAGAGTTTAATAAATGTTTGTTTGCTTTTATAAAACCTGACTCAATTGATATTCATTGTTGCCGGTCACGTGGCACCACCTAAATACTTCTTGCGAGAATCCTTATAACATAATATAACTCTATGAGGCACACACAGTCTCAGTAAACTCGGCTCCAAGGAAAACAAACACAGCCTACCAAGACTGATCGTATTACCAAAATGCTTCATTCCAAACAACATCCAGGTAAACATCCACTGCACCATCTTGGGTGCAATCATGGGCCTTCCAGTAGTGGGGTGACCAAAAGTACATCACAACCACAGTAACCAATGCTTTATAACATGACCTCTTAGTTCTTGTATTCGATTAGTATTGGCTAATAAAGACAACTATCACTTCACTATTTCATCTACACATGTTGCCACATTCAGAAATCCTTAATCTTATACACTAACGTCTATTCGTGCCTTAATATACCCTTAGGTGCCACTATTCATTGCATATATCTAACCTTACTAGTCCTCCGAATATAGATCACCTCACATCCATTGTGATTATATTTTATCTGTCATTCTTCTGCCCATTTTAACAACTTTTGTGTTTGATGGTTCTATTCTATAACTAGCACTCATTCTTATTGTTAAAGATTAGATTGCAGATCTAAGAATGACCCGAAGACATTGCTGCAACAGAGAGAGTGTTTTTACACCTACAGGCTCAGGGTGTAAATGGAGACGCACCATCCAGCCAGAAAACCAGTGATGTACCACCCACAGTAGTAATATGATTCTACTGCTTTAACCAGCTCACTATTAGTTTGAAGAAGAGATGATTGCAACATTTTAAAATGTAACTTTGAAGGAGACCAAATGAATTCTCTTTCTGACTGATATAATCCTGCCTTAAGCTTTGCTATATTTGCTGTCTTGCATAATTGATAGAGATCCTGGGTGTCAAGATCTCTGAGGATCTAACCTGGTCCCAACATACCGATGTAATTACAAAGAAGGCAAGACAGCAGCTATAGTTTATTAGGAGTTTGAAGAGATTTGGCATCTCAACAAATACATTCAAAAATTTCTACAGTTATACCATGGAGAGCATTCCGACAAGCTGCATCACTGTCTGGTATGGGGGTGGGGGCTACTGCACAAGGCCGAAAGAAGCTGCAGAAGGTTGTAAATCTAGACAGCTCCATCTTGGGTACTAGCCTACAAAGTACCCAGGATATCTTTAGGGAGCGGTGTCTCAGAAAGACAGCGTCCATTATTAAGGACTTCCAGCACCCAGGGCATGCCCTTTTCTCATTGTTACCATCAGGTAGGAGTTACAGAAGCCTGAAGGCACACACTCAGCAATTCAGGAACAGCTTCTTCCCTGCTGCCATCTGGTTCCTAAATGGACATTGAATCTTTGGACACTACCTCACTTTTTATTTCAGTATACAGCATTTCTGTTTTCGCACTTTTTAAAATCTATTCAATATACATAATTGATTTGCTTGTTTATTTATTATTTTTTTAATTTAATTTTTTTTTCTCTGCTAGATTATGCATTGCGTTGAACTGCTGCTAGTTAACAAATTTCACATTACAGGCTGGTGATAATAAACCTGTTTCTGAATTCTGATTCTGAATTGACAGACGTGTAGTATATTGTGCATTCCCCATCCCCAATTCTGGTTTATAATGGGTGGGTGGAAAATACAGGGTGGCAAGTTAGGTTTATGCCAAGCAAGCAAGGCAGGTCTAGGTCAGTTCAACTAAATCAACTCTTTCAGAACGTATACTCAGTTTTACTACCCTGATTTCCTCTCATCATTTTCAATGGTCAACCAGTAAGATTTTCATCTTGAAACCTTGAAAAATTTCAACAAGTTGTAATATGCGTGATCCTCACTTTGGTCAATAAGAATTACCTTCCACATTAGTTGAGACTCTAAGTACTATGTGGTGCAGTATATGACGGGACAAACCACCCACATTTTAACAACATAATACATCGCAGATGACAATATCAGGTAACGAGTCTAAAGGGCCTAAGATTTTGGGAAGAAGACAGAGGGTAAAAGTATCGCTACCAATGGCAAGTTGAGCCAAAGCTTCAATGCATTCTATTGAGATAAATCCTTCCCACCACTTTATCTCTGCATTTCTGTCTCTGGCCTCTTCTTACTTCCATGTTGCACCCTTGCATCTACACCTGTCAATTAGGCCCAGGCTCTAAAGTGTTCTTACTCCTCCCTATTTACCTAGCTCAGCATCTCAAGTCATTTCTAAGCTGAGAAGCAACAAGAATGCAAGTTCTTTAGGTACAGCAGGTGGTAGATTCATGACAAAACTGAAGTTTGCATCAAAGGAATTGCAAGATGAAAAACAGTTATGAGACAAGGAGAGATTAATCCTGACTGCCTCTCATTTCCAGTGGCCCAGATTCAATCCTGGCCTTTGGTACTGCTTATGTGGAGTATCCAGAAGACATGCTGGGGGGAGCTTAATTATCCAGTACATTATCCTTAATGTAAGTTAACTAGCAAAAGGAATAAAAGGGAAATTGACAGGTGTCATGTGTGAGAGAGAATAAAATCCTCTAAACAACAGGATTATAGCACTGACGATGTTGCTCCTTTAGGGACGAGCTTCAATCTGATAGTTTGCATTGCCTCCTCCTCTTTAGCTGCTACAGTTGTTATGGTACAATAGCAATTTTACATGTTAAATTTGAGTCACCAGAGGATCAACACAAGTCACCAACAACAAGGTCATGAGTAAGAGGATGTTGTGACAGCACTGAAATTATCAAGTGTGGAAAAAAACATGGATGAGAGTTTCTGGAGAGGATGGGCTGAGGCAAGAGTTCAGTTGGACAATTTTACAGAGGTAACCAACTCAAAGAGGATCTGGTATATTGTTTTATAGAGAAAGTGGTCAGTGTATGAGACTGACACAAGTTAGCAGTGGGATAAAGATGACAACTTTAGTCTTCATCCTGAGGAAATAGTGGAAAATCCACCACAGAATATCAAACCAAGAATTTGACACTAGACTCAGGATGACACCAGATATGAAAAAAGTCACAATAGGCAACATGAATCTGAAGATGAGCAGGCCAGAGCGGGCATGTTAGGACAAGGCAAAGGCGATGATACAGTAATTAGAAAGTGAAACAATAGGAGAGGTACGAAAGAGGCCAGCTAGTTCTGTTCAAGGAGCTTCAGAGATACCAAGGAGGCAGAAAGGATATGCTACAGCTCCGTCACATACAGCCTCCTGTGACTTCAGCAAGTTCTGCTTCCAGCTTAATCTGACTAGCAATCAGCAGTAACAGGAAAGGTGAATGTGGAACCAACAAAGTATTGTCATGTAGTCCATTGACTTACTTGAAAGATCCAAGTTTATTCATCATTGATGCTGCTGGAAACTGGTCAATCAAAATCAACTTTGAGGTAAAGGCATCAATATGACCTGAAAATAACAAAGGATAGATATACTAAAAGTGTATCATTAATAATACAGGAAACTTATAGAAGTGAACAAACAACTCTTTCTACTTATGTTCAATGACATATGGTTGCTTAAACCAAGTAATAGAGGGTCAAACAAAAAAGTTTAGAACATAGAAAACCTACAGTACAATACAGGCCTTTTGGCTCACAATGCTGTGCCGAACATGTACTTTAGAAATTACCTAGGGTTACCCACAGCAAACTCCACAACTTTAGAATGCCACAAGGCTTTTTAATTAAGCAGCCAATGAACTTTGAAGATCTCCTGCTGTTAGGTAAGAAGTTAGCTCAGTAATTTGTATACAAAAGAGTACAGAAGCTCTCACTCTGTTACAGCAAGAGAAGTATTGATCAAAACTGAGGTTTTCTTATTTCTCTTAAATTCTTCAACATCTGTTATACCTTCTTTTGCATGGCAGGAGATTTACAGTATGTCTCATTGGAAAATTAGCACTTTGATAGGGGGTGCAGTCATAGCACTGTTGTTGAGATAGTGAGCCCTCCGCACCATTGAGCACATCTACACAGAGCACTGTCACAGGAAAGCAGCATCTATCATCAGGGACCCCCACCACCCAGGTCATATTCTCTTCTTGCTGCTACCATCAGGAAGGTGGTACAGGAGCCTCAGGATCCACACCACCAGGTTCAGGAACAGTTATTATCCTTCAACCATCAGGCTCTTGAACCAATGGGAATAACTTCATTCAACTTCACTCGCCCCATCATTGTAATGTTCCCTCAACTATGAACTCACCTTCAATAACTCTTCATTTCAAGTTCTCGATATTTATTGCTTAGCGCCCGTGGGACGGGAGTAAGGTCCACTGTTTGGGGAGCACTGTCACTGTGTGTATCTGTGTATGTGTGTGTTGTGTGTCTGTGTGACCCTCAGGGTCGCTCGGCTCGCTGTCGTCTAGGGAAACAGCCTCGGCCCCGCCAAACTGGGTAATTCGTTTGTGTGGATGCTGTGTGAGGTACCCCACCCCGCCCAAATAACAGACAACACACCAGATGCAATTAAATGATTTACAGTTTATAGATATTACTGGAACTATATAATTAAAAGAGAATAAAATATAAAAGGAAAATAAAAGGCGCCACACTTATCAAAGTTCAATCTCTTCGTGCACAAAAACCGTTGGAGCTCAAGGACCTTCTTCTTCACCCTGCGACCCCCTCGGACCACCTCGACCGGCCGCCTGGGACCAACAACGGTGGTCGACCAGATGCTCCACACGAGTCCGTCTCCCTCTCCTCGCCGAACGTCCCGCTTGGGGTCCGACCCCGTTAGCGGACTCACAGCACCTGGTCCATCCTCTGTCTCGCTCTCCCGCCTTCTACCCCAAAACCTCGCGCATACAGTATCTTCAAATACACCAAAACCATAACAACTATCCCAATTGGCTAATAGCACTCTCTTATCACCCTCTAAACCACAATAAGCTGCTAGCGCAAACTTTCTCAGCGTTAAAGCACAACAAAGCCGCATTCCCCAGATTAACATAACAAAAACGCCATTTTAATTAGCCTCCGCAGTAACATAAAAATCGAAACCCCCTTACATTGTATTATTATTTTTCATTTGTATTTGCACAGCTTATTGTCTTTAGCATACTGGTTGTCCGCCCTGTTGGGTGCAGTCTTTCACTGATCTTATTATGGTTATTAGATTTATTGAGTATGTCCTCAACAAAATAAATCTCAGGGTTGTATATGGTTACATACATGTACTTTGATAATAAGTTTACTTTGAATTTTGAAAATATTTTACTAAGTGCAAAAATCTGAAAACAGTATGCACAATTACACTTGGTAAACTTTGTTTTAAGTGAAATCAGGGTTCAGGAAAACAAGAATCTCAGTTCTTTGAGCGCACCTTTTGAGCAGAAATCCTCCATTCCAGAAATCATGAACAGTGAATCTTTCGACAACCTTTCTCAGATTTTCATATTGCTCCTCTAATGTAGTAACCAGAACTGCACACAGTATATCAGTTGTAGCTTAAAAACATTGCATTTCATAAAGATTCAAAGTAACTTCCATGGTTTTGTAATTTGTGCCCCAATGAACACCAGTGTACCATATGTTATTAAACACGTCATTTAAAGTGACCGCTACACTAATATCCTTATGTTCCACTGAACAAAATTTCTCACAATATCTAGTTTTCTTTATAGTCTTCTACTGTGAAGACTGATGCAAAATATTTGCTTAACACCCAGCAACTTGTCCACTCTCTGTTGTTCCTGCTGCTACCTCTAAGATTTTGCAATTGTTCTTTTCCATCATTTTCAAAAACAATTTCAGTCTACATTCTTTGCCATATCAAAGTTTTGGTCATCTTTGCTAGTTCTGAACATTTTTGCAATTTTTAAGTTTACTAGTACTTTTGGCAATATTATGTGCTTTTCTTTAATCAAATATCTAATCTCTTAAATAAAAATTGAAAACTTTGGAACTACTTAGTGGATCCAGCCTTTTCACCAAGTCAAACAGTATTGGTGCAAAGAGAAAAATTTTTGTGTCTGCAAACCAATGTCAGGACCTGTGTTAATTTCTCCAGCATTTTCTATTTTTGTTCCCTATTCATATACTCTGAATCTTTTTCAATGAAGGCTGTTACTCCATTTGGTTTCCTAATTACTATCTGTATCAGAATGCCAACTCTGCAACCCATGTACAACTCCAGATCCCTCTAAACACCAGCATTCATTTCTCACTTACCACTGAAGTCACATCCTGCTTTTCTATTCTTCCTACTCTGCATAACCTTATCTCCCTATATCATATAACCATATAACAATTACAGCACGGAAACAGGCTATCTCGGCCCTTCCAGTCCGTGCCGAACTCTTACTCTCACCTAGTACTACCGACCTGCACTCATCCCATAACCCTCCATTCCTTTCCTGTCCATATAGCTGTCCAGTTTAACTTTAAACGACAACATCAAACCCTCAACCACCTCTGCTGGAAGCTCGTTCCACACAGCTACCACTCTCTGAGTAAGGAAGTTCCCCCTCATGCTACCCCTAAACTTTTGCCCTTTAACTCTCAACTCATGTCCTCTTGTTTGAATCTCCCCCACTCTCAATGGAAAAAGCCTATCCACGTCAACTCTATCTATCCTTCTCATAATTTTAAATACCCTCAACCTTCTACGTTCCAAAGAATAAAGACCCAACTTGTTCAACCTTTCTTTGTAACTTAGGTGATGAAACCCAGGTAACATTTTAGTAAATCTCCTCTGTACCCACTCTATTTTGTTGGCATCTTTCCTATAATTTGGTGACCAAAACTGTACACAATACTCCAAGTTTGGCCTCACCAATGCCTTGCACAATTTCAATATTACATCCCAACTCCTCTACTCAATGCTCTTATTTATAAAGGGCAGCATACCAAAAGCTTTCTTCACCACTCTATCCACATGAGATTCCATCTTCAGGGAACTATGCACCATTATTCCTAGATCCCTCTGTTCTACTGCATTCTTCAATGCCCTACCATTTACCATGTATGTCCTATTTTGATTAGTCCTACCAAAGTGTAGCACCTCACATTTATCAGCATTAAACTCCATCTGCCATCTTTCAGCCCACTCTTCTAACTGGCCTAAATCTCTCTGCAAGCTTTGAAAACCTACTTCATTATCCACAACTCCACCTATCTTAGGCTACGTCTACACTACGCCAGATAATTTTGAAAACAAAGCCTTTTCTTTTCGTTTTGACATTCCGTCCACACTGAAACAGCGTTTTCAGCCCCCGAAAACGGAGATTTTCAGAAACAGTCTCCAGCGTGAATAAATCTGAAGACGCCTAATATCCGTTGCAGTGTGTATGGGGTAACCGGAGCTTTTTAAAACCGCTGTCATGACGTGCCGGAACAGATGGCGGCAGCGCAGCATTTCATTGTTTTCTTCTTATTATTACTACTTTATTGTCACCAAAGAATTGATACTAGAGTGTACAATCATCACAGCGATATTTGATCCTGTGCTTCGCAGAACCTAACAATTTCAGAACAGACAGCAACGAGACTAAAGCCAGAAGAGTTAGAAACGTACTCACCAAATACTTTGACCCACAGCTTACTGAATAAATAAGTATACTCACTTTGCCCTATTTTCTGTCCTTTCTTGTATGAAGGTGGTTTACCTATTTATGCAAGTACTTCTCTGACAATAGATGTGTAACAGCCTAATGTAACATTGTATGGAAATACAAGATAACACTGATGCAGACGTTTTATACATTTAACAAGGTGCTTTAATAATGCAACAGAGTTAGCCAGTTTTTCAATGTTCGTCATCAGCCGGGTCATACTGTCCGTGAACTCCCTGTCGGTTGCCTCCATACGCTCCAGTATTTGTCTTTTTTTAGTTTTAAGTCCTCCTGCATGAGAGCCAAGAGCAATTCCTTTTAAGTTTTTCTACTCTGTAACTGGACAAACGCGCACCAAGTATATCGTTTCCCCTTCACTTGTTTTGTGTGTGTCCTGTGCATGCCCAGTAGGAGGAGATTCGCCCAAATATCTGTCTAATGTGGACAGAGATACTTTGAAAAACGCTTAGTGTGGACACCTGTCGTTTTTACTCGAAAACGGTGTTTTCAAGATTATACGGCGTAGTGTGGACGTAGCATTAGTGTTATCTGCATACTTACTCATCCAATTTACCACCCCATCATCCAGATCATTAATACCCTAAAGAATACACATTATATTCTAGAACGCTAACTAAGTGAGGGAAACTAGTGATAATGTTAGATGCTAAAGAAATGGGGAAGTGAATGATTACCTATTGGATAACAGGGAGGTGGTGTTGGCAGCTGTAAGCACATTAAGGTGGATGGCCTGACCGAGTACATCCTGGGATCTTATGGGAAGCTAGGGAAGAAACTGCCCAGGCATTTGCATTCATACTTGAGTCATAAGGCATGGAAATGATTCTTCGCCAGCACGTCCATATGTGTTGCACAGCAAGCCAATCCCATTTGTTCTGATGTGGTCCAGAGCTCTTTAAACCTCTCCTATATTGTACAGGTACTTGCCTCGATGGCTTTTAGATATTGCTAATGTGCCTGCCTCAACCACTGGCAGCTCAGTCCAAATATGCACCACTTTCTGTGTGAAGAAGCTGCCCTTGATACTTTTTTACTCCTCATGTATGTGAAGGATGTAAGAAATAAAGTCAATTCAATTCAATCTCTTGCCTCTGATCTTAAACCTGTGGCTCTTGCACCCCTCCTTGGGAAAAAGAGCATGTCCCTCTTGATTTTATATACCTCTATTTCCCATGTTCATGGAATAAAGTTCTAGGCTACACAACCACTCTCTGTAATGCAGGCCTCCAAACTGAGGCAACATCCTGGTAAATCTTTTCTGCACTCTTTCTAGTTTAATAAAATATTTTCTATTAAGGGGGGGATCAAAACTGTAAACAATACTCCACGTACGGCCTCATCAACATCTGATATACCTCAACATAACTTGCCAACTCCTAAAGTCAATGGCCTGACTAATGAAGGCCAGCATGCCAAACACCTTCCTCACTACCTTATCTACCTGCGATGCTGCTTTCATTGAAATGTACACTTGTGTCATGTTTACCCACAGGTGAAGTTCTTGAAAACTGGTGGGTGGCTAACATTGTACCATTACTTAAGAACAGCAGGAAAGACAAGCCAGGGAGTCTGACATCAGTGGTCTGAGTTACTGTACTGGAGGGAATTCTGAGAGACAGTATCTATCAACATTTGGGTAGGCAAGTTCTAACTGGGAATATTTAACATAGCTTTGTGTATTGGAAATTATGTGAGACAAATCTCTTACAGCTTCTTCACGTATCCAAAATGATAGATTTGAGTAGGGCAGTGGACATCATCTTCATAAGCCATTACTCCTTTTCAGACTGTATGAGTCATCCTCACAACCTACTTTTGCATCTACCTTTGATTTATCAACAAGATAGAATGGTTCTTTCATTAATTAAAAATTAAATTCTGTTGCTGCATATTTATATACACTTCCCAACGGCATATTAGAATGAAGGACCCAGAATATGGCAAATTTGAGATAAACTTGACAGAAGCGGAAGTAAACAAATGGAATTGGGTTTGAAATCTAGATTATTCATAGTGCCTTAGCTGTTAATTAAATTGTCTACATGTTCACAGGGAGTTAGCTCAGAGAAAATGATCTAATTAAATATCATATCCTGGGCTCAACATATTTATGCAATCATGAAGGCAGCATACCAGCAGCTCTACTTCATTAGAAGTTTGAGGAGATTTGGTATGTTACCAAAGACTCTAGCAAGTTTCTACTGATGTATGGCAGAGAGCATTCTGACTGGTTGCACCATAGCCTGGTCTGGAGTCTCCAATGCACAAGATCATAATCGCTGTAGAAAGTTGCAGACGCAGATTCGGCCAGCTCCATCACAGACACAACCCTCCCCACCTATGATGACACTTTCAAGAGACTGTGTGTCATCCAACACCAAGGGCTGTCCCCAGCTGTGACATGGTCACTTCATTACTACCATCAGGGTGGAGTTATAGGAGCATGAAGATACACAGTCAATAATTTAGGAACAGTTTCTTCTCCTCAGCCATTGGGTTTCTGAACAGTCAGTAAACACATTGTCATTTTTTCCATTATTTATATATTTTGTAATTAATAATAATCTGTTGACAGTTTATCTGGCATGAAATTTGTTGCTTCGCAGCTGCAGTACGATAAACAGATATAAAAGTTAGTGATAATAGACCTGATTCTGATTGTATTATGACAATGTATGGAAGCATCCAAAATGATCTCATTCCTTAAACAATTCCCAAGGTTCGCATTTAGAAAGTTAGTCACTTGAAGGTATTCTATACAGAATTTACAGTACTCCAATGTCTGTAACCTAAACACACCCAGAAAAAGTTGAGAAGATGCATGCTTAGACTCGCAATAGGTGAATAATCCAATGTTTTGGCCATTATTTTCACTCACAGTCATGTCAAATATTAATGACAGAATGCATAAGCAAATGAAATAGAAACCACTGCTCTTCACAAAAACTGTGACTCAACCAATGAAGCTGTACCATTGTGCAAGTGCTCCATGTGCTACAAAGTCTGCAAGGAAGCAGCAAAGGCAGGGGCATTATCTCGATCTCAAGGAGCAGCAGTGACAAGCACATCACAGCATTCAGGTCGGAGGAAAATGGCCAGACTGATTCAAGATGACAGGAAGACAACAGCATACATATACATACATGTATAATCAGGAATTCTGATTTTGTTAGTTACTAATAATCCCAAATTAGGACTTCAGTGCATTAGAGGTAATTCAACAACCAGCCTGTTGCAAATGAGATAAGGTTGGGGAGGTACCCGTCTGACAGACAGCCTCCTCAGCTTTCTAGATGTTTAAAGCACAGAAAAGATGAAATCACGGTGAAGGTTGCACAGTTAACAGTGGACTTCCATGTCTAGAACAGCACAACACTGCATGGGACAGTCGACCCTTGATGTTGTGCCGATCTTTACACCAATTTAGACAAAACATCTTCTTCCTGCTTATCAACCATATTCCTCCATTCGCTTCATGTTCATGTGTCTATCTAAATGCCGTAAACTCCATAGAATTGCCTCCTTCCACAAATACTACTGTAACCCACTCCAGGCATCTACCACTTTCCAAGTAAAAGACTTTGCTCTTCACGTCAACTTTAAATATCCCCCCTCTAACATCGCAAACATGTCCTATACTGTATGACATTTTTACCTTGCATAAAAGATTCTGAGTGGCTATTCTATCTATGCCTCTCATAATTTTAAAACCAGTGTTAGATTTCCCCACAGCCTTTGATATTCTAGGGAAAATAACTAAGGTTATAACTCACACCCTCTAATCCAAGCAGTACCCTGGTAAACCTCTTCTGCACCATAGTTCCCTCTAAGCTGTGCATGTGTGCGCATGCACACACGTTTTTCAACCGGCGCACAAAGGAAATTAATGTGCGCACAAAAGGTTAGTTACCTAAAATAATGTAGTAGTTAATAATTATACTTATTGAAAAGAATCTTTTAGCTAACTGTTTCTGTTAACTAGTTAGTCGGTTTTTCAAATACCACAATGCACGTCACTAATTTACGTCACCTCACCTATCCTGTTCTGGTTTGTACAGCTGCATCACGGTGGCAGCCATGTTTGGCAAACAGTGTTCATATCGTAAAGTTTACAAAGATCTGTTTCAAATCCTGTAGATAGCTTACTAAGTTTTTAATGGAAAAAATACTGATTCACTATGTCAAATTCAAAAGAAGCGAAGGGCGTAAAGCGCAAAAGAACTGCAGCTTTGTTTAAAGTTGAATGGCTTAACAAAATAGTAGAAACTGTTACACCGAAAGCTCATGAGGTCATGAACGTTCAGCTACGAGAAATATTTATGTATGATTCGGAAACTGGAGTTATCTGTTTGTATTGTGATGCGAAAGTTGCTGGAGAATTTGCTAGTGGAAAGAAGTGAGATGATATTTGGAAACTTGACTTTTTAAAGCGTCATTTGGCAAGTAAATCGCACTTGGATGGTGTACAAAAGCTCAGGCAACAGAACCTGTCATTACCTGTTACAGGAGTGCTATGCATGTTATGGTTGAGTGCAGATGAGCGAGAGCGAAAACGATCACCCAAAGGAGATCAAAGTTGAGGTACAAGAATGGTCAGCTTTTGATTTCTCCCCAATTGCAGACTGTGACTTCAGAATTGGCGATGAACAAGTTAATGCCTTACGTCTAAAGTATCATGATTTTTCTAGCTGAAAATATTGTAATAGTTAGTTTAATGATTTCAAACTTCTCTCAAATGGTGGCATTTGTACTTCAAAATGAACAGTTTTGCGACCTTGCACAGTTGATGGACATCGGGGGAACCTTTCTTGCGTCTAGTGCGGACTGTGAACGAGGTTTTAGCCTAATGAATTAACTCAAAAACAAGCTGAGAAACCGTTTAGGTGAATGTCATTTGGATATGTTAATGAGAATCAAAAGCTATATATGGGATGGAAGCTTTACTAGTCGAGATAGAGTTTACAAAGAATGGGTAAATGCCAAAGACAGGAGAGAGAAAAAATAACTGAGTGACTTAAATATGATAAAAAATTAAGTAACTCCAACCTGACGGCATGAACATTGACTTCTCTACCTTCCGTTAGTACTCCTCCTCCCCTTCGTATCCCATCCTTTATTTATTTATTATGATTTTTTTCTTTCCGTCTTTTTTTCTCTCTTTTTTCTCCCTCTGTCCCTCTCATTATAACTCCTTGCCCATCCTCTGGGCTTCCTCCCTCTCCCTTTCTTTCTCCCTAGGCCTCCCATCCCATGATCCTCTTCCCTTCTCCAGCCTCGTATCCCGTTTGCCAATCAACTTTCCAGCTCTTAGCTCCATCCCTCCCCTTCCTGTCTTCTCCTAACATTTCAGATCTCCCCCTCCCCCTCCCACTTTCAAATCTCTTCCTATGTCTTCTTTCAGTTAGTCCTGACGAAGGGTCTCAGCCCAAAATGTCGACTGTACCTCTCCCTATAGACATTGCCTGGCCTGCTGCGTTCACCAGCATTTTTTGTGTGTGTCTTAAATACGTATGTTATTTTGTTGTTATTCTGTGCAGTTTTATGCCAAATCATTTGTAAACCTACATAAACTGTCCCATGTGTGCATTCAGTGCGCGCATACTTTTGTCACAGGAAAAAAAAATAGAACAACGTAAGATTTTTGCACACACTGACAACTAAAAATTAGAGGTAACATTGTTCTGCACCTTTCCCACAGTCTCCCAATCTTCCTATAATGGAATGACCAGAACTGCACACACTACTCCAAGTGAGGTCTGAATAAAGTTTATATAGCCTCAGGAGGACTCCCTTTCTCTGCTACTCATTACTGCTACATATGCTTTCTTTACCACCTTACCCACTTGCATAGCCACTTCCTGTGAACTATATACCTGGACCCCAAGTTCTCTCTGCACCTCAAGCTATTTAAGGGGTCTACTATTCTCTGTATATATTTTGTCTTTTTGTTTGACCTCCACCCCCCCCCCCCCCCAAAAACTGCACGCTGCATATGGCTGGATTAAACTTCACCTGTCACTTCCCTGCCCACATCTGTAACTGATCTATATCCCACGAAATTCTTTGGTAATCTTGGTGTCATCTGCAAACTTTATAATCAAGCCATCTGCATTTTCAACCAAATCAGTGATATATATCATTAACAACAGCGGTTAAAGCACCAATTCTTGCGGAGCACCAGTAGTCATGGACTGCCAGCCAGATTAACTGCCTTTCACTCCTACTTGGACTTCTATGGGCAAGCCGCTCAGAATCAAAGCTTGTAACTTACCCTAGATGCCATTCATCTTTATCTTCTGAATCAACCAGATGCAGACCAGAAGAAGCCTTGAAGCATAGTAAGAGGGCAGGCACAGCATGGGTTCAAGTTCCCTTTCCTAGGTTACTACCAGCTAACATTCAGGCCATTGAAAACAAAGCTGACGAACTAACAGCGAGAGTGGTGTACTAAATAGAACTGAGGGACTGCTGTGTAATTTGTCTTACTCAAACATGGCTTCCACCTGCTTCACCTGACTATGCCATATAACCTGAGGGTTTCTCAATTCAACAGATGGACCATAAGGCATCCTCGGGCAAAGTCAGGGAAGGAGGGGACTACTTGCTAATCAATACCTCACAATGCTCAGATGTGGTGGTCCAGGCAAGTTGCTGCTCATGCGGTCTGGAATATCTCAAGGTGAAGTGGCACCCATACTACCAGCCACAGGTGTTGACTTCAGCTATCCTGTTGCAGTTTACATCCCACCCCAGGCAGACACGAACAATGAACTGTGCTCTGTAGTCAACTGCCTCGAAATAAGATACTCTGAGGCCACCTTCATCATTGCTGGTGACCTCAACCAGGCCAGCTTTAACAGTGTATTATCAGTATGTCTCCTATTGCATCAGGGCCAAAACACCCTTGATCATGGCTACACAACTAAAGACACCTACCTCGTCACCACCCTGTCCACATTTTGGTAAATTAGACGCCCAGGCTGTGCTCCTTCTCTCCACATATAAACAAAAGCTGAAATGGGGAGATCAAGGACAGAAAGTCACACAATACTGGTCTGAGCAAACAGATGAGCTTCCATGCAACTCCCTTAAGTAAACTGGTCCATATTCAAAGACTCAGCAGCCAGCATCACTGCTTTCACAAACTTTTATCAGCGTGTTAATGATGTGTACCAAAGAGGACAATCAGGGCTTTTTTCATAAACTAGACACCATGGATGAACTGGGAGGATCCACTCCCTACTGAAGTCTAGGATTACAGTATTCAAGATACAACTTCTGTAAAGCTACCAGGATGTCAAGGGACAATACAACTCCAAATCAGACTCCTAGACCAGGTGTCAGTTGTGGGAGGGCTTACATACTATAATGGATTCCAAAACAAAGTCAGGCAGCATCGCCACCAAAATGCAAGTCTTGTCAATAAGCAACGCATTCTACACATTTCGAATGGAAAGGAATTAGAATGTCATCACCCACCCCAACCTGCATCACCACTGCAGATGTGAAATCAATCGTTTGGAGAGTGAACCCACAAAAGGCATCCGGCCCAAATGCTGTCCCTGGCAATGTCCTTAGATACTATGCAAATCAGCTCATCCAGGTTTGATCTATGGTTCCCACCCACTTTAAGAAAACCACTATCATTCAAGTACTTAAGAAAAACAAGGAAATGTGCCGTACTGCCTGGTGGCTTTTACATCCACCATCATGAAGTACTTCACGAAGCTAGTCATGGCACACACTAATTCCAGCCTCCCAGACAACCTCAAATCACTGCAATTTGCCTACTTGAAAAACAGGTCTATGGCAAATAGCATATCCCTATCCTGCACTCATCTCTGAAGCATCCAGACAGTAAAGATGCTGACATCAGATTATTGTTTATTGACTTCAGCTCTGCCTTTAAAACTATTATTCCAAGCAAAGTCATCTGCAAACTCCCTTTGCAACTGAATCCTTGACTTCCTGACCAACATACTGCTTTAGTACAGATAGGCAGAAATATCTACACCATATTTATTTTCAGCACTGCCATACCATAAGATTGAGCCCTTATCTCCCTACCCTACTCCCTGTATTACAACTGTGTGGCCAGATTCTGCTCTAACTCCATCTACAAGTTTACAGACGATCCCACCATGGTGAGGTGCATCTCAATAACGACAAGCCAGAGTGCAGGGAGGAGATTGGGTGCCTAGTGACATGATGTCATGACAATAACCTTTCCATCAATGCCAACAAATCAAACAAGCCAATCATTGACTTCAAGAAAGGGGGCAGTGCACAAGGATTCTTGGCCCAAAACATCGACTCTTTAATACTTTCCACAGAAGCTGCCTGACCAGCTGAGTTCCTCCAGCATTTTGTGTGGGCTACTCTGGATTTGCAGCATCTGCAAAATCTTGTGTTTACAGTTCCTCTGTTGCTTCACTGCCTTGCTTGCTGGTGCATGTGACCTGTACCATCATGAACATCCAATAAAACAGCTGATTTGTGATTTACCCCATGATTTGTGCCGCATTCCTGACTTCTGAAGAACCTTCCAGACAACATCAATGCCACAAGCAGGATAGTTGAGAGGACTAAGGATGGGAAGAATCCCAGATGAGACAGAAACTTCCAGCCTGCACATACAACAGCAGGTAAGACATTTCTCCTTACTTTCAGAAGAGTCACAGAAGCAACTAGTTCTTGCCTCAAAACATTAATATTTAAAGAATGTAGTTAAAACCTGGGAATCTTCTCCTCTGTTCTATTTTAAGTAAAATTAACCAGTACCATTTGGCTGTAAATGTTTGACAATTTTGTGTAATCTATTCAACTGTACACGCTCCATTTGAATTTCGATTGTACAATCTACTTGTTCAGACAGTAGGCTCCCAGTGACTTGGGTTATAAGACTAAAATAAGCAAACAATCGTTCTATATCTACCTGTGTAGTAGGAGAATAATCAAGTCCATGATCAAATTAGAAGAGAAACGTACTTCAGAACGAGGAGGGATGGAACTTCTAGTTGTTATGTGTGAACATTTGACTGAGGGTTTGAGACTGTCATTAAGTCATAGAACACTACAGCACAGAAACAGGCCTTTCGGTCCATCTAAGTCTTGTCAAGCTATTATTCTGTCTGCCCCTTCAACTGGCATCTGCACCATGACCCTTCATACCCCTCCGATCCACATACTTATCCAAACTCCTCTTAAATGCTCAAATCAATCCCGTATCCACCACTTCTGCTGGAGCTCATTTCACATTCTCACTAGCCTCTGAGTAAATGAAGTTCCCCCTCATGTTCCCCTTAAATATTTCACCTTTCACCCTTAACCCAAGACCTCCAGTTCTAGACTCACTTAACCTCAGTGGAAAAAGTCTGCTTACATTTATACCCCTCAGAATTTTGCATACCTCTACCAAATCTTCCTTCATTCTCCTATGTTTCAGAGAATAAAGTCCTAACCTATTCAACTCAGGTCCTCAATACTTGGCAAATCTTTGTAAATTTTCTCTGTACTCTTTCAATCTTATTGATATCTTTCCTGTAGGTAGGTGACCAAACCTTCACACTTATCTCCAAACTAGGCCTCATTAACATCTTATACAACTTCAAAATAACATCCCAACTCCTGTATTCAATACTTTCATTTATAGATAGATAGATATACTTTACTGATCCCGAGGGAAATTGGGTTCCGTTACAGCCGCACCAACCAAGAATAAATATAGCATAAATATAGCAATACAAAATACAAAAATACAAAAACCACAAACAATCAAACAACAAAATTCAAACTATGCCAGATGGAAAATAAGTCCAGGACCAGTCTATTGGCTCAGGGTGTCTGACCCTCCACGGGAGGAGCTGCAAGTTCAATGGCCACAGGCAGGAACGACCTCCCTTGCCGCCCAGTGTTGTATCTCGGTGGAATATGGCCGAAGTCCACGAGTAAAAAGTTCAATATCCGGTCGACAAACACGTTCCTCGATCATAATATGACCCGGATTGCACCATCTGTTGTTAACTAGAACAGTAAGCACCCAACTCCTTTACGCTATGTCCTCGTGCCGCCCCGTTCCAGTGAAACATAACACTGTACTCCCGAAATGTTCTCTGATGCCTGACTAGCACCGTGAACTCGTCCATTTTATTACCCACTGAACTCTTCTCCATAAGCCTCTGTTGTCTTGACCTGGTCCTCTTTCCTCGACTTTGTGATCCCCCTCTGCACCCTCTGTGTGTTTTCTTCCAGATTTCAGCAGGGGTGTCCGCTGCTCTGCTTGCTAAACCGGTCGGCATAAGGTCAATCAGCTGATCCCTGGAATAAACGATGCAACCATGCTTCTGTCCCGCTAATGAGACGTGTCCGAATGTAACTATTTCCAGCACTAAAAACCCAAATAAAACTCTCTCTACCAGCATGTTAGTGAGGGTGCAGCTTCGACATGTTACCGTGAAAAAAAAAAATACAAAAAATAATGTAAGTTAAAAAGTAAGAAGAGAAAAGTAGGAATACTGATCGGAACGGCTGTAACAGGCTGCATGCACGACTGGCGCATGCGCACTTTACCAGGCCATTTATGAAGGCCAATGTGCTAAAAATACTCTTTATGCCCCCACCTACCTGTTACGCCACTTTCAAGGAATTATGGATCTGTATTCCCAAATTCCTCTGTTTACTGCACTCCTCAGAGTCCTACCGTCCACTGTGCAAGTCCTACCTAGTTTGTCCTCCTGAAGTGCAATATCTCACACTAGTCTGCATTAAGTTCTTATCAAAACAAAGTAGTCCAAACTGATAAAACTAGTGAAGCAAGCAGGATGAAATATACCATAATGCTGAATCTAATGAAATTTGGCTGCTAGATAATATTAAAATGGCATGGTGTAAGATCAAGAGTATGCCTAAGAGAAAGAAGGAAGATGGATGGACATTAGCAATGTTATAACAATTAAAAGAGAACATGATAAAGAATCTCAAAAATTTAAAAAGTGTATAAACTGAACAAGTGAAAAAGGAAAAGGAGAATTGGTACAAATTACTAAGTCAGTAGACAGCAAAAACTCTAAAGAACAAATCTGTGCATTAACTGACAAGTGAGAAAACAAAAGCAGAGGTACGATTGAGTGGAGGTGAGTGATATGAAGCTCAGAGACAAATGAGACAGTGTGTAGAAGCACAGTGAAATCCTCAGAGGGCTAGCCTCTCACTGAATCTTCCTGTTAGGACACATTCCCTATGTCAGACAATAATTAAAGTAGTGCCTCTATCCGACATGAGAGGAATTGCAGGATGAATACGACAGATGCTACAGCCACCTCTAATGATTCAAATGATGATGACAGTGATGAGAAAATAGGACTGGCAGGCATGCTTTGACGAGCTTCACTAAGGACCAAGCAAGTGAAGTGGTGCAGGAATGAAGATGGATCCTGTGAAAGGCGACGTGTGTTTTGTCACAGATCTGCTGAATCTGAGAAGATTGATAGAATGCCTAAAATTCATTTAAAAAAAAGAGGCTCAAAGACCTGGAATTAACATATGAAAAATATATATGACTGGTACACATTTGATGGCATCCAAATTATGGCCACTATGTTAGCTCCTCGTTAAGTCAGAGTTGATGCCTAAAGTTAATACTAACATATGACAGGATAAGCAAAATACACAAGATGGTTGGAATGCCATTCTGATGAGAACAATTCCATGAACAAACCAACAAAATGGGAAAAGGTAATCAACTGCGAGCGGAAGAGCTCTAATAATGTCCCCGGTTATGAGGAATGCTTTAGAACAGCGTAGTTGAACCACCCAGGAGTTCAAAAGGTAAGTGAAGATAATATAGAGATCTGACTATGATCCACAGATGTCACCCTTTATGGGTAATCTGATGCCAGATGTTGCCAACAAATTCAAAATGGAATGAACCTATCACTTCATACAGCCAGGTAGTCTCGCTAACTAAGTGGAACAAGCCATGGAAGTTCAAGTGAGAGCATTACCCATTGACTAATGACATGACAAAACCGAGCTCCTAAAGAAGCATATCACTATTGTGGTAAAATGGGGTATTGGGCTAGAAGTTGAAGGAGCACAAAACAAAGTGGCCAATGGAATCAGGCTTAACCATCAGCTCCACCTATGACAGAAGAAGCACAGTTTCAACAACCGACTATTGATCAATAAAAGGCTACTTTTGGATGCACTCTTAAAGTATATAAAAAAGACTGACTCCTTCCCTGCACTCCTGCTAGCCAGAATCAAAATTAGCCGGTTGGTACAAGAATTAATGAATGTTATACAATTGCTACAATTGCAAACAAATCATGGAACAGAGGGAAAGCTACCGCAATTGTGGGCTCTGGCCCCACGTGGACCATGTTTGCACCTACAAGATTACATTACATTACCAAAATGCCAAGGATATTCACGTATACTGGTAAGAATGGATAAGTTCTCAAGGTAGGTGGAGGCTGTTCCAAAGGAAAGCCACTACCACATATACAGCAAAAACTCTGTTCAAGGACCAGATTCCTAGATGGAGATTACTGTGTCTCAATTACTCTGTGGAAAGACAAATCTCAGGGTTGTATACTGCATACATACTATGATAATAAATGTATCCTGAATCCCGAATCAAGCACTCACTTCACTGGAGTAGATATCAGGAACAATGCCAACTGATGAACACTGAATGGTCCTTCCACTGTCCACATCATCCAGAATCATCAGGTGAAATGAATGAAAGGGACTATCAAACTAAGTATAAAGGTGCACCATGGTTTACATCCTTCCCCATGGTTTTATGCTGTAGCAAAGCTATCCTAAACAAAACAAGGCTAAGCCCATTTGAGGTGGTGACAGTACAACTTAAGTCCTTACTCAGTGCTACTGACCTCAAAGGCAGACAGCCTCGTTAATTATTGCATGAAACTAACCCAAGCTGTTCTCAACAGGTTTCTTCTGCCTGGAGTGATCTAACAGAAGGACACACCTTGTTTTCTCGCGAGTACATTCTGATCAACAAATATCTAAGGAGCCATTGGGCATTGAGTGGGAAGGACCCTACCAAGTGCAGTTAATTACTAATTCAACAGAATAGGTTGAACAAAAAAGCAAGCAGATTCATGATAGCCAATGTAAGTGGGCTAAGGTGGCACCAGGAAGGGAAGACTGGGACCACAAGCACTGAGGTTAATATAGTAATCCCTGCCTCAGTGCCTACTCCGTGTGGGCTACAGTGAATAAATCAGTAACCAGAGGATGTCAAGAGAATTTGTTAACCACTGGACACAATGAAACTTATCCTTATGTTTTTTTTAATGTTCTTGTTGCATCTTTACTAACCTTGTCCACTAATAATGTGCAAATTGAAATGACCCACAACAAGTTCTTATGAGCATCACATGAATTTGTCGATGCTTTTAATGCCTCTGGTTATTAGATAAATGAACACATACCACACACCTCACAATACCTACCCATTAATGTTAGGTCTTCCTGTGGACCCTTTACAAACATATTCCTTGAACGATGTTCAGCACCAAGATCTAACAATGACAATGTGATATCCTTTCTTTGGTCTTTTCAAGGGAAACATGGAAAAACAAGGGCCAGATCCCTGACACAACATCTTAGTCTAGATTGTTTGTGTGACAATATATATCTAATCAACTGAATTACATTGAGTCAGGTCCTACTGGTGTTTTCACCTGGGATATCTCTATACCCAAATTTGTGGTCAGTGACAAGGCAGTCAAGGTTCTTACAGGTTTTCACTATCAAGGCTGCCTTTAACATGAGTTTAAAATGCACCGTTGAATATAGTTTGCGTTACTTTACATTACACTGTCCTAAATGTAATCATGATTCTGGTATTTTCATTAACAATGTTCATTATAAGAATACTACTATCCAATAAGGTTAATCATAAGGAATGGTTTGAATTCAAGGAATAATATGTATTTTATTTGTGGAGTTGAAGTTCATCTCTCGGTTCCACACAATTGCTAGGGTCCTGTTATTTGGTTATCTTACGACCTTAAATTCAATTATAAATGTGACACCTCAGAAGGAAGTCCCGATGAAGGATCTCGGCCCAAAGTGTCAACTGTTTTTTCTTCTCCATACATGCTGTCTGACTTGCTGAGTTCCTCCAGCATTTTGTATGTGTATCTCAGAAAGAAGCTGTATGCAGCAATCCTATTTCTGATGTATGATGTAGCAAGCTCTACGAAGGAAATTAATAATACAGGTGTCCCACGCTTTTCGAACGTTCGCTTTACGAAACCTCACTGTTACGAAAGACCTACATTAGTACCCTGTTTTCGCTTTCAGAAGGTGTTTTCACTGTTACAAAAAAAAAGCAGAGCGCGATAAAAAAATCTGCACGCACCCCGAGCAGCTGCTCGCCTCCGGATTCGGAACGGCATTGCTTAAACACGAGCCTGTGTGCAGCCGTTTGCAAGATGAGTTCTAAGGTATCGGAAAAGCCTAAAAGAGCTCATAAGGGTGTTACGCTTAGCGTAAAACTAGACATAATTAAGTGCTTTGATCGTGGTGAATGAACTAAGGACAACGTGAGCTTGGCTTGTGGAAGTTGACGAACATGATGTTGAAGAGGTTTTGGCATCCCATGACCAAGAACTGACAGATGAAGAGCTGATGCAATTGGAAGAAAAAAGGATAACAATTGAAACCGAATGAGTAATGATAAAGTACTTTAATTTTGAAAGGGTACGTCGGTTTGGGAGAGATTTGCAGGATGGTTTGAGTCCTTACAAAGAACTGTGTGATACAAAAATGCGCGAAGCTCAGCAGTCAAGCAAGCCTTCCACATCAGCCACAGCAGACGACAAACCTTGACCTTCGATATCGAGGCGGGCAGAGATAGAAGATGAGCTGCCTGCTCTAATGGAAACAGACGACGAGATGTCCCCAGTGTCCCACCACCCCGACCCCCAGGCTGCGGACAGATACCGATTCGCAGAGAATGCAGCGGTAATTTGGGCCGACAATTACGTATCGGGCGGCACCTAATTAATTAGCATGTTTGTTTTGGCTTTTTTCTTAAAGATGTGCTATGTGACTCCTGGCTACTGCTGCATTCCTGCATGCTTAGCGGCAATGTATCGGTCGGCGGCCTGGAGGGTGGGGGCCACTGCACCATCCCAACCTGCGACGACTCAGCCTAACACACTATCATCAGTGTGCTCGGCGCTATCTTCCCGATTCCTGTAAGTGATACTACACTGTACATACATTATTTCTACTTTATATTGGCTGTTTATTTTTACGTGTTATTTGGTATGATTTGGCAGCTTCATAGCTTAAAGGTTACTGGAGAGAGTGGTTTTGCCAACAGCGCTTGCGTGAGATTTTTTGCCGACGGCGCTTGTGTGAGATTTTCGCTATGGAGAACAGTTCAGTAATGATTGTGGAAAAGTATTTCTACTTTATATAGGCTGTGTATTTGTCATATCATTCCTGCTTTTACTATATGTTACTGTTATTTTAGGTTTTATGTGTTATTTGGCATGATTTGGTAGGTTATTTTTGGGTCTGTGAACGCTCACAAAATTTTCCCATATAAATAAATGGTAATTGCTTCTTCGCTTTACGACATTTTGGCTTACGAACTGTTTCATAGGAATGCCGTACCTTCGGATGGCGGGGGAAACTTGTAATTGTTGTTGCTGCTCTAGAAAGAGCAAGCAATGACACTGAGGGTGCCTTACACAAAGTAACAGTAGAAATCGTTGCAATGTGTAAATTAGTTCTCCAAAGTTGTATGGCATTAGACCTTCTCTTAGCTGCTAATGGGGTATATGTGTTTGTAGTTATAGTGTTGATGAGTCCAAAGACATAAGAACATAAGATATAGGAGCAGAATTAGGCCAATGGTCTGCTCCACCATTTCATCATTACTGATCCATTTTCCCTCTCAGCCCCATCTCTTGCCTTCTCACCATATCCCTTCATGACCTAATTAATCAAGAATCTATCAACTTCAGCCTTAATTATACCCAATAATTTGGCCTCCACAGCTACCTGTGGCAACGAATTCCACAGGTTCACCACTCTCTGGCTAAAGAAATTCCTCATCTCCATTCTAAAAGGATGCCTCTCTATTCTGAGGCTGTGTCCTCTGGTCTTAGACTCCCTCAACATAGGAAACATCCACTTTATTAAGGCCTTTCAACATTTGACAGATTTCAATGAGATCACCCCTCATTAGAACCATAGAACACTACAGCACAGAAAACAGGCCATTCGGCCCTTCTAGTCTGTGCCGAAACATTATTCCGCTAGTTCCATTGACCTGCATCCAGTCCATAACCCTCCAGACCGCTCCCATCCATGTATCTATCCAATTTACTCTTAAAACTTAAGAGTGAGCCTGCATTTACATCAGATGGCAGCTCGTTCCACACTCCCACCACTCTCTGTGAAGAAGTTCCCCCTAATGTTTCCTCCAAACGTTCCCCCTTTCACCCTAAAGCTATGTCCTCTCATATTTATCTCTCCCAATCTAAGTGGAAAGAGCCTATTCACATTTACTCTGTCTATACCCCTCATAATTTTGTAAACCTCTATCAAATCTCCCTTCATTCTTCTACGCTCCAAGGAATAAAGTCCTAACCTGTTCAGTCTTTCCCTGTAACTCAACTCCTGAAGACCCGGCAACATCCTAGTAAATCTTCTCTGCACTCTTTCAATCTTACTGATATCCTTCCTATAGTTAGGTGACCAGAACTGTACACAATACTCCAAATCTGGCCTCACCAATGTCTTACACAACCTCCCCATAACATCCCAACTCCTATACTCAATACTTTGATTTATGAATGCCAGGATGCCAAAAGCCTTCTTTACAACCCTGTCTACCTGTGGCGCCACTTTCAGGGAATTATGTATCTGAACTCCTAGATCTCTTTGTTTCTCTGCACTCCCCAGTGCCCTATCATTTACTGTGTATGTCCTACCTTGATTTGTCCTTCCAAAATGCAACACCTCACACTTGCCTGCATTAAATTCCATCTGCCATTTTCTGGCCCATTTTTCCAGTTGGTCCAGATCCCTCTGCAAGCTTTCAAAGCCTTCCTCGCTGTCCACAACGCCTCTAATCTTAGTGTCATCAGCAAACTTGCTGATCCAATTCTTCTGAATTTCCGTGAGTAGAGGCCCAGAGCCGGCATATCTGATTTTGTTGATCATATCTGATTTTGCTGATCATATCCGTAAAAAATGCAGCCAAGATATATCAACTAAATGGTGAGATTTCTTTGACTGGATCAAATCAGCCCTAGGAATTTGTGATTACCTAATGTTATGAGTTGTATTGTTTACGCTGTGTGCCTTATCATGCCTTAACACACACGAAATGCTGGAGGAACTCAGCAGGTCAAGCAGTATCTATGGAAATGGCTAAACAGTCAATGTTTTGGGCAGAAACCCCTTCTTCAGGACTAATGTAATTACACAAGTAATTAAGATAAAATTACTTGTGTAAGGGCCACCTTCAGCTGTTCAGCCTCTTGTGAGTTTACCTACATATAGAGACAATCTACCTGATTACGAATAGCTGTAAAAGTAACCTTTGATGTTTTATAAAACAATGAAACCCAGGAACATCAAACATCCCTAGTCTCTTCTTCTCTTATGCATTTCTAAGCACCAATTTTAGGGCAGTTGAGAAGGCTTTAGAAAGAGTGCAGAAGAGATTCCAGGTATGAAGGATCTTACTTATGTAGACAGTTGTTCTGCCTGGAACAGAGGTTGCAGGGAGATCTGATAGAAGTATTTAAAATTTAGGAGGATATTGAAATTATAGAAGAAATTATTCCCATTGGCAGAAGGATCAAGAGCCAGAGGACCTAGAATGAATTGGATTGGAAAATAGACTAAATTACCACAGGCATCTTTTTTAACGTGGTGAGTAGTTCAAAGCTCAAAGTATATGTCACCATATACCACCCTGTGATTAATTTTCTTGTGGGCATACTCAGTAAATCCAAGAACCATAATAGAATCAATGCAGATGTATCAAAGTTATCACTGAGCACCAGTCTCAAACAGCGTACAACCCAAGAATTCCTGTTAAGCAGTTTTATTGAAATTTTTTAAAAAAATGCAGGCTAGAAATGTGAAATTAATCTGGTAACCAGGCAGATCTGTACAGAACACGACTACCATGGCCCTGGCCTCACTCTATCGATGATACTGATTTTGTCCATGCCCTGCCTTCCTGACCTTGTTTCATCATATTTTCTTAATTCCCCAGTTCTGGTGAAGGGTCCATGATACAAAATGTTAAATCTTGTCTCTCTTTTCACAGATGCTGTCCAACATACTGAGTATTTCCATCATTTTCTGCTTTTATTTTAGATTTGAATATACTGTCATGCAACTTGAATGTGTTATTTCAATTAGTATTGTCACAGACCCAAGCTGACAGCTTAAACTGAAGAAATGATCCTTATTTCACAAAGCATAGAACAAGAGGTTTCATTATTGTAAGTCACATCATGATTCGTCCAAGCTGATTAGTATGCACTGATGTATTAAAACGATTCTTTTCTTTGCTGTAAATGTCTATATTAATTATAAACTAAATAGATTATTTGAATATGACATGAAACATGGATTAGACTGCAACAGTTACACATCATGTGATATCAAGCCAAGTGTTATCAGCTTGCTCAGTTGTAGTAGCTGGCAAATATTATACCACTGAAAATCCAACTCATGTTTTAGGGTCTACTTTATCTCAGCCTCTTTACAGAAACAAAAAAATATTGTACTCTTAATGGTTTAATATAAGTAAGACTCACCAATGTAAAACCAGGAGTTTGAGTTGATGAGACTTTCAGTCCATAACTGACAGATTTCACTTTCAGTGAAGGCTTCTATTCCATACATTGACTGATATTCCAGTTTAGGCAACACATAAACTGGGACATGCTATTAAGAAAGCAAACAGAAATCATGCATAAGCAAATAAGTATATGGTTTAACTGTTACCTCTGTCAACAATTTTCCATAAATTAGAGGTCTGTAAATAAGTTTTGTCTGTACACAGATGCACAAATTCTGCTGAAGTACCCACAGTTGTCCTGGTGCATGTACTCATTTAGTCAGTGATTATATTCCATTTCACCATCTTACAAAAAAATCTTGCATTTTTATTGCATTTTTCATAACCTCAGAGTATCCCGATGTATTATGCAGTCAAGATTTCTTTTAAAGTGCAGTCACAGTTGCAAAATAAAGCAGTGGCCAAACTATGTACAGTAAATTCTCACAGTTGGTCAGGTTTCTTTTCAGGTATTGTCATTAAGATCCAGAAGAGCTCCTGTGCTTTCCTTTTACTTTACAATAGCAGCAGAATTAAGCCATTTGGCTCATTAAGTCTACTGTCACACTATTATGGCAGATTTAATTTCCCTCCAATCCCATTCTCCTGCCTTCAACCAGTAATTTTTGACACCCCTACTAATCAAGAAACTAGCAACCTCTCAACATGCCACATAACGAACGAACAACCTCTGCTTTAGATACACTCAATAAACTTGGCTTCCACAGTTGTCTGTGCCAATGATTCACCACCTTCTAGCTAAAGAAATTCCTCATCTCTGTTCTAAAGGGTCAACCTTGTACTCAGGCTCTCCTCTGGTCCTAGATTCTTCCATTATTGGAAACCTCTTCTCCACATCTATTCTATCCAGGTGTTTCAATATTCATTAGTTTTCAATGAAATAAACCCTCACTCCTCTAAACTCCAGCGATTAAAGCTCAGAGCCATTAAACACTCTTCATACATTAACCCTCTCATTCCTGGGATCATTCTCGTAAACCTCCTCTGGATCCTCTCCAAAGATAGCACATCCTTTCCAAGATATGGGGACCAAAATTGTTCACAATACTGCAAATGTGGTCTGACCAATACTTTATAAAGTCTTAGCATTATATCTTGCTTTTAATTCTAGTCCTCTTGGAGAATCCTCTGCATCGATTTGAATGAGATGGGGTTTTGGTTTAATCTATCTTCCAAGGAGTAGCACATTCAACAAAATAGCTCTTAGTACCAGTGTGAAATGATAGCTTAAACTTTTGATCTCATAGCCCAGAAGCATGCCCTAAAGGGTGCAGAGGTTAGAGTGATGCTATTACAGCTCAGTGTGTCGGAGATTAGAGTTCAATTCCGGCATGCTCTGCAAGAAGTTCTATATGTCCTCCCCCTTTCTCCGGGTCCACTGGTTTCCTCCCACAGTCCAAAAAAGTACTGGGTAGGTTAACTGGTCATTGTAAGTTCTCCCAAGATTAGGTGAGGGTGAAATCGAGGGTGTTGGGGTTATTGGGCAGTGCAGCTTGAAGGGCAAGAAGAACATATTCCACGTTGTATCTCTAAATGAATGTAATTATAGATGTTGGTTGCTGTCAATTAACATTGTTCTTTCCCTCTCACTGTTCACCATAGTAGTTGTAAGGTAATTATAAAGCTGGGAAAGGATGGCAACAATTCCAGATAAAGACAGAGCGTAGTGATATTACCTCACTCAAAACAGTACCAGCACAGAAACCAATACGATACTATTCTCACTGAAACAGAAACGGCAAATATGCACCAACACCATACACTTCTCAAAAGTTACCTAAAATTAATTCAATAATGCTCAGAAACTGTCTCAATAAATGGGTGCAATAATTAAAGCTGAAACACTTAAATTTATCTAGGTAGCTCTCCAATGTTGGTGTTTTGGGTTCCAACAGCTCACGTGCAGCTTTCACATTTTATGTTTGGGACTAAGTTACACAAGTTCCCACACAGATAACTGGTGAGAGCCTTTGGGAACCAGAGCAAGTTGAAAAATTGGATCTGGAATGTGTTTGCTGGTAAGAGGAAGAGGAAGAGGGTGATGGCTGAGGGTTTTATTTGTGGTTGGAAGCAGTGGAGTATTGCATGGATTAGTACTGGGACCCATGCAGTCTTCTACTTACATTAAGGATATGGATGTGAATGAAGGTACAATCAGTAAGCTCACAGATGACACAAAGATTGGAGGTGCTGTTCAGTCTTTGGCTACAGAATGATACTGAGCAGTTGGTGAGGTGATAGAGAAATGGCAGATGGAACTTAATCCATTTTGGAAGGACTAGTTATACTTGGATATACACAATGAGGAGCAGGAAGTTTTGAGGAATAAATGGTTATTTCCACAAATTCCTGAAGGTGGACAGTGTTTAAGGAGGTAAACAAAATACTCATCCAGGACAAATATAAAAGCGAATTACTTATGACTGTGTGGCTAAGCACAGCTTCAATGCCACCTTCAAATTTGCTGATGACACCACTGTTGTAGGCCGAATGAAAGGTGGTGTTGAATCAGCATATAGGTAGGAGATTGAAAATCTGGCTATGGTGCTGCAACAGCCACCTCTTAATCAATGTCAACAAGACCAAGGAGCTCATTATTGACTTCAGAAGGAAATCAGATGTCCATGAGCCAGTCCTCATCAGAAGATCAGAAGTGGAGAGGGTCAGCAACTTTATATTTCTCAGGGTTATTATTTCGAAGCACCTGTCCTGGGACCAGCATATAAGTGCAATTACAAAGAAAGCACGGCAATGCCTCTACTTCCTTATGAGTTTGCAGAGATTTGACACAACATCCAAAATTTTAACAAACTTCCAAAGAGGTGCACTGGAGAGGACATTGACTGGTTGCATCACAGCCTGGTATGGAAACACCAATGTCCTTGAATGGAAAATCCAATAAAAAGGAGTGGAAACAGGCCAGTCCATCATGGGTAAAGCCTCCCCATCATTGAGCACATCGACACAAAATGTTATCGCAAGAAAACAGCTTCCATCATCAGGGATCCCCACCACGCAGGACAATCACTCTTCTCACTGTTGTTAAAAGGGAGAAGGTACAGGAGCCTCAGGACTCATACCAGCAGGTTCAGTAACAGTTAACACTCCTTAACCATCAGAGTCTTGAACCAAAGGGAATAACTTCGTTCAACTTTACTTGCCCTATCATTGAAATTTTCCCACAACCTATGGGCTCACTTTCAAAGACTCTTCATCTCATGTTCTCATATTTATTGCTTATTTATTTATTATTCTTTCTTTTTTTTTTGTATTTGCAGTTTGTTGTCTTCTGCACTCTGGTTGAATGCCCAAATTGGGCAGTCTTTCATTGAGTCTGTTATTTATTATTTTATATATTTCTTGAGTATGCCCAAAAGAAAATGAAGCTCAGGGTTGTATATGGTGATATATATGTACGTAGATAATAAATTTACTTTGAACTTTGAACATTATCTGGGTCACCGCTAGAAAACTGTGTGCGGTTCTGTAAATCATATTACTGGAAAGATGTGTTTGCAGTCGAGAAAGGATGTTACCTGGGTTGGAACATTTCAGCTTTGAGAAATGAAAAAGTGAGTTTGTTTTCTTCGGAGCAAAAAAGATTGAGGGATTACCTGATTAAGCAATGCAAAGTTATGAGAGGCATCAACTTAACAGACAGCAAAAAAACATTTCGCCTTAGTAAAGGTGTCAGTAACCAGGTTTAAAGCGAGGATTACGACATCTAGGTGAAATTTAAGGAAGACTTTTTTCATCTAGGGGTTAGGGCAATATCTGGAACAAACTGCCTGAGAGGGCAGGTACTGTGAAGAAGCTCACAAGATTTAAGTAGCACAAAACGCCAAGGCATAGAAAGCTATGTGCAAACTCTGGGGAAAAAGGATTACTATGGAAGGACTGGCACAGACACAGTGGGATGTAGGACCTGTTCCCTTACTTAGGACTCATTGACCACACAAGTTACCAATGAGCATTGTATCCATTCCAAGGTGCCACAAAAATGTCAAGCTCCAAGTGAAGAAAAAATTTTACAATAACATTATGGATGAAATACTTCAGTTACAAAAGAATAGAGGGGCTGACAAGAACGAGTTAAGAGAAACAGTGCAACATTTCTCAGTTTTGATTAGATTATCAATCTGTGCAAAAATTGTATTCAAAATTTGTCCTTTGCTCAAACTTTCACTCAACCCAATTTTGCAATCACCAATAAAATCTCCCATAAGCCAAAGCAACAGGCAACATTTTAAAATATATTTTAAAAAATTAAACTTTGCAGCTAAAATGTACATTGATATATTTCAGAGGGGTAATGGTTGATTAACACAGCTGAATGAGTTTATTAGAAAAAAACATTTTTAATCAGTGCTCACTAACTGTGAGCAAAACAAATTTAAAGCACTGACAAAAAATACAGAACCATACATATACTGAGGTACAGCAGCCAGTATCTTAATATTTTTTTTAAAAAGCCTTTAAATCAAGCCCATAAAAGATGACAAATAAAATGGCTTAATTTTAAGAGCATCCTCAAAGGCCTGGAAATGGGCGCAATTAGCCAAGACTCACTAATGGTGATTAATTTGATCTGGTGACATGGCCAGTTTTGTGAGCTTTCAATAACAGTTCTTAAACTAGCACAAGAGATTACAGAAAGACATTAAATGTGGAAGATATTCTAGACTCAGGAATCTTTGGCATCTTGCACTGATATGGCCGATTTGAGGTAATTTTTAACTACTGCAACTGGCTTGGTGAGTAAGCTAGATAAAAATACACCTGCAAGGAAAAGGCTAGAGATTTCTCAACTCCACCAGTAGTGAGTCAGTCACAAACCAGAGGACACAAATTTAATATAATTTCTGCAAAAGTCAGAAATGATTAAGAGACTATTTCAGCAAGTTACAATGATCTGGAAAGCATTACCTTTAAGGGCACGGAAGCAGGTTCAATAATGGTTTTCTAACAATGTCAGGGCAAATATGACTAGAGCGGCAGAGAAAGGCAGGGACATGGTTAACTGGCTCTTTTAAAGAGATGGAAGCGACAGAAGTCAAATGAACTCTATAGTGCTTAGCAGTTGCATGCTATAGAGTCTGTGATGCTGAGAAATCTCTAATCTTCGCCTAGCTTCTAGGTTTATCCAGCTTACCACCAAGACATCCTGACTGGCTCTCCACTGAGCAATACCTTGACTTGAAGGTTTTCATTCTTACTTCTAAATCCCTACATTGCTCCTCTAGCCAAATCAAGTTTATTGCCATGTGCACAAGAATGGTGAGTACAGGTACAATGAAAAACGAACTTGCAGCAGCATCATAGGACATAGGTACCGACAACACATAGAATGTAAGTCATACAGAAATTATACATGCGTAGCAAGAGAGAAAAGACGGTAAAAACAAGACATTAGTGCAAAAAAAAAGGCACAATCAGAGACAAGTCCAGAGTAGTGCACAATATGGTCCATTATGTCCATCCTCTCCTTCAGCTCTACAACTCCCCTGAAGAGTATCGACCCCAAATATCAACAGCTCTTTTCTCCCCAGATTCACGCTAGACCCACTCAATTTCTCCAGCAAGTTGTCTGTGGCTCCTAATTCCAGCATCTGCTGTGTCTTCTATCTCTAAACCTCAGATATCTGTGGTCCTCCAATTCTAATTCCTTATGCATTCCAGTTTCGACCACACTACTTTTTGCAGTGGAGCAATCGGTGGCAATGCATCTCAGCACCGGTATTCTGAACAATTCCCCTCTCGACTGACCCACCACTAAGTCATTCTAAAACAAACTTCATTGACTAAGTTGTCATAACTCTCCTGCGAAATTCTTTGGAACACTTTGTCTTTATTGAACGTTACCGTGGAATTTCAAATCTACAGCTTCAAATCTAAATTCCTAATTTTTATTTTCTGCAATTTTCAATTTTGGGTAAGTTAGATAAACAGATAAAACTGAACCAGTAGATGCATTTGAATTGTTGTACGAAATTTAATAAGAGGTTGGTCATCAAGGTTGTAGTACAAGAGAGTGATACATTGAAGTGGATTGAGAAATGGCTATAAGACAGAAAACAAAGAGTAGGAAGGCTATGGCTAGAGAGGTGCTACAGGGATTGATACTGTATCAACATTTTAACCTACTGACTAGTACATCTTTGGACTGTGGGAGGAAACCAGAGCATCTGGAGAAAATCCACGTGATTCATGGGGTGAACAGACAAACTCCTTACAGATGGCACCAGAATTGAATTCCGAATTCCGGAATGCTCCAAGCTGTAACAGCATTACGCTAACGTGGTTTGTGGAAAATTCTGGTGTCATCCACTACTGCACCTAATAGAACAGCAAAGTATTTGTTAAAGGTTAAGGAATTAGATAATGTTGATGTCTAAAGGCACTTAGGTAAATTTACAGAAGCCCATATGCAGGTGCAGCAGATGAGTAAGAGGGTAGATGTTATGTTGGTCTATATAACACGTGACTTAATTACCGAAGTTGACTAATTTTGTGATTGTAATAGGGCATTGGCAAGATCACACCTAGACTATTTCTTTACCTAAAAAAGGATGTACAGTGGCATGCAAAAGTTTGGGCACCCCGGTCAAAACTTCTGTCACTGTGAATAGCTAAGCAAGTAAAAGATAACCTGATTTCCAAAAGGCATGAAGTTAAAGATGACGCATTTCTGTAATGTTTTAAGCAAGATAACTTTTTTATTTCCATCTTTTACAGTTTCAAAATAACAAAAAAAAGGAAAAGGACCTGAAGCAAAAGTTTGGGCACCCTGCATGGTCAGTACTTAGTAACAACCCCTTTGGCAAGTATCACAGCTTGTAAACGCTTTCTGTAGCCAGCTCAGAGTCTTTCAATTCTTGTTTGGAGGATTTTCGCCCATTCTTCCTTGCAAAAGGCTTCTAGTGCTGTGAGATTCTTGGGCCGTCTTACACGTACTGCTCCCTTGAGGTCTATCCACAGACTTCCGATGATGTTTACGTCAGGGGACTGTGAGGGCCATGGCAAAACCTTCAGCTTGCGCCTCCTGAGGTAGTCCATTGTGGAATTTGAGGTGTGTTTAGGATTATTATCCAGTTGTAGAAGCCATCCTCTTTACATCGTCAGCTTTTTTTTTTTACAGACAGTATGATGCTTGCTTCCAGAATTTGCTGGTACTTAATTAAATTCATTCTTCCTGCTACCAATGGAATGTTCCCTGTGCCACTGGCTGCAACACAAGCCCAAAGCATGATCGATCCACTCCCGTGCTTAACAGTTGGAGAGGGGTTCTTTTCATGAAATTCTGCACCCTTTTTTCTCCAAGCATACGTTTGCTCATTGCGGCCAAAATTCACCGTCAGAAGTTTGCAAAGGAACATCTAAACAAGTCTGATGCATTTTGAAAACAAGGAAACAAGTCCTGTGGACTGATGAAGTTAAAATAGAACTTTTTGGCCACAATGAGCAAAGGTATATTTGGAGAAAAAAGGGTGCAGAATTTCATGGAAAGACCATCTCTCCAACTGTTAAGCACAGGGGTGGATCGATCATGCTTTGGGCTTGTGTTACAGCCAGTGGCACAGGGAAAATTTACTGGTAGAGGGAAGAATGAATTCAATTAAATACTAGCAAATCTGGAAGCAAACATCACACCATCTGTAAAAAAGCTGACGATGGAAAGAGGATGGCTTCTACAACAGGATAATGATCCTAAACACACCTCAAAATCCACAATGGACTACCTCAAGAGGCGCAAGCTGAAGGTTTTGCCATGGCCCTCACAGTCCCCCGACCTAAACATCATCGAGAATCTGTGGATAGACCTCGAAAGAGCAGTGCATGCAAGACGGCCCAAGAATCTCACAGAACTAGAAGCCTTTTGCAAGGAAGAATGGGCGAAAATCCCCCAAACAAGAATTGAAAGACTCTTAGCTGGCTACAGGAAGCGTTGACAAGCTGTGATACTTGCCAAAGGGGGTGTTACTAAGTACTGACCATGCAGGGTGCCCAAACTTTTGCTTCGGGGCCCTTTTTCTTTTTTTTGTTATTTTGAAACTGTAAAAGATGGAAATAAAAAAGTTTTCTTGCTTAAAATATTAAAGAAATGTGTCATCTTTAACTTTATGCCTTTTGGAAATCAGGTACTCTTTTACTCGCTTACCTAACAGAAATTTTGACCAGGAGTGCCCAAACTTTTGCATGCCACTATACTTTCCATAGAGGAAGTGCTGATTCCAGAAATGATGAGCTTGCTGTATAGGGAGAGAGTGAGTAGAATGAGATTGTACTTTTTAGGGTTTGGAAGAGCGACAGGAGAGGACTGGTACAGCTAGTAGAGCTGATGCCACACAGAAAAAACAGAGACTTGTATTAAATCCTGACCTTTAACACTGTCTGTGTGGAGTTTCTCTGTAGCTATGTAGGTTTCCCCACATCTCAAAGGTGTGTAGATTGCTGGCATAACTGATCACAGTAAATTGCCCCAAATATGTATGTGAGCAGCAGAATCTGAGAGAAGCTCTTGGGGTGGAGAATAAAATAGACTGGTGTAAAATAAGTTAATAATTAGCAAGGACTCAGTAGGCCAAAGGACCATGCTATTTCATCAACACATACAAAATTCTCTAGGACTTGCAGGGGGCATATTTTCCCTGAGGAATTCAAAACCAGGGGGCACACTTTGAGAACAGGGGGCAGGTTGTTCACAAGTAAGACTAGGAGAAAATTCCTTCACTCAGTACTGAATCTTCAAAATGTTCTACTCTGGAGGGCTGTGGAGAACCAGTCATTGTATTCATTCAAAACAGATTAACAGATTTTTTTGATATCAGGAAATCAAGGAATGGAGAGACAATACAGGAAGAGTACCAATGGGAAAATCAGCTATGATCAATGAATGGTGGAGCAGGTCCAGGGGCCTTGTGTGTTTCTCCTGCGCACATTTTTTATGATCTTATCGGGATATTCCCGAGATTTGATTTATAGTTTCTGCATCCTTGAACAGATTCCTCCTTCCTCATAAATAGGAAACAGAAAGCTTTCAGAGACAATTCTATTACTACATAAACCAATGTACAGATTGACAAGAACACTAGTGAAAGGCAATAATTTAGTGAACATTCACAATGACTTTAGTTATGCCTCACAGAATAGCAACAGTCACACAATACCTGTGAAAGCCCAGGTAGCTCACTATGAATAATGGTTTGACAATGAAGCACAATTATTAACTGTTTGAATATTATTCAAAAAACCAGGAGCAAAATGCATTCCCAAATTGTGATAGGGAGATGTATTAACGTTACAGTTTAGTTTGACTGCTAAAGAATTACACTGCTTTTAATTGTAATCATTCTACAATTCTACAGGCTTCGGTTCTTTGCGGGAACGGGACCCGTTCTCGGGGTTCCGCGACTGGCCGCTATTCGACATGCCAAGGGTTTGGCCTGAGAATCTCGATTGTGTTCAGAAGCCTAAGATCTCGGGGCTCTGGATCGAGGGTCGGTGTCATGGCAGGAGACTCGTGTGTTGCTGGGGAGGCCGGAAAAATCTTTCACCGTGGGCCCGAAGACCTGAGGTCTTTGTGATCTTTGGACACAAAGCTCGAAAAAAGCAACAAAACGGACTATTGTTCAGCACACGCTTGGGCTTGGTGACAGTATCGATGCGCTTTTTTTTTGCTGGTGGTGGGAGGGGGGAGGATCACTGCTTGCTGCCGCTTACGCACGGGAGGGGGGGAGGGGACTTTGGGGGTTCTCACGATTAACTGTCGTTCATTCTTTGGGGCACTTCTCTGTTTTTGTGGATGTCTGCGAAGAAAAAGCATTTCAGACATTTTTCTGACATTAAATTTGACCTTTGAATGGAACATTCAAGCTACAATAATGATGGAGAAATAAAAACCTAACATGTCACTTTCATATCACAATGTTATTAAAATTTCTCAGTCGAAATAGCCAAAGTGGCCAATCAGAAACCTGGAAGATTTCAGAGGTCTCAAAGATTTCAATCATTGTTGATAAGGAATCCTTGCATGCGCCATTGGACCAAAAAATCTGTTTCCCTCTTAGTGCTGGAGAATGACACAATGACATGTAATCACTGCTCAAAAACAAAGACTGGATATGGCACAGCTTTAACTCCAAGGGACACTAAACACACACTGTTTAGTGCAGATGCTTCAAGCAGTGCAGGAACACCTTGGCTTGTGCTGAGGTAGGAGACAACACAGATGAGAAGAAACAGGACAAGGAGGAATGCAACCCCATTCCATCATGGCTGAACAAACCATCACCTCAGACAGAACTTTCTGTATCTGCACCACTTGATTCCCTTGTAGGTTAACTTATTCTCTACCTGGAATATATTCAATGATACTGCTCCTACAGCTTTCTGGGGTAAGGAAATTCAGAGAGATACAACTCTATGTGAGACAAAACTCTTCATCTCTCTGTAGAATGATGCCCCCTTATTCTGAAGCTATACCCTCTAGTTCTACCTACACCCAAGGGGAAACATATTTTCAGAAGCTACCTTGCCAATACCTCTTTGATGCTTTGTATAAATTATATGTTTGGAAAAGACCACCTCTCATTCTTTTAAAGTCCCAATTGTATAATTGTGGCTCAGGAGGGCAAACACTTCGCAGGAGCTGTAAAAAATTCTAATTGTTGGTTCTTTCACACCTTTATAACACTCTAGTGCTATGGAACCAGCTCTCACAGTTGCAATAATTATGACAGTTAAAACATGCACAACTAGCTCAAAAGGCTACACATAACAATGTCCAGAAAACATTTCCAAATGGTTCTTCTTGAGGAATACATATCGACCAGGACAACTGGAGTAGTTACCCTACATTCCCTACTAGCAGAATCTGAGGGGAACTTCTTCACTCAAAGGATGGTGAGAGTGTGGAACTAGCTGCCAGCACAAGTGGTGGATGCATATTAGATTTCAATATTTAAGAGAAATATCAATAAATACATGGATGGGAAGGGCATGGAGGGCTATGGTCCTGGTGCATGTTGATTGGACTAGGCAAAATAATAGTTCAGCATGGACTAGATGGGCTGAAGAGCCTGTTTCTATGTAGTGCTCTATGACTCTTTGATATAATGCACATGATCATTTACATCCACCTGCAAGGACATCTAATTTGAACTATAATCTAATCCTAAAATTGCAATCAAAACACAACAACCCTAGTGGTGAACCACCTCAGTGCTGCACTGAAGTATCAGCCTGGAATTTTCAGGTTACAGAATCGGAGTGAGATTTGAATCCAAACCTTTCCAATTCAGCGAAGAGAAGAGCATGTTCCTTAATACAGAGGAGTGTGGATTTCTGTCTGCTGCATTGGGAAGGGAAGCACTCACCTTTTTCCTTCCTCCTTTGTTCGAGCGTGGCCTGATCTGTGTTTTGCATATACTTCCACGCACAAGTATGAGAAGGTCAGACAAACTGAAGAGTTTGTAGATGACATTCCCAGATTTTGGTGTTATGTAATCAGATGCTGCTTCTTCACAATTCAGGAGGTCTTCTGACAAGAGACCTAAACCATATAACAAAGCATGAATTCCAAATTCTACATGGCCCAGTCTTGTTTACTTATTTAGACATTTTATTGGGAAACAGTGCAGAATAGGTCCTTCAAGCCACACCACCCAGCAATCACCTGATCTTATCCTCGCTGGAGCAACCAGAGGAAACCCATGTGGTTGTGGGGAAAATGTACAAACTCCTTACAGGCAAGGCGAGAATTGAACCCAGGTTGCCCACACTGTAAAGTGTTGTGCTAACCACTATGTTACCATGACACAATGAAAGTGTTGTCACTTTATGTAACTGATATATCACTAAGGATAAAGAGTATTAGTTTCTATCTACTTTCACGGGCTTGAAAAAGCAGAATTCTCCAATAAAAGTACTCCTTAGTAGGCCCACAGTAAAATTATGGCTCTTTATTGACTAATTGTGACAATAATGGACATATCTAGAGCCCATTATTTTCACAGTTAGGGATGTGGGTTCATTGTTTCAGATTCAAACTTGCAGGGACATGGATTCATTGCTTCAAATTGGCAACTGAACGTAAAAAGAAATGCCTCTTCCCTTGGCTTGCTTCTGCTTGTACTCTACCTTACTCACCAGCAAAGTTCTCCCAATCTTGCCCGCCCTCACTGTAACAGTCTCTGCACTGTACTACCATATCCTGCACCTAACTTAAACTGCAGCTCACTGAAACAGCAAGGCTAAGGGTCTTAAGTTAAATATGTAAAAATGACAGAATGTATAATTCTTATTTGTGGACTGAATTCTTCAGGATATCCAAATGTACTTTCTTTCATTTCTTGTTCTTGCAGAATGTCAACATTGTTCATAAGGCATTTATTGCTCATCTCTGCATACTCTTCAGGAGATACTATTGAGTCACCTTCTTACAACTTCTACTATTCAGGTGGCAGCTTCATTGCTCTAGAGCTGCATAAAGGGTATGACAGGCCCAAATGGTATAAATGGATAAGATGCGCTTTTACATCTGGTCCATTTACAGTCTGGTAGTTTCACAGAGTTCACTACCAAGTAGCTTATTTAAATAAATGGATTTCAATTTCTTGTGTAACGCTCTGTAAGGTTTCCCTGCTAATGTCATGGTTTCTTTGTAGCAGCAGTGTTTGGGTTTTGACTAGAGATAGCGGGGCTTTGGAATGTGCGCCATCCAATGAGAGGTGCTGTTTCTTTTTGGTGTGTCTGAGAGAAGGTATTCGCAGACTTTTGTTCGGCAGAAGATGGAGAGAGAAGATGCCAGAATGGAGAGGTCATAGACTGCAAGACTGAGTGGATGTGGAATGGGGGTGGATGTGGAATGGGCTCGGGAGTCGACTACGCCCAGGGGAAATCGGTGGAGAACAAACAGACAGAAAAGTCGTGAGCTCCAACATGCACAATAGACTGTTTCTTTTTGTTTTCTTTCCTCTACTCAAGTTAAGAATTATAAAGCTAAATCTTTAAACTGCACATGGTGTACTGCTTGTTATTTCATGGTACTGATTTGTAACAGGGGAAAACATCACGCAGCATACACACACACAAGATTTCACAAGTTTGGCAGGCCAAAGAGTGTCTTTCCCCAGACTAACACAGCCCACCGAACCTGGGGGTTACAATTGTGGGGGCATCGTTCGGGATTGATTTTGTTGGATGCTGTGTGATTGCCCTGAGCATTGAACTAGTGGGTTGTGTGCTTAAGTCTGTGCTGGTATGGATGCTGCTGGGGCGGAATGGTGGTGTGCCTCCATGGCAGTTACTGGTAACTAATGTGCGTGTGTTGAGTGGGTTAGATATTCGTGCACTGGATGAATTGTTAATTTGACTTTTGAGTACTGTTAAAGTTGTTGACAAAGTTATGTTTGCAGGGTGGAGGTTTGATAAAATGGCGGGCACAGACCTTGCCTTAGTTCAGACTAGTGCTGACGTAACGGCAGTGGAACTGCCCTCTACTATCGGTGCCCCAGGTGAGGCGGGCCATGGCCTGTCCATACTGTCAGGGAGGAGGGGAGTGTACGGAGCGGGCCAAATCACAAGTCGAGCTTCCCGAGGCTGAGGCCAGAGATTTCAAAGACAGGGTTCTATTGTTTCTGAGGAGTGAGGAGAAGGAGTAGTTAGATTTAGAATGTCTAATTAGTCCCCGTCCTCCAGGGAAGAGTGAGAATTCTGAGTTAGTATCTGCCCTTACCTCTCTAGCGAATAAATGGAAAAATGCTCAGGTCCGAAGTCTCTGCTATGGTAGACTCTGCCTATTCTCTGGAATAATGCCCACCCCCAAGGGGGAAGAGGAGTACGAGATTTGGGCGGAGCAAACCTCTCAGTTGCTAGATGAGTGGCAGTGCTCTGATGATGTAAAGCGACAGAGTTTGCGCGGGCAGGCCGCTGACATAGTGAAAGCCATGAAGTTCTGGTATCCCGTAGCTAGAGCTGTCGACTATATGGGGGCATTGGAAAAGGCTTTGCTTTAAGTGTATAAGTGTTTGCTCATTGGTCAAGTTTTACTGCAGTATTAACCAAGTACTTTCTAGTTGGATTATTACTTATAGATTAGAATGTTAATTTTTCTAATATCTATGGGTACAATAGTAGCTGTTTTATACTAGATGCCATTTTTAGTCTCTCTTTTCCTCAAGTAGTAGTGACTCTTGTCTCTGCTCTGTTCCTCTTCTTTGTTCTATCAATTCTTAATAAAACTATCATGAAGCAATAAGTTTTATGCCTCTTTCCTGACTTCTAAAAGAATCTTGCATTTAATCACCAGAATATAGACTGTCAACTCTAGACTGCCTGAATGCACCAGCAGGGGAGATGTACTATATCTTTTACAGGTTACAATCATCACAACCTCAGTCTTTGACTTGAAATTGCTTAACAGCAAGTTTATTAATTCTTACCTGTCTTTGTGTTCTGGGGGGCCTTCTCCAAGAAACTAGAAACATTCCCGAAGGTAGAAGTGTGGGATTCAGGAATGGAGCCAGTGATAGGGTTCCGGTCGAGTGATGGTTGCCCATGAGGGTTCTGGCCCAGTGAGCTTGATTCTTGTGTTGCTTGCGGCTGATCAACAGGCTTCTTGGGAGTGGACTTTAAGAGTTTACACTGCATTCTCAGAATCTGCCCAACCGGATCAAATTCCTTCAGGAGGGTTTTGGAGGCTACCCTCTTCTGTGCCCGGCTCTTGGTCTTCAGCTTCTGGCTGCTGGGTGGATTCTGATCAGGAGAGGGTGACCGAGGCGTGTCTGGAATGACTTCTTTGGGACCTTGATGATCAAGCTTCTCTGGAATGGGTGCCATATCACTTCCAGCAGTTTGCTCAAAATCACAAGAATCACTGTCAACTGGAAAGCTTGTATCAATGATCAGCTGGTCTTCATCCGAACTACTATCAGATTCCATTCCTTTAAAATTAGCCATTTCATTCCGGTTATCACTTGCCAATGTTTTATTGTCTCCTTGGACTCTAACCTCTTTCTTTGGGTTATCCTTCTGTTGATCTGAAATGGAAGGCCTTCTGCAATCAGTATTTTCCACTGTGTTCAACTCTCTGCCACTGTTCAGGTTGGATAGTGACGAGGGAAGTTGATCGTCCTGAACTAACTTTTTGGTCACCACTTCAGCTGGTGATTGTGTCTTAGTAAGTTCCTGTTCCTTATTGTCCTCTGTTACGGGAGCAGTTCTGGCAGCTTTGGGCTTCAAGGCCTGTCTGCAAGTGCTGGGGACAGCATCTTTCAGCAGAGTTTTTTTTGTCAACCCTGAGGAAATTGTTCCAAAAGTCTCCAATTCAGTAAAGTCGGCATTAAAATCCAGGTCACTGGTTGTGCATGCATTAACAGATCTCCGATCCTGCTGGGAATATAATACCCATATTAAACAAAAGGAATAGTCACTGTTACCTCATTAAACAGATTTAGAAAATCAGTATGTGAGAGAGAACAAATATATCACACCAGCAGAGCTCCCACTGACCAACCATGCCAGTAAAGTCCTGTTCCTTCTTACCTATCCACCAGTATAGTTTTCCCTCACTTTGATATAGTCATGGAAAAAGGTTTTTGACAAAAGCAACAGCAGCACAGTTCTTTTGTTGTTAGCAGTGAAGTTCTAAGGGGTACAATACATACTACCTTAACTTTTGTAGATTTTTTTCTTAGATTTAAATGTTGTGATTACAATAAATAAGTCTGCAGGTGATACAGAAATGAGCCTTATGGATTCACAGTCAGTGTTACACTGTCATGGCCAAATGTTCTGGCCAGTGGTCAGGAATGTTGGAAATGGTATTTAATTCAGACGGTTAAATCGTTAGGAGCAGTGCAGGAAGGAATGGAGTACAGAATAAATGAGAGGATACTGAATGTTCTGGAGGAATAGAGGGGCCTTGCTGAATGTGTAGATCCTTAAACAAGATAAGCCAATAAATAAGGTTGTTTATTAGTAAATCCAGAATGCTTCCTTTTACCAGACAAGCCACAGAATGGCAGAGCATGGAAGCTCTGCTGGAAATGTGCACAATGTTGTTAGTTCACAACATAAATATTATGTACTTGGAGGGATGTGGTTGCACTGTACAGGGTGCAGAGGTTTATGAGCATGTTGCTAGGACTAGAAAATTATAGCCGCAAGAACAGATTGGAAAGGTGGCTATGGGGGATCTTAATCAGAACAGAAGTCAAGGATCCAGTTGCAGACAGGGTGCAGGGGCCCAAGTTTTGAAGCTTGTTGTTTAGTACTGAGGGCATGATGGTATTGAACGCCAAGTTGTAATCAATAAACAGCAACCTGATGTAGGTATTGTTGTTGTCTAGGTGGTCCAAGGCCAAGTGGGGGAACCAGTGAGATTGCATGCACTGTAGACCTATTGTGGCAGTAGGCAAATTGCAGCAGACCCAGGTCCTTGCCTAGGCAGGGGTTTATCCTGGTCATGACCAACCTTCAAAGTACTTCATCACAGTAGGCGGGAGTACAACTGGGTGGTAGATATTGAGGCAGCTTACCATTTTTTTCTTGGGCACTAGTATGATTGATACCCTTTTGATGCAGGTGGGAATTTCCAAACATAGTAGCGAGAGATCAAAGATGTCCTTGAGCACTCCTGCCAGTTGGTTGACACAGATCTTCAGTTTACCAGGTGCACATTTGGGGCCCAATGATTTGCAATGGTTCACCCTCTTGAAAGATGTTCTGATGTCAGCCTCTGAGACAGAGATCACAGGGTCTCCAAGTACTGCAGGGATTTTGCACAAGTGTAGCTTTATTCTCCTTTTCAAAGTGTGCCTGAGTGAAGCATCACAGCTATGTATGATGTTAGCAGACATCCCACCTCTGTCGGAAGATCTGGGAGTCTACCGGATACCGATAGTAGCTCCCTGACGCCCGGAAATTATATACAATATCCTGGAAATAGATTTTTCTGAGAGGGAGAGCGAGCATCCTGATTGGTCTCTCTTCATGCTAAGATTGGTCCCCAACCACCGGGCTGCGAGGAAACGATATGATTTGGCGATATGAGTCGGCTGCACCTTTCCTCATTCCCTGTCACGCACTGTTGAGCTTGAACGCACACGAGCTCATTACCCGCGTGTCATCCATGTCAGCGCGGGAAGGAAATCAACTCCTCGAGCTTGCAAATAACGGCGGGTTGAAAAGTATGTTTGACATAACATCTCTGCCGGCATTCTGGATCAAAGTCAAGGCTAAATATCCTGAGATAGCCACGAAAGCACTGAAAACGTTGCTTCCATTTCCAACATCATATCGCTGCGAAGCGGAGTTTTCTGCAATGAATGCAACGAAAACTAAATTGCGGAATAGACTGGACATAAGGAACCTCGTTCGAGTATCGCTGTCTCCCATCACCCCTCGATGGCACCGTCTTGTTGCAAGAAAACAAGCCCAGGGCTCCCACTGACTCAGCGATATTGGTGTGTTGCAATGATCTTATATATTCATTCAAGGAAAATATGCACTGTGTGTTTAATATCCAAATGTTACTGAAAATGTTATGATGCTATTGACTTATCACCTATATTCCTGTCGTGACTAACACCCACCCCCCCCCCCCACCCCTGGCCGGTCCACAAGAATATTGTCAATATTAAACCGGTCTGCGGTGCAAAAAATGTTGGGGACCCCTGCTAAGTAGACCTATCAGTTTTCTCTGTGGGCGGGCTTTACAATCGACCTCAAAAATAATGGCAGTGTTGCTCGCTGCACTGTTTGCAACAGTGACTTTTCTATTGCCCATGGTGAGTTAAAATGTAAAAGACATGTTGAGGTGAGTTTAACAGGTGTCATTCGTTCATTAGCATAGCTAACGTTATTTAAACTAGCTGGCTGGCTGCGAAGGAGCTATGCTATTGATGTCCCACGTGATGAGGCCAAACTCCCTGTAGACTTGCTTAAAGTTGTAATAATGATAATATAATATAAGTACATATTTTAAAGTCACATTTGCTGCATATACCCAATTTGCAGGTTAGACAAAATCACTAAACAAAGTATTACATACACTCTTGGAGGTCGACGGGGGGGGGGTGGGAATATGGGGTTGCGGGGGTGGGGGTGCTACCTCCCTGAAATGAGCTTTTGCAGGGTGGGATGTCTGTGTTAGGTTTTGCCTTGTTGGAAGTAATGGCCTGCAAACCCTGCTGGAGTTGGTGTACATCAGATTCTGACTCTAACTTCAATTGGAATTTATTGTTCGCTCTTAAAATAGCATTTTGTAGGTCATTCCTAGACTTTTTGCATGATTCTGGGATCACCACAGATCTAGCCTTTAGCAGACCACAGACCTCCTGGTTCATCCACAGCTTTCGGTTTGGGTATGTCTGATATGTTCTCAAAGGCACACAATCATCCACACAGGTCTTGATGAAGTTGGTGATGACTGTGGTGTATTCATTCAGATTCAAAGATCCACAAATCGAAAGCAATCCTGTAAGGGCTCCTCCATCTTCCCAGGCAATACCTTGCAGTGCTCAGTCTCTGCCTGTACAGCAGGAGTAAAAGTACAGCCAGGTGTTCGGACTTGCCGAAGTCCCTCGTGGGGTAGCATTGTAACCATTCTTGATAGTGGTGTAACAGTGGTCAAAGCAAAGTAGCTGCATGGCCTTGGTTGTAGCAAGTCGGGGGCTTGCCTGGTGCTGCAGTCCAGGAGAGGAAACACCGGAAGCCATGTAGTGTGGTATCCATGCTCAGTTGGGGGCTGGCCTTTCCTATCAGTGCTGCCCTCCAGTGTTTGATCGGTGGAATGACAGGCTGGATTGCGTACTAATGTTTGTTTGCGCACTGCCGAGAACTGTACCATCAAAATGAGGGACATCTCACTCAGGCACTTGGGCTATATGTATGGTTTTTCAGTATGATTTTTTTTTTGCTCCCTATTTTGAATGTGCTGTGTATGTTTTGCACCTTGGCCCCAGAGGAACACTGTTGCATTCAGCTGTATTCATGTATGGCTGAATGATAATTAAACTTGAATTTGAATTTGAATTCCTTACTTGCAAGAACAATCACCAATCACAATACAGGTATTAAAAGTCGATAGAAACCAGAAGCTGACAACCAAAACTTTGAAGATAGTGAAGCAATTCTCCCTTTGTTGGTATGAGTGCCTTGAATTGCTTACTAGGCCCCTGATGTGCAAGGGAAAGCTATGCTCTTCAAAGACCCTTCTTTCTTGGGCTGTCTGCACTTTATCTACAGCCTACCCTTACCTGGATATTATGTTAACCCTGACCTTAATACAACTTCCACACTGCCATTACAATCATATGATAAACTGTTCCACCAGAAGTCCTGATGCTTACAGAGACAGTAATCACATGCATCGTATGAGACCAAATGATGGATAACACTTTTTTTCATTAGGTAAAAATCCTACTGTAACTTAGCCCCAGAGCTGACTGGTCATAAGCTCCAGCTTCTATAAAATGATACACACAAAATGCTGGAGAAACTCAGCAGGCCAGGTTACCCTTCTATAAAAAGAACTTGGTTCTATTTTATCTTCAAGAAAGATAAATTGCCATGCTGATATTTCAAAAGCAAATACACGAGACGCACCTTCAATGCAAGTTAATTGCACTTGAATTGCAAACACAGATTTGGATATTGTCATATATGATTGGTAATGTGAATGGGGACTGTAAACTCAGGTTACAGACACTAAACTCAAAATATTGATCAATGGGTAAATTGGCAAGTGATAAATTTTGAGAGGTCTCACTAGGGTAGGATTTACACCATAGGAATGGTAAGCAGGTGGGATAAGGAGACAGTCAAAAGATCCCTGAAAAATGGTTAGCATAGTTAGATAGGACAGTGAAGGAGGATGCTTGCCTTAATTAGACACTTTGGAATGTTGAGTGCGAAGGCAGAATACAGGATTGGAGCGTGGAGGAACAGAGGGATCTTGGAGTCCAAAACCAATAGATCCATCAAAGTTGCTGCACAAGTTGATTGGGTGGTTAAGGCATATGGTGTGTCGACCTTCATTAGTCGGGAGATTGAGTTCAAGAACTATGAGGTAATGTTTCAGCTCTTAAAAAAAAAAATCTGGTTAGACCACATTTGGAATATTGTGTTCAGTACCGGTCACCTCATACTAGGAAGGGTTAACTGCTCCCCCATGTAAGTCTTCAGTTTGTAATGTGGTTGCGTAAGTGTCTACAAAGAGTCAGGGCCAAACATACGAGTCTACCCTTGTCTTGTCACTGCATATAGTAATAGGACATCCAGTGTCAAGTTTAAAGGGAATGGGTTCTGCCTTTAACCTTTGAAACTACCCATATAAGGGGAATTGTCCCAAGACCATCTGAGTGCATTACAAATGCCTCTGGCTCCATAACCATGTACTGTTTTGCCGTGGAACATTCCAGCTTGGACGGTGGCCGAGATAAGCGTCCTTTCTTTTGGCAAGTATGGCAGACGGAGTCTCGTTGACGACAGTCAGTAGGTTTCTAGTGAAGTTCACAACTGTAATGTCGGAAGCCCGAAGTACAATTCCCTTTTTTCTTAGCTGGTGACACTTTGTTAACGTCAGTGTAATCTGCTGCAATTGTAGGTGATAGGGATGTCACCTCTTCTTGTACCTTGCACTGTTGCAACAAAGCTGCATTTTTATCTACCGCTTCAATGCCATTTGCAACATCAAAAACTGACTTAAGTGTGAGCTCTGATTCTCCCAAGAGGTGACGTTAAATGTGAACATCATACACGTCAACAACTAAGCGATCACGTATCATAACTTCTTGAACAGCACCATAATCACAAGTTTTCTTAATTCAGCAATAAACATTGCTAATGATTCATTTTCTAACTGAATATGCGGTGCACAATATCTGATGGTTTAGGATTGTAATGAGACCCAATTAATCTCACAAGTTCCTCTTAAGATTTTGGAGAGGGCAAATTGGGACTCCCCAAACTTCAGATGATGTTATATTTTTGGACTGCATACGGTGAGCAATATGCTGGCTTTTAAAAAAAATTGGGATCAGTGATGTTGTTTGCCACGAAAGAGCAGTCCAAATGTTTGGCGTAAACATTCTAGGGGTACTGTGAACTTTTCTATTTATGCTCATTGTTCAAAGGCTACGGTTACCTCGTCAGGTAACTGAGGAGAGCACCTCAGTGTATGATACAAGCGACATCTGGTTCACCAGTGATTTCCAGGAAAGACTGGCATGGGTACACAAGCTAGCAACCTTGTGTGCAGCACTCGCAAGAGGACACCATGGCACCATACGAGCTACGGATGAACTAAATATGCAATATCTCCAGAGTCTCCCAGGGGTGGGGAGGTGGGAGAGGATGAGGGTCTCCATATGGCAGACATAACAATAATGGCCAGGATTGGAAATACAATAACGAACAGCTCAAGCAAACAGCATTGACCAGGGAGGCATTCACTGCAAAGTGCCATTGCAGCAAAATCTGCAAAAACATCAAAGGCCTCAAGATACATCAAAGCAGGTCCAGTTGTGGAATGAAGACAACTCAAAAGCAATGCACAGACTCAACATCTGGTGAGACGATGGAGAATTCCAGCCAGGAAGCACCCCACAGAGCTGAAGATCTCTCCACACCTGAGCCACCCCAGTACCAAAGTAAGGACCAAGTGAGTGCCCCCTTGGACACCCTAATCCATTTATCAAGGAAAGAGAGGATCAGATGACCTAGATCATCAGACAATGTATCTTTGAAGCAGTTCGATGATGACCTGGATTGCATCTTAGAAGTTACATTGGCAGGACCTATCGACAGGAAAATTGACTCCCCACACAGCCGTTGTGTTCAACTTTGCTCAAGAGCGATTCAGCCCAATGGAGAAGAAAGTGGATCTTAAACCGCCATGGCAACGAAACAGGAGGGAAAGGGAGATTTGCCACCTGAGAAATGAGATAAAAACCCTGAACAAACAATTCAAAAACAGTTCACCTGATGAAAAAAGTGGTGCAATAATAACAGGGTTGTTGTGATGGGAGATTTTAATTTCCCCAATATTGATTGGCATCTCCATAGAGCAAGGAGTTTAGATGAAGTTGAGTTTGTTAGGTGTGTTCAGGAAGGTTTCCTGACACAATATGTAGATAAGCCTACGAAGAGAGGCTGTATTTGATCTGGCATTGGGAAATGAATCTGGTCAGGTGTCAGGTCTCCCAGTGGGAGAGCATTTAGGAGATAGTGATCACAATTCTATCTCTCTTACCAGAGCATTGGAGAGGGATAAGAGCAGACAAGTTAGCAAAATTGGAGTAAGGAGAAATATGAAGCTACCAGGCAGGAACTTGGAAGTATAAATTGGGAGCAGATGTTCGCAAGGAAATGTATGGCAAATGTTCAGGGGTTATTTGTGTGGCATTCTGCATAGGTACATTCCAATGAGATAGGGAAAGGATAGTAAGGTACAGGAACCCTGGTGTACAAAGGCTGTTGAAAATCTAGTCAAGAAGAAAAGAGAAACTTACAAAAGGTTCAATAAACAAGGTAATGTTAGAGATCTAGAAAATTATAAGGCTAGCAGGAAGGAGCTTAAGAATGAAATTAGGAGAGCCAGAAGGGGCCATGAGAAGGCCTTGGTGAGCAGGATTAAGGAAAACCCCAAGACATTCTACAAGTATGTGAAGAGCAAAAGGATAAGACATCAGAAAATAGGACCAATCAAGTGTGACAGTGGAAATATGTGTATGCAACCGGAGGAGCTAGCGGAGGTACTTAATGGATACTTTGCTTCAGTATTCACTACGGAAAAGGACCTTGGCGATTGTAGGGATGACTTACAGCGGACTGGAAAGCTTGAGCATATAGACATTGAGTAAGAGGATGTGCTGGAGCTTTTGGAAAGCATCAAGTTGGATAAGTCACCGGGGCTGGACGAGATATGCCCCAGGCTACTGTGGGAGGCGAGGGAGGAGATTGCTGAGCCTCTGGCAATGATCTTTCCATCATCAATGGGTACGGAAGAGGTTCTGGAGGATTGGAGGGTTGCAGATGTTGTACCCTTATTCAAGGAAGGGAGTAGAGGTAGCCCAAGAAATTATAGACCAGTGAGTCTTACTTCAGTGGTTGGTAAGTTGATGGAGAAGATCCTGAGAAGCAAGATTTATGAACATTTGGAAAGGCATAATATGATTAGGAGTAGTCAGCATGGCTTCGTCAAAGGCAGATCATGCCTTATGAGCCTGATTAAATTTTTTGAGGATGTGACTGAACACATTGATGAAAGTAGAGTAGTAGATGTAGTGTATATGGATTTCAGCAAGGCATTTGATAAGGTACCCCATGCAAGCTTATTGAGAAAGTAAGCAGGCATGGGATCCAAGGGGACCTTGCTTTGTGGATCCAGAATTGGCTTGCCCACAGAAGGCAAAGAGTGGTTGTAGATGGGTCATATTCTGCATGGAGGTCGGTGACCAGTAGTGTGCCTCAGGGATCTGTTCCGGAACCCTTTCTCTTCGTGATTTTTGTAAATAACCTGGATGAGGAAGTGGAGAGATGGATTAGTAAATTTGGTGATGACACAAAGGTTGGGGGTGTCGTGGATAGTGTGTAGGATCAGAGGGATCATGGGGTCTGAGTCCAGAGGACACTCAAAGCTGCTGTGCAGGTTGACTGTGTGGTTAAGAAGGCATATGGTATATTGGCCTTCATGAACAGTGGGATTGAGTCAAGAGCCGATAGTCAAGATAGTTACAGCTATTTTGGACCCTGGTCAGACCCCACTTGGAGCACTGTGCTGGTGAAGGCTTATACAGCAGGGTCTTTTAAGAGACTCTTGGATAGGTACATGGAACTTAGAAAAATAGAGGACTAAGGGTAACCCTAGGTAATTTCTAAAGTAAATACATGTTCAGCACAGCACTGTGTTGTGCTGTAGGTTTTCTATGTTCTTCTATTATTGATGATTTAACCAGCAAACTGCAGGAACTGCTGCATAAGCTCAGGAGGGCCCAATCTGGAAAAAAACTATCTTCCAGATAAAAGTAGATTCAAGTGATGCTGAAGGATGGGTGTAGGGGAGGTGGAAGGAGGTCCTGAGTAATGACAACATTGAAAGAGGAGCTCAGTCTCTGGGTATGGAAATGTAAGGACTGGCAAAAGTCTACATATACATCTACGAACAAATAGTAATATTAAATTTGAAAACTTAACTAAATAAAGTTGTTAAATTTAAGATTAATTCTTCATTCCTTAAAAACATGCAAAAGTCAGGTAATTAGAAATCTGGTCATGCTCTGAAAGTGTTTAAAGAGGTAGCTTGAAGGGCTTCAGAGGTCAGGAGAACTTGGGCAAGCAGTAGGGGAACATGCAATGCAAGGCTAGGTTCTGAAGGGGGGACAAGATTCAAAGAATTATAGAATAGCACAGCACAGAAATGGGTCCTATCAGTCTTTCACAAACATGCCAACCATGATGTACAGCTACATCAATCCCATTCATCTACACTAGACCCATATCCCTCTGCACTTTTTCTATCCAAGTCCAAGTACGTTTTAAACATTGTACTTGTACTGACCCCTCAAATCTTTAAATATCTCCCTCCTCATCTTAAACTTATGATCTCAAGTTCTAGACTACCCTGCTCTGCGAGATTTAATCTATCTAGGTTCTTCATAAATTTATACCACATTATTAGCCTTCTACATTCGAGTGAGAATAAACCCAGCCTATGTAATCATACCTACAGCCTCTCTTCCATGTAACACACTGGTGAATGACTTCTGCATTCTCTCCTTTGCTGTCACATACTTTTTGCAGTGTGGTGTCCAAAAGGATACACAATATGCCAAGTGTACACAATAACCAAAGTACTGCTCCAACTTTTATCTGCAATTCTTGTCAGAAAATAGTCTCAAAATAAAGGCTCAGTAACTTACGTTCTCCTCAAATGAGATGCTGCTTTCTGGTTTGTCCAATGTCAAATTTGACACCGCTGTGTAACTTTTTTTGGACATCATTAAATCTAAAGGAACTTCATAAAAAAGCAAGTTCCTCTCTCTCATAGCAAGTTCTTTCTTGGGCAGAGGCGATTCAATGAAGACCACTTTCTCCATTTTATTTCCTTTGAAAACAGAACAGAAAGATATCATAACAACTGGCTCAGGAGGTTTTCAATAAAAATTAATCCCAAATTTACAGACATCAGAGGATGATTATCAAGTGAAGAATATCTATCAAAAGTAAGAAGAACTGATCTCTTCACAAATGACAAATAAAAAATAACCTTTGAAGGAGAATACTCAATATAATTTGGAATTCCTCACAAAGTTCTGTGAACCAGAAGAGAGATGGTTTACAGGAACAGAAGTGACATAAAATATACACAGATTTATGGAGATGAAATTCTGTTAACATGATTCTGGTAATACCGGTTGAAGAAACATTGGACTAAACATAAGTAAACTTCATTCCTCCTCATTAAATTCCCCACTGAAGAACCAATACTTAATGTTCCAAATCCCATGATACATAAACCTCCCTGCTAAATTTCTATTGTGTTCTAACCCTCAACTACATAAGACCATAAGTAGGAACAGAATTAGGCCACTTGTCCCACTAAGTCTGCTCCATTTCATCATGGCTGTTCCATTTTCCCCCTCAGTCCCAATCTCCTGTCTTCTCCCCAAATCCCCTCGTGCCGTCACTGATCAAGAATCTACCAACCTCTGGCTTAAATATACTCCACGGGCATCTGGGGCAATGAATTCCACAGATTCACCACTCCCTGGCTAAGTAAATGTCTGCTCATCTCTGTTCTAAAAGGATGCCCCTTTATTCTGAGGCTGTGTCCTCTGGTCTTAAGACTCCCCCATCATAGGAAACATCCTCTCCACATCCACTCTATCAAGGCCTTTCAACATTTGAAAGGTTTCAGTGAGGTCACCCCTTGTTTTTCTGAATTCCAGTAAGCAGAGGCCCAGAACCATCAAAAGCTCTTTATATGACAAGCCTTTCAATCACAGAATCATTTTTGTGAACCTTCTTTGAACCTTCTCCAATGTCAGCATATCCTTTCTTGTATACGGGACCCAAAGCTCCAGGTGAGGCCTCACCAGTGCTTTATAAAGCCTCTTTGTTACATCCTTACTTTTATATTCCAGTCCTCTTGAAATGAATGCTAACATTGCTCACCACAGACGCAACCTACAAATTAACCTTTAGGGAATCCTGTGCAAGGACTCCTTTCCTCTCCACTTAGAAAATAGTCTACCCTTTTATTTCTTCTATCAAAGTGAATGACCATACACTGCCCGACAATATATTCCATCTACCACTTCTTTGCCCATTCTCTTTGTCTAAGTCCTTCTGTAGCCTCTCTACTTCCTCAAAACTGCCTGCTCCCCCATCTATCTTCACATCGCTTGTAAACCTGGCCACAAAGCCATCAGTTATATCACCCAAGTCATTACCATAAAAAGAATTGGTCCCAACACAGACCCTTGCGAAACACCACTAGTCATCAGTAGCCAACCAGAAAAGGCTTCCTTTAATTCCCACTCTTTGCCTCCTGCCGATCAGCCAATGCTTTCTCCATTCTAGTATCTTTCCTGTAATACCATGTGCTTTTAACTTGATAAGCAGCCTCAAGTGTGGCACCTTGTCAAAGGCCTTCTGAAAATCCAAGTGCACAACATCAACCAATTTTCCATTGTCTATGCTCCTTGTTATTCCTTCAAAGAATTCCAACAGATTTGTCAAGCAGGATTTTCCCTTAAGGAAACCATACTGGCTATAGCCTATTTTATCATGTGCCTCTGAGTACCCGAAAGCCCAAGCCTTAATAATTGACTCCAACATATTCCCACTATTGATGTCAGACTAACAGGCCTATAATTCTTTTTCTTCTGCCTTTCTCCCTTCTTGAAGAATGGAATGATATTTGCAATTTTCAATTTCCTCCAGAACTATGCCAGAATCAATTGATTCTTGAAAGATCATTACTAATGTCTCCACAATCTCTTCAGCCACCTCTTTCAGAACCCCAGGGTGTACACCATCTGGTCCAGGAGACTTATCTACCTTCAGACCTTTCAATTCCCCAAGAACCTTCTCTCTAGTAATGGCAACTTCACACACTTCTACCCTGATACACTCAAACTTCTAGCATGCTGCTAGTGTTTTCACAGTGAAGACTGATGCAAGTTATTCAGTTCATCTGCCATTTCCTTATCTCCAATTACTACCTCTCCAGCATCATTTCCCAGCTATCCAATGTCTATTCTCACCTCTCTCTTAGACTTTATGTATCTGAGGAATTTTTTGGTTTCCTCTTTAATATCATCAGCCACCTTACTTTTGTATTCCATCTTTTCCTTCTTTATGACTTTTTTAGTTGTCTTCTTTTGTTTTTTAAAAGCTCCTTCTAACTTCCTTCTAATTTTTGCTCTATTACACTGGATAACTTTTTTCTTAAGTGCTGCTTCCTCAAAATTTTTTGGGTTATGATAGACCGTTTGAGGCTGAACACAAATATAATTTCAGACTACTTGTTTTATGTAAGAATTTGGAGAAACAAGAAATTCATTTTATTGAATACAATGCATTTAATTGCATAACTGTGCTGATGCCTTGCAATAGTTCAACTAAGCTAAAAATATCTTGTTGATGATTTTCACTTGTACTTAGTTTCTGAGGCTTCTGACTTAAGTTTCCAGCAATAATCAGCCAGCATTGATGGATTCCAGTTGCCCTGATATATTTCTCCATGATTGCAATATCCTGGTGAAACCTTTCACCAAATTCATCATTGACAGTGCCAAGAGTTGCAAGGAAGAAGCCAAAATGGGAATGCAACAAGTACAAGGAGCTCAGGCTTTGTCTTTGTCACCAATATTACACCCAAAGTAAAGCTTATAGGCTTTCTTAATAAGAGGAGTAATGTTCCATCTTTGAGATTTAAGTGTATACTTGCCACAAATATAACAGAAAGTATTGTGGTTGCTGCAACATTGACAAGGCATTTTATCACGAATACTCCTGAAAGTACAATGACTTTATTATAACGAGTACACACAATATGCAATGAGGATACAGCATGCAAACCAATATACATGTAAATGCAATTCATAGAACGGTGTGTGCGTGATGCTTTTATTGCCTTTGTAACACCTGTCCTGCCATGCAAGATCTGCCCTGCCTAAGCAGGCACATTTTAATTGACTTTAATTATGAATCAAAATAACAAATATAAGCAATTACAAAAAGGAAGTGCAGGATAGGGAACTTTCATGGTTATTTTCAAGATCCGCAGCTCAAAATCCATAAGATACATAAACTTTGTGGGCTGAAGGGCCTGTATTGTGCTGTAGGTTTTCTATGTTTCTATACATCCAGAAGTATTCAGGAAACAAAATGCTAGCCAGTGTTACGTGACCTCTCATTGGTTTTTAAGTTGGCTTTGACTTCTCTTGTCAGCCACAGTTGCGTCATCCTGCCTTCAGAATGCTTCTTCCTCTTTGAGATGTGTGTGCGTGTATATAGTGCTTTCTGAGTTGCTCTGCCAACATCTCTTCCAGTGTTCTTTTCCAATCAATTTTGGCCAGCTCCTCTCTCATGCCTCTGTAATTCCCTTTACTCACTGTAAAAATGATACATGTGACTTTAGCTTCTTCTCAAATTGCAGGGAGAGTTGTATCATATCATGATCACTCTCCCCCAAGGGTTCCGTTACCTTAAGATCTCTAATCAATACAGGTGCATTGCACCATAGCCAATCCAGGAGAGCTGATCCCCTTGTGGGCTCAAACCATGAACTGTTCTAAAAGGCCGTTCATAGGCATTCTAGGAATTCCCCCTCTTGGGATCCCTTTATGTCCATGCTCTCTGCATTTAGGAAGGAAGTACCTAGACAGCTAAGGGCACTACAACAAAGATGAAAAAAGCCTCAGAAGAACAGAGTTTTACCCAGATCTTCCCAAGAGTGAAGAGTGTTAATTGCAAGGAGTAATTGGAAAGATTAAGACCATTGTTCATGGAACAGAAAAGGGCAAGAGGTCACTTGGTAGAAGATTTTAGGTGACAAGTTTTTGCATCTTGGGCAAAGAAAAGCTTTGACATGTCTGCCAAAAACCAGAGGCCATGGATTCACAACCACTAGCAAAAAAAATCCACAGCAACAATACAATTTGGGATTTGGAACACTTGCAGCCTGTTTCTAGGAAAACCTAAAAGAAATTGAACAGTAACTGGCAGGCAAGGGCAGGGTTAGAAGTAAAGGTATCAGAACGATCACACAGATCTCGCAAAGAAACATTCCAAGCATGAAGGTTGATCTTATGAAAATAATGAAGTAATGGTCAGGAAGAATGAAACAGGTAATTCACTGCAAAACCCTAAAAGTTACCATAATATAGTTCTCACCTATTGTCATTTTCAGGGAATCACCACACACTTAGTTGCCTCACTGCTGAATTACATCATTGCGCTTACTGTATCCACCCAAACCTAAACATCACTGGAAACCAAGTGCTAGCATTCAAATAAGACACAAAAAAGACTGCAGATGCTGGAAATCTGGAGCAACACACAAAATGCTGGAGGAACTTAGCAGGTCAGAAAACATCTATGGAAGGAAATGGAACATTTCAGATTGAGACCCATTAGAGCAGTCTTTTTTTGTATCTCCATTTTGCTGCTCCATGTTAAAGTCTCTTCACTCTATGTTGTTCTGATGAAGAGTCTGGACTTGAAACATTGACAATCTATTTCTCTCCACTGATGCTGCTTGACTCACTAAGTTCCTCCGGTATTTTGTGCATTGCTCTTGCGATGCAAATATCTGTAACCATCTCATCACATAATAACTGTTGATAAAGGCAATCAGGCATTCTGGAACTGAAAGTCAATGTGGAATCTCTTTCCTCCAGACTCCTTGGGGCAGATTAAGAATTAAAACTTTTAAAATTCCACTATTTGAAGATACGGGGGTAATTAGAATAACATCTCAGCACTACACAGTGCCACCCAGTGGCCAGTGAACTGCATAGTTCGCTAATAATCTGTTAAACAACCACACTATTTGCTTCAGAATGCTTGTGCTCAGAGAACAATTGTGTATGTTATTTGGCAAATAAAACCAATGATAAAATCTGTTTTCCACTTCCTGCAATAACACACACTAATATGTAGATTAATATTTGAAACTGCAGTGAATTCCTGGGACACAGCTTTATAAACAAGATCACTTAAAAAGTGATCCCTCTCAAAATGGCTACATCACAAAACTCTTAAAGAACATTATTTGTAGGAGTTTCTGGTGGATGAGGATTCCTGGTGGATGAGGATTCCTGGTGGATGATGTAACTGCCTGGCGGTGAAATGTACACAACTGTGAAGCTGCTTAATTCTCTTTGATAACTCCCAATCAAGGCTCAGGCCATATGACAATTGCAGTACAGCATGTGTTTTTCCTAAGGTTATCTAGGATCCAGCGCCGCCTATCTCCTTCGTATCTTGTGAAGTTCCACCATACCCTTTCCAGTGTTTCTACCTCCTTTCCAGTGTTTCCACCTCCTTCCCACAGTGGCACTGGCGTCTAACCTGAGTTACTTAAAGGTTTAGATAATAGCCTTGACATTGTAAAGCCAAAGGTTCCAAATATTTTATTTAATAGAAGACAAAATTTCATCTTGCCATTTAACATTTTCTTGCTTTCCATACATGTTCCTTCCCAGAGCAAGTCACTCAGTAATGCACTCTATCTCTTTGCCCCTTCATAACAAGTATTATTTCTGAAGAGTTCACATACTTCATCACTTAATGTCAACAAAACAAATGGACGTTAACCTAAGGAAGGTGGGGAAGGGTTGGTGAACACAATTCTGTCCTCATCAATGGAGCTTCTGTAGAGATGGCCAACAGTTTCAAGTCCCTTGGCATCCACACCCAGCAATCTCTCCTGGTTCTTCTATATTGGTGTGGTGATCAAGAAAGCACATTAACATATGCACTTTCTTTGGTTTCTGAGAAGATTCAGGCTGTGCACAAGGATTCTCTCAACTTCAACAGATGTGCTAAAGGAAGTATTTGAAGGGTTGCATCTCAACCTGATATGGCAACTGCTCTGTTCTGGATTGAAGGAACCTGCAGAGAGTGGGATATACTGCGCAGTCCATCAGGAGGTTCATCACCTACTTTCATCCAGCCCACCTTCATCACACGTTGCATCAGGAAGCCTAACAGAATTGTCAAAGGTGCCTGCCACCCTGGCTATTCCCTTTTCTCTCTTCTATCTTCCAGGAGAAAATACAGGAGACTTAAAGATCAGATGACCAGGCTCAAGAACAGCTCCTTCCCCAGAGCTATCAGACTTTGGAACCAATCACCACTTTCACACCCCTTGGTGGTGCTGCTACATTCTCAAACCTTTATTTCTTCCTCTTCTGTTATTGTCACTTCAGCATTTCATTTTGGACTACTATACTTTTCACCAATTTTGTACTCATCACATTGTTTATTGTATTTATTATTATCCTCTATATTGTTTACTCTGTGAACTTCAGTGAGCAAGGAATTTCATTGCACCTTCCTGTGTAAGATGATAAACTAATCTGATCTGAATGAGAACCGGCCACTTCTGCCTGTCATCTGCAACAAATAAACCGCTATGGGAACACAGTGGGTCAGACTGCATCTATGGAGGGAAACAGACAATCGATGTTTAGGATCCAGACCCTTCAACTGCCCAGGGTGCAATGAAATTCTTTGTTTACATGAGCTAACAGAATAAACAAAATACACAGTAATAACAAATAAAACTATTATGCATGCGTGGAGCAAGAGCAATGGAGTTGTATGATTCAGCGTTTTTACTGAGTCATGTTAATAACAGTACATGCTGTGCAACTTACAGTATGGGAGCTACGTACCAGGCCTACTGAGACGAAAGACATGCACACTCAAAAGCCCACGTCTCCTGCACATTGGAGGCCCAATCAATTAATCAGAATCAGAATAGGTTTATTATCACCGGCGTGTGACGTGAAATTTGCAAACTTAGCAGCAACAGTTAAGTACATCAACTACAGCACACGTATATTGACTAGATTTTTTGAAAACGTGCAAAAACAGAAATAATGCATATTTTAAAAGAAGTGAGGTAGTGTCCAAAGATTCAATGTCCATTTAGGAATCAGATGGCAGAGGGGAAGAAGCTGTTCCTGAATCCCTGAGTGTGTGCCTTCACCTCCTACCTGATGGTAACAGTGAGAAAAGGGTAACAGTGAGAAAAGGGTATGCCCTGGGTGCTGGAGGTTGCCTTTCTGAGACACCGCTCCCTGAAGGTATCCTGGGTACTTTGTAGGCTAGTACCCAAGTTGGAGCTGACTAGATTTATAACCTTCTGCATTTTCTTTCAGTCCTGTGCAGTAGTCCCTCCATACCAGACAGTGATGCAGTCTGTCAGAATGCTCTCCACAGTACAACTATAGAAGGATTTTAGTGTATTTATTGACATGCCAAATCTCTTCAAATTCCTAATAAAGTATCGCCGCTGTCTTGCCTTCTTCCTAACTGCATCAATATGTTGGGACCAAATCTTTTCTGGCTAAAATTGGTAAATTGGCTTATTATTATCACATGAACCTAGGTACAGTGAAAAACTTTGGAAGAAATTTGACAAGTCAGATTTGACATGGCGAAAGAAAATTGGGATGTCCCCTCATCCTTAACAATTTTTATTGGTGCATCACAAAAAGCATCCTATCTGGATGCATAACAGCCTGGTATGGCAACAGCTCTGCATGTAACCACAAGAAAATGCAGAGAATTATGGACCCAGCTCAACACATCTCGGAAACTAGCCTCCCCTTTAAGGACTCCGCCTACATTTCTCACTGCCTCAGTAAAGCATTCAACATAACCAAAGGCCCACCTAACCCAGATATTCTCTATTCTCCCCCCACCCTTCCCAGCAGCGAGAAGATTCAAAAGCATGACAGTATATCCTACCAGGCTCAAGGATAGCTTTTATCGCACTGTTTTAAGACGACTGAATGGCTCCCTAGTATGAAAAATTGGACACAATCTCATAATCTATATACTACTAAAACCCTCATGCTCTGTCTGTCTGCTAGTGACCTCCAATTAGCACAAACGGTGCATTATAGTGGCACTTTTTTTTGGCTCAATCGAATTAAAATGTGCTAACTTACAGAATGCAGGCAAAGTTCAGGGTTATATATTCATATAAAATTGCTCATTCGCCAAAATAAACAAGCTCCCTTTTAACCCGAGACCCAATCGGCCATCATGGAAATCGGGACGCGACAGCCCGACGCATGAGCACGGCCAGTCTCAGCAGCCACACCTACCAGAGCAAGAGGGCAGGGCAGGGCAGGGCAGATCTATTTCAAGGGATCACATTCTACTAATCACCATCAGCATATGCAGGATTGGGCCAGATCTAACTGCCACCCATCAATAAGAAATAATTAAATTTTATTGTAATGACGTACTTTGAGACACCCATAAAACCCTTTGCTGCAGTCAAAGGACAGCAGTGACTATATCACGTCCATTTAGGAGAGCACCAACCACATCAACAAGAATAATCAGCATCCTTTGGTGTTACTGCTTCGTATCTTCTATCCAGCATTAGGGTAAACAGATGGTCAGCCTAATTATGCAGAGTGGAAGAGGAAGGGGGACATTATGGTCATGAGATGACGCCAAATGTTGTCAGGAAGCAGCAAGGAGAGGGAGAGAACAAGAATCGGATGAGGCCAGGGCCGCACGACTCCAGGATCAAAGAGTCAAGACCAAAAAAGATGAGAGAAGAGGAGACAGAGGAGGAGAGGCATGCACGTCTCCAGGATCGGAAACAAACAACAAACAGCAGAAGAGATGAAGAGACGGGGGATGAAAGGACTGCATGTCTCCAGAATGACGAGAGGCACAAAGGTGGCAGATAAAATAGAAATGATGCCATCAAAATTGTCCTTCGTTAAATGAGCAGCAGCTATATTTGCTTTGCTACACGTCGTTTTTCTTTAATAAACTGAGGTTTTCTACTTCAGTTTCCAAAGCAAAGTGATACCAATAGTATTCAGGAAATTTTAATGTTCATTCTGGTCACATCAGACTGCACTACCCTTCTCACAAAAGGTGCCCCAACGGGTCACGCCGTTGTCTAGACTTCTTTATTATTCACAATCTACCTCATTATGACCTTGCACCTTGTTGTTTACCTGCATTGCTCTTTTTTTGTTACACTTTATTTTGCCATGGCATGTACGTGGTTGTAGTAGGACAGGATGTTTACGCTAAGGAATGAAGTTCTCAATCCTCTTAACTTCAGCACAGGAATGTGTAGTTAATGGCCAGCTCCTTTGCTGTACTGACATTAAGTGAAAGATTGTTACCAGCGTTATTTAAGATTTTGCCCAATACATAAATTTACAGTGGTGTCATCTGTAAATTTATAGATGGATTTAGAGCAGAATTTAGCCATGCAAACATGACAGTATAGGGATACAGCCTCATGGAACACAAATGTCGAGGATAATCACGGCAGAGTTGTTGCTGCCTATCCTTACTATCAACAGTCTAAGGCTCAGGGAGTTCAAAATTCAGCTGCAAAGGGAGGCTTTGAGTCCTAGGTAAACACAACTCCAATGCTATATACAAATTTGCCAATGACACCACTGTTGTTGGACAGATGATCCAGCAAAATAGGACACATGATTGTGTGGTGCCACAATAACCTCTTGCTCAAAATCAGCAAAACTAAAGAACTAATTGACTTCAGGAAGGAGGAAGAGGGCAAACATGCAGGAGTATACATTGATGCATCATCAGTGGAGAAGGTGTTAACATATCAAAGGACCTGTCCTGGGCCCAGCACATGCATGTATTCACATGGAATAAGTGCCAGTGTCTTTTCTTTCTCAAAAAGCTAAGATGGTTTGGGATGTCATCAATTACTTTAACAAACTTTATCTCTGCCTGGAGATAAGGTGATCTTTCTGTCTCAGAGGGTCATGTGTTTTCAGAACTCTCTTCCTCAGAGGGCAACACAAGCAGAGTTCTTGAATACTTTTAAGGCATAGATTACTAAATGCTTGATAAAAGGGTGAAAGGTCAATGGCAGAAGCTGTAAAGGCACAGGTTAGGGCGCAAACAGATCAGCCATGATCTTATTACATAGCAGAGCAGTTCTAGGGGTCAATTGACCTTCTCCCAGTCCTAGTTCTCCATTGAGATATACTTATACAGTCAGAGCAGAATTACCAAGCACGCTAAAGCTATACCTTCACCGCAGATGGTTTTCACATGTAAAGGAATCTCCCAGGGTTCTGTATACTTCGGTCCACAATTATTCAGCAGAGTAAACAATGCCTGCCTCGTCAGAGACACTTTTGCTCCATACTTCACACTCAGCTTCTGTGCATTCACATCACTGCTGATACCCTGAAACAAGTAATAAAATAATCCACATGTTGGAACAAACTTGCTTTAAAATGGTGGCACACAATAAGACAGTAGCACCAGTGTTCATACTATTGGGCAGCCAATATTCGCAATATTATCTTTTGGTCCTACTTTTATAATCAGGGTGGCAATGGAATTGAACGCTTATAAGAAATTATCTATTCCAGCTTTACTTGGATTTATACTTCCTTGCCACTTACCAAAATTTATTATTAATCCTGTAATCAGGCATACTCTGAGAATATGGGCTCAATTTAGAAAATATCATGGTCTTTATAGTTTTTCCCTTTCTAGTCCTATTCTATACAATCATTTATTTCAACCTTCTATGCAGGATTCCATATCCCAAGACTGGTGTAGGAGAGGTATCAGGCGTTTTGAAGACCTTTTTATAGACAATTGGTTTGCGTCTTTTGAACAGATGTCTACAAAATTTAATTTATTGAATACTCTTTTTTTTAAGATATCTTCAAATTAGACATTTTATTAGCCCATTAATACCACATTTTCCTGAGCAACCTGATAAAAATGTTGTAGACTTGTTTCTTCAAATGAATCCCTTGAGTAAAGGTTTAATTTCTACTATTCGTGTCAAATTTATGAATCTCAGACGAGCCCCTTGTGATAAAATCAAAACTGCTTGGGAGCATGACTTAGGTTTTTCTTTGTCTGACGAGGTTTGGGATTCAAGTCTTAAGTCAGTCAATTCAATTTCTTTATGTGCTCGTATTTGTCTTTTGCAGTTTAAAGTCATCCACGGGGCTCATATGTCTAAAACCAAATTGGCGAAGTTCTATTCTGATATTAGTCCCTGGTGTGACAAATGCAAAGGAAGTGAGGCTTCCTTTATTCATATGTATTGGGCCTGTCCTACTTCGGAAAAATTTTGGAAAGATGTTTTTTTAACTTTATCTTCTATATTAAATTGTCACTTGGAATCTGATCCTTTGATTGCTCATTTTGGTATTTCTCGAGACCCTGACAAGCATTTGATCCCGGCTAAACGACGAACATTGTCTTTTGCCTCTCTTTTAGCTAGACGTGCAGTATTCCTTAAGTGGAGAGATGTAGTTCCCTCTACCTATGTTCAATGGCTTAGGGATATTATAACCATATAACCACATAACAATTACAGCATGGAAATAGGCCATCTTGGCCCTTCTAGTCCATACCGAACTCTTACTCTCACCTAGTCCCACCGACCTGCACTCAGCCCATAACCCTCCATTCCTTTCCTGTCCATATAGCTATCCAATTTAACTTTACATGACAATATTATGTCTTATTTAGATCTTGAAAAGATTTACTATTCACTTTTTAATTTGGACATAAAGTTCCATAAGGTGTGGGGACCTTGAATATTTTCATAATTCTCACCTAGACTGACAGGTGTTTTTTTTTCTTCCCTTGATAGTCAGATCCTGCATTTCCAGCTTTCTTTGATTCTTTGATTAGGTAGCAGGCTGCTTTTGTTTTTATTATTCATCTCTCTTTTTACTACAATATATAGTTCTGGGGTGATAAAAGTTTATCTCAAATGTCCTTTCAAATATTTATACTTAAAACATAATGGTTGGCTTGGAGTTGGATAGGGGGTGGGTTGGGTACTTTTCTTTCTAATTTTTCACTTTTAATTTGGGTGACTTGCTCATTTGTTAAGATATGTATTATTGTTATTTTTGTCTGTAGTGCAATGATCCTATTTATACTATTGATTTTTTTTGTTCTACGCTGTAGTTTGTAGAAAATCATAAAATATTATATTTTTAAAAATAATCCACATGTTGGAACAAACTTGCTTTAAAATGGTGCCACACAATAAGACAGTAGTACCAGTGACTGAAAAAGAATCTTAAGACAAAGGGATGGATCATAGAGGTTAAGTTCCTGAACTTGAAGGCAAAGCAGCTTAAGTTACTATCACCAACAGAGTAATGGAGAAGAATACAGAACAGGTTTAGAGAACCCTGGTTTTCAAGAGATATTGACGCCTTGGTTAAGAAAAAAAAAGGAGGTGCATAGCTGGTATAGGCAAGTAGGAACAAACAAGGTACTTAAGGAGTATAAGAAATGCAAGAGCATGTTTAAGAAGGAAATCAGGAGAGCTAAAAGAAGGCATGCAGTTGCAGGCAAAGTGAAGGAGAATCCGGTTCTATGTTAAGACTAAAAGGATTATAAGGGATAAAATTGGTCCTTTGAAAGATCAGAATGTTAATCCATGTGTGGAGCCAAAAGAGATGGGGAAAATCTTAAATGGATTTTTTGCATCTGTCTTTACATGAAAGATGGATACAGAGTCTACAGAGGTGAGGGAAAAGCAGCAGCAAGGTCATGGACCCTAATACAGATTACAGAGGAGGAGGTGTTTGCTGTCTTGAAGAAAATCAGGGTGGACAAATCCCTAGGAGCTGACAAGATATTCCCTTGTGGGAGGCAAGTGCAGAAATTGCTGGGCCCTAGCAGAGATATTTAAATCATGCTTAGCGACAGGTGAGGTTCCAGAGGATTGGACGGTAACTAACATTGTTCCGCTGTTTAAGAAAGGCCCGAAAAATAAACCAGGAAATTATAGACCAGTGAGGCTGACATTAGTAGTGGAAAAGTTATTGGAAGGTATTCTACAAGACTGGATATCTGAGTATTTGGATAGACAAGGGCTAATTAGGGATAGTCAGTATGGCTTTGTGTGTGCAGGCCATGTCTAACCAATCTGATAGAGTTTTTCAAGGATGTTACCAGAAACATTGATGAAGGCAAGCAGTGGGTGTTGTCTACATGGACTTCAGCAAGGCACTTGACAAGGTCCCAAATGGGAAGTTAGTCAAGAAGGTTCAGCCGTTTGGCATTCAAGATGAGACCATAAATTGGATTAGACATTGCCTTGTGGGAGAAGCCAGAGAGTGGTAGTAGGTGGTTGCCTCTCTGGAGGCCTGTGACTAGCAGAGTGCCGCAGGGATTGGTGCTGGGTCAGCTATTGTTTGTCATCTATATTAATGATCTGCATTATAATGTGTTAACTGGATCAGCAAATTTGAGGATGACACCAAGACTGGGGATGTAGTGGACAGCGAGGAAGACTATTACAGCTGACAGCCAGGATTTGGACCATGTGGAAAAATGGCAGATGAAATTTAATGCAGACAAGTGAGAGGTGTTACACTTCAGTAAGACCAACTCAGGTAGGTCTTACAATGTGAGTGGTGGGGCACTGAAGAGTTCAGTCAAACAAAGGGATCTGGGAATACAGGTCCATAATTCATTGAAAGTGGTGTCACAGGTAGACAGGGTTGTAAAGAAAGCTTTTGGCACATTGGCCTTCACAGATCAAAGTACAGGAGTTGGGATGTTATTTTAAAGTTATATAAGACTTTGGTGAGGCCTAATTTGGAGTATTATATGCAGTAAAAATGCATACAAGTACATAGAAAGTTTACTAGGATATTGCTGGGCGGATCTGTGTTATAAGATCAACCAAAGGTGTTATTGTCTTATTGAAATGTACTTTTTTTTTAAACAATTGCAAGACCTAGCTGGACTTAAAAGTACTACATATTTACCTCATCAGTGAGTTGCTCGATGGAGGAAAAAACAGGAGCATAGATCATGCTGCTCCATGTCAGAGAGATGTCAGAGGAGTCACTGCAAGGAAGCCAGCGATCATCTCAGTCGCAAGACCCTGTTGGACTTTGTTAATGTGGGATGATGGAAGTCCGATTCATTCATTTATTGGTGGACAGCAGGGAAGCATGGCCTCAGTTGTAGCAAGGACCAAGCCTCAAGCTGTGGTGTCGCTTGTTTACAGCTGCCCAGGAGAGAGTTGTCGGAATCGGTGCAGCCTTCCAGAGTTCGTTCAGCAGAAAACAAGCTGTATTGTTTTCAACTGTAGACTGCTGCAACATTCATGAACTCTGGGACTTGGACTATTTTTTTTGTGTGTGACTATATCTTATATCAGTTTGTTATCTTAGATGAGCTATACGTTCCTTCTCCTGTGTGTGACTGTTGGTACTGTGTTTTGCATCTTGGCCCTGGAGTAATGTTGTTTTATTTGGCTGTATTTTTGGGTATTCATATATGGATGAATGACAATTAAATTTGAACCTAGTTCATAGTCATCCCTCATACAGGATAAGCTAGGTATTTTAGGGAAAGCAACTGAAAAAAAATCTTAGGAATAGGATTTCTTATTTCTCGGAAAGACACCGTCCAATTAATGGGAATCAGTATAGTTTTATGCATGGGAAATCCTGCCTCACAAATCTGACTTTTTTGACGAGGCAAGGTGGAAATCATGGTACACACAAGTACTAGCAAGCTTGAAAAGATCCTTGCAAGGCAGGCCGAACCGGAAAAAAAAGGCACATGGAATCCTAGGGGTTTAGATACAAACTGATACAAAATTGGCTTAGTGATGGGAGGCTGAAGGTAGTGGTGAAAGGTTACATTCCTCAATGGAAGTCTGAAGCCAGTGATATTTTGCAGAGATTTAGGACTGGCACTTTTGTCCTTGGTCTGATAAATATATTGATGATACTTGAAGAATGGTGAAGTCACAGATTGCAAGATGTTTGCTTAAAGATTCAGAGGGACTTAGATCAGCTGAAAAGTTGAGCAGAATGGTGAAAGTGGAGGTTAATCCAGACAATAATGTGATAATGCATTTTGGGTCTCTAACATTGGTTATACAGCAGGGATTTTTGAAGCATTAACATACAGAGGGGCATCTTGGTGTTCAAGTTCATAATTCTCTCAAAATGCTGGCATAGCGGGATAGGGTCGTGAAGAAGGGGTTTAGCTTGCTTTGAACTTTGCCTTCATAGGTCAAGGCATTAAGTGTTTTATTATTCTCTTCAGCATTGGTCCCCAACTACCGGGCCGCGGACTGGCACCAGGCTGCAAAGCATGTGCTACCGGGTTGCGAGGAAACAATATGATTTGGCGATATGAAACGATATGAATCAGCTGTACCTTTCCTCATTCCGTCACACCCACTGTTGGAACTTCAACGCACGCGAGGTCATTACATAAGGAACCCCCTTCAAGTATCGCTGTCTCCAATCACCCCTCGATGGGACTGTCTTGTTGCAGGGAAACAAGCGCAGGGATCCCACTGATTCAGTCATATTGGTGTGTTGCAATAATTTTATATGTTCATACGGGGAAAATATGTGCTGTGTGTTTAATAGCCAAACATTACTTAAAATGTTATGATGCTATTGACTTATATAAGTGACTTATAATTGACTTATCACTATACTCATGTGAGGAAAATATGAGCTGTGTGTTTAATATTAAATTCGTTAGATGAACGCTTTTAGAAATGAAATTGAATGTATTAGCCACTTATAAGTGACTTATAGTTTACTTATCACCTGATGGAGAGTGAGAGAGGGGGAGAGGGAGAGTGAGAGAGAGGGGAGGGGGGAGGGCGAGAGTGAGGGGAGTTTATGAGGAGTAAGTGAGGAATGAGATTGATGAAATTGCTCTGAGAATTGGTCCGGCCTTGATGGGCTAATTTTCAAATTATGAATGAAATTCAAAGAATCTCTCTGTTCAGGATCCTCTTAATGTGAAGAGATTGTATGGATGTATCTGCCCAAACCTTGCTGTTAGCACAGGATAATTCCACCCTACAAGCACTAGCTCAGTGGTCGCAGACCTGGCTGGCCTGCATTAACTTATTTCCTAATACCCAAATCACCATCAGTTTTAAATGATCATAAAATCAAAACATTGCACAATTAACAACTGTAAAGTATCAACTGAACCTGCTCAATGCATTGAAACCCAACAGCCACCTCCAAATCCTGCTTTAACTGAAGGTGATTCATGTGCTTACGTCACTGTGCTAATCAAGGCAGACTAACAACAGCAAATTAATACTTCATAGTTGAAATCCGTTCTGGTGAAATTCTCTAACTTACTGACTCGATGGCAGATGCCCTGACGCCTGAAGGTGGAGTAAACGAGGCAATGGTTTTATAATCCGTGGTTAGCTGATTTGACGTAGCAGTGGTTGGGACCCGCAAATACAGAGTTTGGCCCTGAAATAGAACAAGTGAATCAGAATGGCTCATCAACAAGTAGTTCTCACCACACGGGATGTAAAATAGTGACAATTTTACAAAAAGTCTATTAAGCTCTTTGAATTAGTTTAAAGAATTAATGTTTTGCATCAACAAACTTTGTTCTTTTCCTTGTAAATCAGGCAAAAAGGTTAGAGCAACTTTATCTAAATGACAGGCATCTGCAGCTAGTTTATGAGAGAAACCTGGGTCAGAAACATGCCTGTTTGGCTTGAACAATGAGGGAATTACAATGGGATGGGCATGGAGTTGGCTAAAGTGAATTGGATCGATACATTAACAGATAAGACACTAAACAAGTGGTGGCAGACATTTAAGGAGGTAATACATTCAGCAAAGATATGTACCAGTAAGGAGGATAGATTTCAAAAAAAAAAGGATGATCCAACCATGGCCAACCAACAAAGTTAAGGATGGTACTAAGCTGAAAGAGAAAAAGTACAATGCACACTAAGTGCTGTTTCTATCTCATAGCTCGAGAGACCCAGTTTCCATCCTGACCTCCAGGATGGCTGTGTGGCACTTCTATGTTCTCCTGAATCTCATGGGTGTCCTCTTGGTTCCCCGCCTCCCCCCCCCCCCATTTTCCTGCCACATGCCAAACGTCCTACTTGATAAATAATTGCTGATAGTAAACTACCCCAGTTATAGATGGGTGACAAGAGAATCAGGGAAACCTAATGGGCATGTGAGAGAGAATAGGATACAAGGAAATAAGGGGTGAAAAAGGGTTACTCTGTGAATCAGCATAGATTCATGGGATCAAATAGCCTCCCATGTCATAAGCAAGTAGGACACATGAAGTAAGGAAGCATTTAGGGGCAGACTGAAAAACTGAGATGGGGTGGAATTTGTGCAATGAACTCAAGACAGTTTCCATAAACAATATATAGAGCCAGTATAAAGAGGAGAGGAATGAGACAGGGAATATTGATGGACCAGGACCAAGGAGGATTTCATCTTTGAGTCCACCAATCAGATACTATTTCCTGTCTCACTCCTCCCTCTCTATACTGGCCAACTTCCCTCTTATTCCTGACGCAGGTTCTTGACCCAAAATGTTTACAATCTTTTCCCTACAGCCCAGATGTTGCTCAACCATCTGAGTTCCTCCAGTAGATTGTTTGTTGCTCCAGTTTCTCTGTAAGAACAAATTGGTCTTTTTCTGGTCAGTGAAATCTAATGATCAAGTGTCACAGGGATCAGCGTTGAGTTATACTTGGATGAAGACAAAGCTACTGCTGCTAAGTGATAAGTTCTTGCTCAAGTTTATAGGGTGTTTAACACTTATGGTGTGTTGGTCACCATTAGTTGGGGATTAGTTTAAGAGCCATGAGGTAATGTTGCAGCTCCATGAAAATGGTTATACCGCACTTGCGTCCAGTTCAGATCACTTCAATATAGGAAGGGTATGGAACCTTTAGAGAGGATGCAGAGGAGATTTCCCAGGATGTGTGTGGATTAGAGAGCATGTCTTATGAGAAGAGGTTGAGTGAGCTAGGTTTTTTAAGAGGTGACTTGATAGAGATGAATAAAATGATAAGAAACATAGATAGTGTGGACAGCTAGTGCTTTTTTCCTCAGGGCTGAAATGGCTAATATGAGAGGGCATAAGCTTAAGATGATCAGAGGAAAGTATAGGGCTGTTGCCAGAGTTTTTTTTATACACAGAGCAGTGGGTGCACGGAAAGTGCTGCCTCTATCGCCACCTGGCAGATACATCAGGAGCATTTAAGACTCTTAAATAAGCATATGGATAAAAATCAAATGAGGGAAACGTGGAAGGGAAGCATTAGAATGACTTTGGAGTAAGTTAAAAAATGAAGGCCCTGGAGTGTGCTGCACTGTTCTATGTTCTATCTTCCTGGCCACACAAGTAGATAGGGAAGTAAATTGGGAAGATGACAAAGGAAACTACAACGGGAGATAGGTAGACAACTCAGCAAAGATCAGACAAGTGGAGTATAATGTGGAAGGAAGCAAAACTAAGTATTTTTGCATAAAATGTAAAACAAAAGTATTGCAACACACACAAAATGCTGGAGGAATTCAGCAGGCCAAGCAGCTTCTATGGAAAAAAGTACAGTCGACGTTTCGAGCCAACATCCTTTGGCAGGACAAAAGCATTGCACTGCATATAAATGCTGACAGATTGCAGGGCTTTGAGATGCAAAGCCATCTACATATCCTAGTGTATGACTTGTAAAATAAAATTGTGTGCAGGAACTATACAGTAAGTAATTCAGAAAGCTAACAGAATGGTGCTGTTTACTGCTGATGAAAGTTTGAATACAATCGTGGTAAGCCTTCTCTTCTTTTATTTAGGCCATTGGTGAGACCACATCTGAAGTACAATGCACAATTTTTAGAACATAGAACATTACAGCACAGGAACAGGCCCTTTGGCCCAGAATGTTGTATCGAACCAATTGAATTCGTAATCAAATGGCCAATTAAACTCATCTCTTCTGCCAACACAATATCCAAATCCTTCTATTTTCCACACATTCATGTACCTATCAAAACAGCTCTTCAAAGCCTCTAATGTTCCTGCCTCTACCACCAACCCCAGGCAGTGCATACCAGGCACCCATCAAGCTCATGTAAAAATGCTGCCCCTTGCAATTCCTTTGAAATTATCTCCTTTCACCTAAAATGTATGCCCTCTGGCATCAGACGTTTCAACCCTTGGAAAAGTATATTGTTTGTCTATTCTATTTATGCCCCTCATAATCTTATGAACCTCTATCAGATTTCCCCTCAGTTTTCACTGCTCCAGACAAAACAACCCAAATTTGTCCAACCTCTCGTTATAGCACATCCCCTCTAATCCAGGAAGCATCTTCTGTACCCTCTCCAAAGCCTTGAAATCTTTCCTGTAATAGCGGGGCCAGAACTGTGTGTAATACTCCAGATACAGCCTAACTAAAGTTTCATAAAGCTGCAACACAACTTCCTGACTTTTGAATTCAATGCCTTGTCTAATAAGGGCAAACATGCCATATGCCTTCTTAATCACCCTGTGCAGCCACCTTCAGGGACCCCAAGGTCCCTCTGCTCATCAATACCATTAAGGATCTTGTCCTTAAGTGTACTGTCTCTTTAAATTTGACCTACCAAGGTGCTTCACATTTGGCTGGGTTAAGCTTCATATGTCATCTCTCTGCTCCTATCTGCAACTGATCTATATCCCATTGTATCCTTTGCCAGTCTTCTACACTATTCACAACACCAATCACATTGTCTGCAAACTTACTAACTTACCCATCTATATTTTCATCCAGGTCATTTATATACATCACAAACAGCAGAGGTCTCAGTACAGATCCCTGCAGAACACCAGTAATCACAGACCTCCAGCTAGAACAAGTCTCCTCAACCACTACCCCCTGTCTTCTCATGGCCAATTCACAATGGATCCCATGCACTTTAATCTTCTGGATGAGCCATCCATGAGGGACCTTTTCTAATGCCTTAATAAAATCCATGCAAACAACATCCAGAGCTCCAATTTCATCAGTCATCCTCGTTATCTCGTCAAACATCTCAAATCAAGTTAGTAAGACACCACCTACGCAAAGCCATGCAGGCTCTCCATAATTAGGCCATGGTTTTCCAAATGCTCATAAATCCTATCCCTAAGAATTCTCTCCAGTAATTTCCCTACCACTTAAGGTCTATAGTTTCCTGGATTATTCCTGATTCCCTTCTTGAATAATGGAACAACATTAGCTACCTGCCAGACCTCCAGATTTTGCCTGGGATTAGAGATGGCACGAAGATATTGGTCAAGACCCCAGTAATCTCTTCTCTTGCCTCTCTCAATAATTTCGGATACATCTCATCAGGTCATGGTGACTTACCTGCCTTAATACTTTTTAAGAGACCCACTACCTGCTCCTTTACTTTGCAGTGTCCTAACGAATCAATATGCTTGGAATTAATCTCCCTATCTTCAACATCCTTCTCTTTGGAAAATACTGACGTAAAGTACTCATTAAGAACCTCACCCACATTCTCCACATCAAAACAAATGTTCCCTTTATCTTTGAGAGGACCTATTCTCTCCCTAGTTATCCTCTTCCTTTTGATGTATGTATAGAATGCCTTGGGATTCTCTTTAATCCTACTTTCCAAAGTCTTTGCATGATCCCTTCTGGCTTTCCTAATTCCCTTCTTGAATTCTTTTCTGGCTTCTTTATTATCCTCAAGGGCTCTGTTTCATTCTAGCTTCCTAAGCTTTAACTACTTCTCCTTTTTCTTTATCACCTTGCCATCCTTGTCCTTCCTTCTTAGTGGAACACAAGGAGGTTTTTGGTCTCCTTATTAAGGAAGGATGTAAATGTGCTGGAAATTGTTCAGAGAAGGTTAACTGGAAAGGGACAGTTGTTTTATGCACGATGGTTACACAGGCTACAGTTGTGCCTGCTGGTATGTAGAAGAGTGGGAGGTGACAGGACTGAAATGTATAAGACGCTGAGAATTCATGACAGGCCAGATTTAGAGAGGTTGTTTCCTCCAGTAAAAGTATCCAGAACCCTGAGTTACTGTTTGCAAATAAGACAAATGTGATATTTTTTCTCTTTCAGTGGGTCATCAGTCTTTGCATTGCTCTTCTTCAAAGGGCAGTGGAAGTACAGTCTTTGAATATTTTAAGGCAGAAGTAGATAGATAGGTGATTAGCAAGGGAGGGTGTTAAAGGCTACCATGGGTAGATGGGAATGTGGAGTTGAGGTAAACATCAGGCGCAATCTTATTAAACTGCAGAAGAGGTGTGAGGGGCTGAGTGGTCTATTCTTACTTCTAGTCTGCATGTTCCATCATGAGAGGGAACAAATTAGCTGAGGTTCAGTTAAACAGTAATTACCTACCACCTTGTTCTGCAAGGCCATCCCTCCTAATGGAAAAAAACATTAGAGATTATTACAATCAATCCCCAATGCTGAAACTGCTAAGAAACAGGAACTGATTACAATCATATATTCAGTATATTTCATTACCAGGCACAGAAGCTTCTTCTCCAGTTGGAGGGTGAGATCTGGGATGAATTTCCCTCCCATGATGCTGGTAATTTCATTGACAACGTAAAGTTCTGGATACTTTTTCAGACTTTCGTTCCACGCTTGCAAAACCTCCTGTTGAAATAAATGCAAGGATCAATGTTCTTGTCCTTCAATCATAGCAAGCAATGACACAATCATGTTGATTCTTCACATTTATGCAGGCACATGCACACACATATTCATGAGCTGTGCAAAGCCTCAGTAATGGACCCATCTGTACACCAACAGGAGAAGCTGAGATCATCTTACTTATAGCAGAGAAGGGAGACTGACAAACATAATAACAATAATAATTACTGCACAGAACAGGGAGAAATGTTTCTTCTCTAACAAGTGGTCAACAGTAAAGCTCAGATATTTGAAATAATTGGGAAAGAAATACACGAGAATGGAGCAGAAACCTCTTCACATTCATGTCTATATTAATCCAGAGTTCAATTACTGAGGATGGAAATGAGATGCTAAAGGAAGTTCAAAAGGTCAAGCCAGGCTCTTCAGAGTCAGGCCCTTCAGTCTATAATGCTCAAGCTGACCACTAAGTGGTCACTGACACCAATCCCACCTGTTGGCCCTTGGAACAAAGCCAGCTATATCTTGCTGATTCATGTGTCCAGTTAGATGCTTCTTGAATGTTGTGAGTCTTTGCCTTTACCATCTATCACACAATGCACCCTCTGAATCCAACCACGCTTTGGGTGAAAAGGTTCTCCCTCAAATTCCCCAGAAACCTCCTTTCACTTACTCTCAACCTATGTCCGCTAGTCGCTAGTTTTAAATACCTCTGCTCCAGGGAAAGTTCCCTTACTACCTATGCCCTTTACATTTTATACACGTCCATCGTCCCCTTCAGTCTCCTCCACTCCTACAAAATCAAACCCAGTCTATCCAGTCTTTCCTCTGCACCCTCCAGTTCAATCCCATGCTTCCTGGAGTGTGATGACAAGAATCATACACAATATTCCAGCTTTGGCCTAATCAATGTTTTTTTAAAGTTTAAACTCACTGCCTCAACACAAACAAAATGCCTTCTTTACCACTTTATTTTCTTGTACTGTCTTCTTCAGGGAATCGTTGGACTGATACATTGATGTCCTTCTGTTCCCCTGTACTCCCTAATCAGTACTGACTGCATGCTTTTGTATGGGATTTGGATATTTGGCATAAAATATGAGGAAAACTGTACAGCCCCACCCTGTTGTGTATTTAATATTTCAGTAATAATTGAGTAATCTTGCATATATATTGGTTGATAAAGTATTCTTGTTCACTTAAATAATTCATTATAGTTTATATGTAAAAGTACATGAACTGCAAACTTCGTTATGCTACCACGTGATATGTGCGTGGCTTGCTTAAAGTAAAACACGGAGTCAGACTCAAATTTTGGACTCCTGTGTCTTCTTTTGAATTAGTTTAATGTTTTGAAGTAACAAAACACAACACACTCCACAGTGGGCTGGAAAATGAACACATCCCTTCAGCGGATGTGTCCAAAACTCTGGCACTATACAAATCGGAGGCTGCACATTGTTGTACACTTCAGCCACTAGGTGGCGGTTAAGAGCTACCTCACAATAAGGATACCTACACCACAGATTACAGACTTTGCTTTAAATAACATGTTAGTGCAGCCTTGTGTCTTCCTTTCATTTTCCTCCCACCTCAATGTCTTCTGAAGCCTCCAAGAAGCAAAACCTTACCACAGCCTTGCAGTTAACAAGTGCAGGGAAGCACATTTCACTGCAAAATCCTGCATTATATTACTTATTGAAACCTTGCGTACACTGAACGGTGCTATTATAATAACTGGCAAGGAGGGTGGGTAACAACAAACAATAATATTTTCAGAATTTGCTTTATTTCTTGACTTTCAAGACTTTTTTTAATGTCTGAAGCTGTAAAACAACACACAATGAAGCTGAATTTCTGCTTCTGAAAACTAGGGGTATAGTTTCAGAACAAAAGGTCATCCATTTCAGACAAAGAGTACGAGAATTGTTCTTCTCAAAAGGTTGGGACTACTTAAAGTTTTCTACCCCAGAGAGTCTAAGCAGCAAAATCAGGGACCAAGTGCAAGACAAAAACAGACATAACTGAATTTCAAGAACATTGGGGGAAATGGTGAGAACGTGGAAAGTTGTTCATGGCCAAAATGGATCAGACATTGAACAGATAGGCTGACTGGTTTATAGAGAGGCTGCTCCCATTTTTATTTTCTTACACATATAAATTTTCTTGTCAATTTGTGGGGAAGTTGACCATGATCATAGTAGGTGCACTTTTTAAATGGATTGAAGCAGTTCCTATGAATACTTCTACATTCCATGTGACAATTTCAAAGTCATAAATGGCCCTCACGATCCGAGTATTGCAGAGTTACCTATGACAGGCTGCAGAAATGTTCAATTTGACTCAATCATTAGAAAAAATGTGCCCAGTTTGGTGGTTGGAAAGAACAATTCAAACTGCAAAAGGTGAACTGACAAAGACAACAGATAGTGGAATGAGAACATACATTGTTAACAAAATATGCCACACACCATTTCAGCACAGACACTTGCTGAATGACTGATGGGCAAATGTGTCAGATGCACTTGTTTTATTGAAGCTGAAGCTCCAAAGCAAGCAGAAACAGCAACGCAACACTGAAAATCAGCATGGACAGAGTGGGCGAAAGAAGCTATTCCTGTGCTGTAATACTTGTGATCACCATCCTATAGTAGATCTTCTTGGTCCACAGGATGGACCAGACTGCTGATTCAAAGGGGGCAAAAAGTGTGGGTCTGTGTTTCATGACAAACTCTTCGTGGTGCTCAGATGTAGCAGTCTTGTCACACTCTTGTTCCCCTAACCTGGAACATCTAATGATTAAGTGCCGACCATTCAGCTTACCAAAAGAGTTCTTGTGATCCTGACTGCGGCTTACGTACCGCCAAAGGCCAATGTTAAGCAGGCACTTGAGGTACTGAGTGCAGCGATGAGCAAACAGAAACGGCCTACTCCGATGCCTTTCAGTTCATTGCTAGGGATTTCAATGAGATTTGCTTTAAGAAATCTCTGTCTAATTATCATCAACATTAAGAAGATAAAAATGGAATACGAAAGTAAGCTAGGCAATAATATCAAAGGGGATACCAAAAGTTTCTTCAGATACATAAAGTGTAAAAGAAAGGCGAGAGTAGATATTGGACGACTGGAAAACAATACTGGAGAGGTAATAATGGGGGTCAACAAAATGGCAGATGAACTGAATAAGTATTTTGTATCAGTCTTCACTGTGGAAGACATTAGCAGTGTGGTGGAAGGTCCAGGTGTCAGGCGTCATGAAGCGTGTGACGTTACCATTACAAGAGAGAAGGTTCTTGGGAAACTGAAAGATTGAAGGTAAACAAGTCTCCTGGACCAGATGGTATATACCCCAGGGTTCTGAAAGAGGTGACTGAAGAGATTGTGGAGCCATTAGTAATGATCTTTCAAGAATCATTATATCCTGGACTGGTTTCCGAAGACTAGATAACTGCAAATGTCACTCCACTCTTCAAGAAGGGAGACAGGCAGAAGAAACTATAGGTCAGTTAGTCTGACCTCAGGGTACTTGGAGGCACATGATAAAATAGGCCTTAATCAGCATGGCTTCCTCAAGGGAAAATCTTGCCTGACTAACCTGTTGGAATTCTTCAAAGAAATAACAAGTAGGATAGACAAAGGAGAATCAGTTGATGTTGTGTACTTGAACTTTCAGAAGGCTTTTGACAAGATGACACACATGAAGCTGCTTAACAAGCTATAAGCCCATGGTATTAGAGAAAAGATTCCAGTATGGATAAAGTAGTGGCTGATTGGAAGGAGGCAAAGAATGAGAATAAAGGGAGCCTTTTCTGGTTGGCTGCTAGTGGTGTTCCACAGGCACCTGTTAGAACTGATTCTTTTTATGTTACATGTCAGAAATTTGGATGATGGAATTGATGGCTTTGTTGCAAAGTTTGCAGACAATATGAAGGTAGGTGGAGGGGCAAGTAGTTTTGAGGAAATAGAGAAGGCACAGAAGGACTTGAGAGATTAGAAGAATGGACATACAAATTTTTTTCTAAAAAAAAAAATCATGCACTTTGGTAGAAGAAATGAAAATGTTAACTATTTTCTAAAAGGAGAGAAAACACAAAAAAATGAGGCACAAAGGGACTTGGGAGTCCTTGTGCAGGATTTCCTAAAGGTTAATTTGCAGGTTGAGTCTGCGGTGAGGAAGACAAATGCGGTTAGCATTCATTTCAAGAGGACTAGAATATAAAAGCAAGGATGTAAAGTCGAGACTTTATAAAGCACTGGTGAGGCCTCATTTGAAGTATTGTGATCAGTTCTGGGCCCCTCATCTTAGAAAGGATGTGCGGAAACTGGAGAAGACTCGAAGGAGGTTCATAAAAATGATTCCAGGATTGAATGGCTTGTCATATGGAGATCGTTTGATGGCTCCGGGCTTGTATTCACTAGAATTCAGAAGAATGACGGGTGACCTTATTGAAACCTATCAAATGGTGAAAGTCTTTGATAGAGTGGATGTGAAGAGGATGCTACCTATGGTGGAGAGCCTAAGACTAGAGGACAAAGCCTCAGCATAGAGAGATGTCCATAGAGGAATTTCTTCAGTCAGAGAGTGGTGAATCTGTGGAATTTTTTGCCACAGGCAGCTGTGGAGACCAAGTCTTTTTGTATATTTAAGGTAGAAGTTGACAGATTCCTGATTGGTCAGGGGCATGAGGGGATGTGGGGAGAAGGCAGGAAATTAGAGTTGAGAGGAAAATTGGATCAGCCGTGATGAAATGATGGAGCACCATCTCACATGTGAGGTGGCAATTCCGGACCAAACTGGACTTACTGGGTGCCACAGTAGCATAGCAGTTAGCGCAACACCATTACAGTTGGAGCTCGGAGTTCAATCCTGGCATCCTTTGTAAGAAGTCTCTGTAAGGCCTCCTTGTGGAATGCACTGGTTTTCCCTGGGTGCTCAGATTTTCTCGCACAATCCAAAGACACAACAGGTAGGTTAATTGGTCATTGTAAATTGACCTACGATTGGATTTGGGTTAAATTGGGGTTGTCAGAGGTTGAAGGGCTGGAAAGGCCTATTCCACGCAGTATCTCCAGATAAAATAAAATAAATTAGCCACAGAAGGATGCTTGACAGCTGTGGCTGGGCTGTAATACTATCACCTCCTACAAAATAAAACCAAGTGGTATTATGTAATAACAAGGTTTCTCTCACTGTCTTTTATGCCTGCTCTGAATGACAAAACACAGAGGCACTTTCATGAATTCACATTCCCCGATGATCTCAGTCTCTGAGGCTGACCTGACAGCATCCTTCGAGGGTGGGGAAGAGGGGGGTAAAACCATGGAAAACATCCGGCCCAGATAGACTACCTGGTGGAGTATAGAAGACCTGTGGTGATCAACTGGCTGGAGGGTTCACTGATACAGTATCTTTAACCTCTTGCTTCGGCAGTCTGAGGAACCTACCTGCTTCAAGCAGGCTTGAATTATACCGTTGCCCAAGAAGAATGTGGTAACCTGCCTCAATAACTATCATCCAGTAGCATTTACATCCACCGTGATGAAGTGCTTTGAGAGGTTGGTGATGAAACATATTGACTCTTGCCTTGGATCCATTCCAAATTGCCTGCTGGTATAACAGGTCCACAGAAGATGCTATTTTATTGACTCTTCACTCAATCCTGGAACATCTGGACAGTGAAGATGCATACATCAGGATGTTCTTCATTGAATACAATTCTGATTTCAATACTCTCGTTCCCTCAAAACTAATCAATAAGCTCCAAGGCCATGGCTTCAATTCCTCCTTTTGCAGCTGGATCCTTGATTTACTCACTTGCAGACCACAGACAGTTTGGATTAGCAAAATTTCCTGCACAATCACCATCAGAACAAGTATACCACAAGGCTGTGTGCTTAGTCCCCTACTCTATTCGCTTCATACTTATGATTGCGAGGCTAAGCACAACTCCAATGCCATATTTAAGTTTTTAAGTTTGCTAACACCACCACAGTCATTGGCCAAACAAAGGTAGTGACAAATCAGCATATAAGAGTGAGATTGAAAATCTTACTGAGTGGTATTACAACAATGAAATCTCACTCAATATCAACAAGACCAAGGAGCTGATTATTGACTGCAGGAGGAGGAAACCGGAGATCCATGAGCCAGTCCTCATAGGGGAACCAGAGGTGGAGAGGGTCAGCAACTTTAAATTCCTCGTTTAGAGGATCTGCCTTGGGCCCAGCACGCAAGTGCCATTACAAAGAAAGCACGGCAATGCCTCTATATTCTTAGAAGTTTGTGAAGATTCAGCATGTCACCTAAAGCTTTGGCAAACATCTATAGATGTGCTGTGGAGAGTATACTGATCGGTTGTATCATGACCTGGAATGAAAACACCAATGCCCGGGAATGGAAAAGCTTCTAAAAAGTAGTGGATACAGCTCAATCCGTCACCAGTAAAGCCTCCCCACCACTGGGCACATCTACAAGGAACAGTGTCGTAGGAAAACAGCAGACATCAAGAACCCCACTATCCAGACCATGCTCCCTTTTCACTGCTGCCATCAGGAAGGTGGTACAGAAGCCTCAGGGCCTATACCACCAGATTCAGGAACAGTTACTACCCCTCAACCAACGGGCTGTTAAATCAGAAGGGAAAACTTTCACTCAGCTTCACTCACCTCTAACAATGAACTGTTCCCACAAGGATTTTCATCTCATGTTCCTGATACTTATTGCTTATTCAATTATAATTATTATTTTGGGTTTTTTTCGTATTTGTTCAGTTTGTTGTCTTTTGCACATTGGTTGTTTGATCGCCTTATTGTGGGCAGTTTTCCATAGATTCTATTGTGTTCCTTTGTACTTACAGTGAATGCCCACAAGAAAATAAGTTGTAAATGGTGACATATGTATTTGATAAGTTTACTTTGAACTTTGAAATGAATATTTGTCAGAACCAGCAGTTTCCTCACGTATGATTGAAATCATTGTGAAGGACACAATGAGATGTGTACCATGTGCCGGTGATGTTCCTGTACAAACTCAAACTCAGCTGCTTCATGCCAGCAAATGATACAGAAAGATTGAATTTGAAAATATGCATAATTAGTTATACAGTTATGTTATTAACACTGCACTTAAATGTGTTTTAATTCAAAGGAGGAAGAGGTATGATAATCCCATATTGTGAAGGTAGGGGAATCATATATTCCAAACTTTTTGTTATCAATACCTCATAAATGCACGAATGAGCAAAAATGAAATGGCTCTTCACACAGAGCTACTGAATGACAGCTGATGCTTTACTCAATGTCTAAAGATGCAGGTGTGCAGTTACTCTTCAAATTCATTGACCAGGCATCCAAATCTTCCATGCCAAAGACCACTTTCTGTATATTGACAAATTAATGTTGTGCTTCATTTGGATTCCTCTGCACTGAGACAACATCATGCCTTGATTTGTAATTTGGCAGTTAAGAGTATAATGTGAGCATTTCCACATTTCTTTACACTGCACAGGGAGCCATCAAAAGGGCGAACTTGTGGTAGAGCAGCTCAATGGATATGATTAAATATTCCCATTTCAGCCTGCTACAGCTGAGAATAACAATTACGTCCAAGGTCTGTACAGTTAATAAGGATGTTTTAAGGTGATTGAATAACCTATCGCTGCTTAAAACCAAAGGAAATAATGTCGACGGTGGCTGTAGGATCGTTGCTAGGACACTTTGTCAGAAACATGGCTGTCACTCAGGTCTGCAAGTGGTTTTAAAAAAAAAAAACGAGATTTTCCACTGCCATTACTGACTATTTTGCTGGCAAACGTAGCCTTTGGTAAATAAAATTCACAATCTCAGAGCTAGGGTGCTGCATCAGTTGCTGCGTCCTCTGCTTCACGGAATTCTGGTTAACCCCATCTGCCCGGACGTAGCAATTCAGATTGACGGGTTCTATCGCTGTCAAGATAGGACTGTTGAGTCTTTCAAAAGCAGAGGTGGTGACGTATACCTCATGAACCCACTCCTCATGATATATCAATTTGTCGGTGATATCCCAATTTTGCTCCTGCTGCTGGAGATTTCAGTAATTATTTTGGTAGCATTGTACATTCCACCTCAGGCCAATATCGAACAGGCTCTAGATGATCTCAGTGATGTGATCAACATGCACGAAACAGCACACCCTGATGCCTTCACCATCATTTTGGGGAATTTTAACCAGGCCAGCTTGAAAAAGTAACTAAACAAGCTACAGTGATTAAATGTTTTGATGGGTTTGTTTTGGCCAGAATGAATTCCTGCCTCAGCAAGAACCTGGACCCACTGCAATTTGCCTACCGCTACAATAGGTCTACAACAATCTCAATAGCTCTTCACATGTTTGTTGACCATAGCTCAGTGTTTCACACCGTCATTCCTACAGTCGATAAACTACGGAACCTGGGTCTCTGTACCTCCCTCTGCAAATGGATCCTCGTCTTCCTAAATGTAAGATCACAATCTGTGTGGATTAGTATTAATAATTCCTCCTCACTGAATATCAACACTGGCACACCTCAGGAATGCTCTATCCTTTCTATACCCATGACTGTGTAGCTAGGTATAGCTCAAATGCCATTTATAAATTTGCTGATGATACAACCATTGTTGGCAGAATTTCAGGTTTTGATGGCTTCCTTGACTTTTTCAAGTGTTGGTATTTTGCTTAGGGAGTCATCAAGGGGCTGTTTTGGAATGTTGTTAATCACATTCCTGTCAAATGAGACGGTTTGATTTAGAAGATCTTCAAAGTGCTTCCTCCATCTAGAATTGATGTCAGCATTGCTCTTCAGGATGGTTGAACTAACCATCACCAACTGAGACAAATCGGATAGAACCATCAATTCAACTTGGTGAAACAACCCTGGAAAGTGTGGACCACTTTCCATATCTTGGAAGTCACCTCTCCTCCAACGACGAGATCCAACATCGTTTTAAATGCGCTGGAACAGCTTTTGGAAGTCTCCGAACAAGAGTCTTTCATGATCGTGACATCCAAACAGACACCAAAATTTTAGTGTACAAAGCAATGGTAATCCCAACGCTCCTGTATGCATCAGAAACCTAGACAACATACCGACGACATCTGAAGGCACTTGAAAAGTTCAATCAATGCTGTCTTCGAAACACCTTAAATATCAGCTGGGAAGATAGAAGAACCAATGTCAGCGTGCTAAATGAAGCAAAAACAAGAAACATTGAAGCCTACGTCATCAAGAACCAACTAAGATGGAGCGGTCATGTTGTTCGGATAAAAGATGAACATCTGGCGAAACAAATCTTCTACTCCCAGCTTAAAGAAGGCAAACGTAAAAGAGGCTGACAACAGAAGAGATTCAAAGACATCTTAAAAGCCAATATGAAGAAATGTAACATCAACAATTGGGAAACCAATGCCAAGTACAGGAAACTCTGGCAAGCCATCATCTGAGAAGGAACAGCAACTTTTGAAGCCAACAGATGTGCAGAATTAGAAGAGAAGAAAATGGAAAGAGAGGCAGCAACAACCAAAGCCCGATCTGCCATCTGGAACTACCTGTCCTGAATGCGGAAGAACTTTCAAAGCCAAGATTGGACTCATAGGCCACTTGAGAGCCCATAAGTAGATCAATAGAACGAAGACCATCATCCTCAACCTCGAGGGATAGCCACGACGACGAGAATCTCAGATAGAGACAGATGGGAGATATACCAGCTAGTTGAGCAACCTTGCACTCGACATCAGTAGAACCAAAGAGCTGATTGTGGACTTTAGAACGGCTAGGACGAGGGATCACAAACCAATCCTCATAGAGGAATCAGAAGTGGAGAAAGAAAGCAAGTTCAAATTCCTGGGTGTAAAGGTCTCTGAGGATCTAACCTAGTCCCAACATATTGATGCAGTGGTAAAGAAGGAAAGACAGTGGCTAAATTTCATTAGGAGTTTGAAGAGATTTGGTTTGTCACCTAAGACACTCGAAAACTTCTACAGATGTACCCTGGAGAGCATTCTGACAGGCTGCATCACTGTCTGGTACAGGCCGGCTACTGCACAGGATAAAGGAAGCTACAGAAAGTTGTAAAATTACTCAGCTCCATCTTGGGTACTAGCCTCCGTAGTATCCAAGACATCTTCAAGAAGCAGTGTCTCAGAACGATGGCATCCATCATTAAGGACCCCCATCACCCAGGCCATGCCCCCTTCTCGTTGTTACCATTAGGGAGGAGGTACAGAAGCCTGAAGACACACACTCAGCAATTCAGAAACAGTTTCTTCCTCACTGCCATCTGTTTCCCAAATGGGCATTGAACTCATGAACACTAACTCACTTTTATTATTTCTGCTATGTAGTATTTTTAATTTAACTATTTAATACACATATATATACTTACTGTAATTGATTGATTTTTCCTATATCATCATATATTGCATTACACTGCTGCTGCTAAGTTAACAAATTTCAGGACATATGCCGGTGATATTAAACCTGATTCTGATTTGCCAAATTACAGATCAAGACACGAGGAGGACACAGAGTCAAAACGTGGCAACAGTTTGTTGTGGCGTCAATGGAACAGACTGGTACAATACCACAGTCAGAGATATGGAGCTCAGTGGAGGTAAAATTAAAAAGACTCTAGAAGTCGTAGAGTACAGAATCAGGTTCCTCAGACCATATGCTATCCTTTTTGCCATCTACCCTGATCCCACTTGCTTGCCTTCGGTCCTTCTATTCCTTGCCTGTTTATCCAACTCCATCACCTCCTCTGGTAGCACATTCCAGATATTAACCACTCTCTGTGGAAAAATACATGGCCCAAAGGTTCCCTTTAATAGTCCTGTCTTTCACCTATGATTATGCTCACTTTAGACTATCTTCTTACAGTTCACTATATGCAGCAGCAAACA